>NC_137355.1:575000-655000 GCF_965287045.1 Carcharhinus amblyrhynchos
ATGTCTCTATAAGATCACCCCTCAGCCTTCTAAACTCCAACGAATACAGGTCCAATCTACTCAATCTCTGCTCATAAGCTAACCCCCTCATCTCCGGTTTCAAACTGGTGAACCTTGTCTGTACTCCCTCCAAACCCAATATAACCTTTTGCAAATACAGGGACCAAAATTGCACACAGTACTGTATTTGCAGCCTCACCTTGTACAATTACAGCAAGACCTCCCTACTTTTATATTCTATCCCCCTCGCTATAAAGGCCAGCATCCCATTCGCCTTCTTGATCACCTGCTGCACCTACAGACTGGGTTTTTGCGATTCATGCACAAGGACCCCCAGGTCCCTCTGCACCGTAGCATGTTGTAATTTTTCACTGTTAAAATAATAGTCCATTTTACTGTTATTCCTTCCAAAGTGGATAACCTCACACTTGCCAATGTTATACTCCATCTGCCAAATCCTTGCCCACTCACTCAGCCTATCCAAATCTCTCTGCAGACTTTCCACATCCTCCACACAATTCGCTTTCCCACTCATCTTTGTGTCGTCAGCAAACTTTGTTACCCTACACTCGGTCCCCTCCTCCAGATCGTCTATGTATATGGTAAACAGTTCAGGCCCCAGCACCGATCCCTGCGGCATGCCACTAGTCACCAACTGCCAAGCAGGAGAACACCCATTTATTCCAACTCTCTGCTTCCTATGAGATAGCCAATCCTCAATCCAGGCTAACACTTTCCCCCCAACTCCATGTACCTTAATCTTCTGCAGCAACATTTTGTGAGGCACCTTATTGAAAGCCTTCTGGAAATCTAAAAACACCACATCCACTGGTTCCCCTCTGTCAACCGCACTCATTACATCTTCATAAAAATCCAGTAAATTCTTCAAACACGACTTTCACTTCATGAATCCATGCTGTGTCTACTTGATTGAACCAATCTTTTCCAGGTGTCCTGCTATTTCTTCTTTAATGATGGATTCCAGCATTTTCCCAACTACGGACATTAAGCTAACCGGCCTGTAGTTACCCACCTTTTGTCTACTTCCTTTTTTAAACAGCGGTGTAACATTAGTTATTTTCCAATCAGCCGACACTTCCCCAGAGTCCAGTGAATTTTGGTAAATTATTACTAACACATCGGTTTGAGCAAAGCAGTAAGAATACAACATTAAGCAGGAAAATGGAAGGGAGTGTCATTAAAACAGGCAAAGGCTGTTTCAGTTTTCAGATTGAATCACCTCTGGGTAATTCATGTGAGGATGGAACAAGCAGGTTGGATATTTCTGTAAATGTCGATATGGAGTTTTCGGAATTCAAAAGAAAACCTGTTTGGATATTTCACCATAATTTACTGAACAAGTTAAGGCATGATGGCATTTGCTTCAGAAAGGTGTATGCTTCCCAGTAGGCAGCACCAAGTCAGGGTAAACTAATTATCCTTATGTTGTGTGCAATGACAATATTCTTCTTCAATACATCTCCTCCCAGTGCCTTTCTCCAGGTCGTTGCCTTGGTTATAAAACTGCCTCCATCTGATCCAGCTCTTTGGGTTCCCAGTTACCAGCTACCCAGCTCTGACCCATGGCTTCACAGTCCTCAGATCCTCATTCTGCGAATTATTTCCATATCTCTCCACTCCACTCACCCCTGTCCAGGTCTACACGTATCTCTGTTCCCCAGGTCACAATCCTCATCGCTGTATCTCTCAGTTCCCCTGCTCTGAATCTTAGTCTCTGTATCTGTTTGCTCTCTAGATCCTTGTCCCCCTCCTTGTCACTGTATGTCGATGCTGCCATGGTTACTTTCCGTGTTTACGTATTTCTGCTTTTAGCTGGTCCCTCGGTATGTCTCTGTGCCTCTTTCCTCCCGTTTTGTCAGCAACTCTCTTCTCTACTGTTTTCTCTATTTGGTTCCACATCTCTCTTATTCCCATGCCCATCTCCTTGGCTGTGTCTCACTGTTACCTCGACTCTTCCCTTGGCTCCATATCCCTCTGCTACCCTAGTCTTGTCCTTGTCTCTATATCTCTCTGCTCTGCAATCCCCATCCCGATCCCTCTCCTTGTCTCCTTATTTCTGCACCCATGATCTCACGACTTTTCTCGTACATCTTCCTTTGTCATCCCTCTCCTTGTCTGCATATGTGTCTGTTCCCCTGGTCACACTCCTGGTCTCCATATGCCTCTACTTCCCTGGTCCTCTCCTTGTCTCTTATTCTCCCTGCCCTGCTCCCTATCTTTGTCTCCCTATCTCTCTGCTCACCTGGCACCTCATTCTGTCTCTGTATCTCTCTCTGCTCCCCGATCCCTCGCACGGTCTCCCTATCGCTCTGCTCACTTGATCCCTCTCCATTGGACCGCTGGAGCCGATGCATTTTTATTCTACTGGTCAAATTCCTTGCTTTCTCAATATTTCTAACTGCCTCTGGAGTAGGATTGGGATTGGCTGCTATACTTTTCACCAGGCTCTGACAGGATCGGGACTGTGAGCTGAGCGGTGACGAGGCAGTGAAGGCACCAAATCCTGCCTCACTTTGCTCTATCCTCTGCTCTGCTTATTTCTCTCTTCCCCCATACCTCCCCTCACTCACCCTCTTTTTCTCACTCCATTCTCCTGGTTATCTAATTCAGGGAGATCACTGGAGAGGCAGAGAGAGTGAAATCGAATCCCACAAACACAACCTCATTAAAATGAATTCTAATTGCTCCCAGGCCAATTTAAACATCAAATGTATTCTTTACTTTTTGGCCAACGACACAGACAGTACTTGTTGTGGAACTGGAATGGAAACCAAGCTTATCTCTTTTTTCATTCCAGTCCTTATCCCCCATCCAACCTCCTGCTAATCCCATCCCTTCCCAGATATCATCCACTCGGGAGAGGCGTCTTTGTTAATATTCGATACATCCATCCCACAGACCTTAGCCCCTGACTGTTCAACTCAACTGTTAACTGAGAACAATGTTTCTCCATCCTTCTCACTCACATTGTCTGTTTCTGTTTCTCTCCCCCTCATTGTTCCCCATCCCCCTTGTTTTCCCTTCTTCCTGGTCCCAAATATCAGTTATTGGTGATGTGTAAAACTTTACCTGCATTTGTGCTGATCTGACTTTTCCTCTGTACCTTTTCTCTGTGTCTCTCCCTCTGTTTCTGTATCATTGTGTTAAGGTGATCACCATTGCAGCAAATCAATGTACAACATAGCTTTACAAAAAACCTGATCACACTGGCTGAAAGTGACCCTAAGTGTTCAGATATCTTTGTCCAATTTAAACATTTAGAAAACATTTTTTCCGAGCCCTGGGGAGTGCTTTACAGTTACAATTAATGAATGTTTTAAAGAATATCTCCTGTGATGTTGCAGAAAGTTCTTCAGAGCAGAGCACAATCCCAGAAGCAGTGGTGAAATGAACCTACTGCAGTCACTGTGCTGGGGGTATACTGCAGGCCACCCAACAGCCCAAGAGAAGTGGAGGAATGGGTATGTTAGGAGATTCTGGATGGGTGCAGAAAAAAAAGGGTTGTTGCCGTGGGAGACTTTAATTTCCTTGGTATTGACTGGAAAGTGCTTTGGGCTGGGGGTCTGGACGTGGAGGAATTTGTAAAATGCATACTGGAAGTTTCTTTGGAAGTATGTCAACAGCCCAATTAGAGACGGGGATATACTGGACCTAATTCTGGGAAATGAGCCCGGTCAGGTCATCAAAGTTTCAGTAGGGGAACACGTGGCAAATGGTGACCACAATTCTGTGAACTTTAGGATAGTAATGGACAAGGATGAGTGTTGTCCTACAGGTAGGGTGCTGAACTAGGATTAGGGAGAATCCTAAGGCATTTTATTCATATGTTGGGAACAAAAGAGTTGTCAGGGAAAAAAAAAACAGACCTCTCAGGGACCAAGGAGGGGAATTATTCTTAGAATCCAATGGAATAGGGGAGATCCGAAATGAATACTTTGCATCAGTAATCACAAAGGGAAGGGATATGTTGACTGGGAGTGGACACAGTAAGAAGTCTGACAACACCAAGTTTAAGTCCAAATGATTCATTTGATAGTAAACTCAGAAGCTTTCGAGGTTAAACTCTTTGTTAGGTGAATGGAGAGTTCTGGCCTCAGACAGAGCATATAAAGCACAGACAGTTTACAGATTACTGATTAGAATGCCAGGGCCATCCCCACACCCCAACTTCTTGCCTTCAGACAACCACGCAATCTCAAACAGGCCATTGTTCGCATTAAACTACCCAGCCTTCAGGAGAACAGTGACCACAACACCACACAGCCCTGCCACAGCAACCTCTGCAAGACATGCCGGATCATCGACATGGATGATATCATCACACGTGAGAACACCATCCACCAGGTACACGGTACATACTCTTGCAACTTGGCCAACGTTGTCTACCTGATACGTTGCAAGAAGGGATGTCCCGAAGCATGGTACATTGGGGAGACCATGCAGACGCTACAACAACAGATGAATGAACATCGCTCGACAATCACCAGGCAAGACTGTTCCCTTCCTGTTGGTGAACACTTCAGTGGTCACGGGCATTCAGCCTCTGACCTTCGGGTAAGCATTCTCCAAAGCGGCCTTCACGACACACGACAGCGCAGTGTCGCTGAGCAAAGACTGATAGCCAAGTTCCGCACACATGAGGACGCTCTCAACAGGGAACTTGGGTTCATGTCACACTATCTGTAACCCCCGTGACTTGCCTGGGTTTGCAAAACCTCACTCACTGTACTGTCTGGAGACAATACACATCTCTTCAACCTGTGATCAGTGCTCCTTCCACACACATTGTCGGCCACTTTAAGAACTGAATAGCAGGTTAGGTATAAAGATTCGCATTCTAATCGGTAATCTGTAAACTGTCTGTGCTTTATATGCTCTGTCTGAGGCCAGAACTCTCCATTCACCTGATGAAGTTTAACATCGAAATCTTGTGAGTTTACTATCAAATAAATCGGTTGGACTTAAACCTGGT
Organism: Carcharhinus amblyrhynchos; assembly: GCF_965287045.1. Lineage (NCBI taxonomy): Eukaryota > Metazoa > Chordata > Chondrichthyes > Carcharhiniformes > Carcharhinidae > Carcharhinus > Carcharhinus amblyrhynchos. The sequence continues at coordinate 579,994 of NC_137355.1, forward strand.
GTTGTCAGACGTCTTACTGCGTTTACCCAAGTCCAACACCGGCATCTCCACATCATGACTGGGAATGTCTCAGAGGGAAGTGTTGACCCGTTAGAGAGACTGTCCATTACAAGGGAGGAAGTGTTAGGTTTTTTAGGGAACATTAAAACTGACAAATCCCCAGAGCCTGATGGCATCTATCCTCGACTGCTCAGGGAGACAAGAGGTGAAATTGCTGGGCCTCTGACGGAAATCTTTGTCTCTTCATTGAACACAGATGAGGCCCCAGAGGATTGGAGGATAGCAAATACGGTACCATTATTTAAGAAGGGTAGCATGGATAACCCGGGTAATTATAGGCCAGTGAGCTTGACGTCTGTGGTAGGGAAGTTGTTAATAGAACATAGAACATAGAACATTACAGCGCAGAACAGGCCCTTCGGCCCACGATGTTGCGCCGACCAGTTAAAAAACAATGACCCACTAACCTAAACCAATCCCTTTTCGTCCATAAACCTATCCATGGATCTCTTAAACGCCCGCAAACGAGGCGCATTTACAACCGCAGCAGGCAGGGCATTCCAATCCCTCGCCACCCTCTGGGTAAAGAACCTACCCCTGACATCCGTCCTATAACTACCCCCCCTTAATTTAAAGCCATGCCCCCTCGTGCTAGCTTTCTCCATCCGAGGAAAAAGGCTATCACTCTCCACCCTAACTAAACCTCTAATCATCTTATATGTTTCAATAAGATCCCCTCTTAGCCGCCTTCTTTCCAGTGAAAACAACCCCAAATCCCTCAGTCTCTCCTCATAGGACCTCCCCTCCATACCAGGCAACATCCTGGTAAACCTCCTCTGCACCCTCTCCAAAACCTCCACATCCTTCCTGTAATGTGGGGACCAGAACTGCACACAATACTCCAAGTGCGGCCGCACCAGAGTTGTGTACAGTTGCAACATGACGCTGCGACTCCTAAATTCAATCCCCCTACCAATAAACGCCAAGACACCGTATGCCTTCTTAACAACCCTATCTACTTGATTCCCAACTTTCAGGGATCTATGTCCACATACACCTAGATCCCTCTGTTCATCCACACTATTCAAAGTCCTCCCGTTAGCCCTATACTCAACACATCTGTTATTCCTACCAAAGTGAATTACCTCACACTTCTCCGCATTAAACTCCATCCGCCACCTCTCGGCCCAGCTCTGCAACCTGTCCAAGTATTCCTGCAAACTATGACACCCTTCCTCACAATCTACCACACCTCCGACTTTGGTGTCATCAGCAAATTTACTAATCCACCCAACTATACCCTCATCCAGATCATTAATAAAAATTACAAACAGCAGTGGCCCCAAAACAGATCCCTGAGGCACACCACTCGTAACCGAACTCCATGACGAATATTTACCATCAACCACCACCCTCTGTCTCCTATCTGCTAGCCAATTCCTGATCCAATTTCCTAGATTACCCTCAATCCCATACATCTGCATTTTCTGCAGAAGCCTACCATGGTGAACCTTATCAAACGCCTTACTAAAATCCATGTACACCACGTCAACTACCTTACCCCCATCCACCTCTTTGGTCACTTTCTCAAAAAACTCAATAAGGTTAGTAAGGCACGACCTACCCGCTACAAAACCATGCTGACTATCTCCAATCAATTCATTACTCTCCAAATAACTATAAATCCTATCCCTAATAATTTTTTCTAAAACCTTGCCCACAACAGAAGTGAGACTCACCGGTCTATAATTGTTGGAGAGGATACTTAGAGATAGGATGTATGTGCATTTAGAACGGAACAATCTCGGTAGTGACACACAGTATGGTTTTGTAAGTGGGAGGTCGTGACTTACAAATTGGGTGCAGTTTTTTGAGGAGGTGACAAAAGCGGTTGATGAAGGAAGGGCCATGGATGTCGTCCATATGGATTTCAGTAAGGCGCTTGACAAAGTCCCTCGTGGCAGGTTGGTGAAGAAGGTTAAAGCTCATTGGATACAAGGAGAAGTGGCAAGATGGGTAGAGAGCTGGCTTGGCCACAGGAGACAGAGGGGAGCAGTTGAAGGGTCTTTTTCCAGCTGGAGGTCTGTGACCAGTGGTGTTCCGCAGGGATCTGTCCTGGGACATCTGCTGTTTGAGATATATATCAATGTTTTGGAGGAAGGTGTAACTGGTGTTAACAGCAAATTTGTGGATGACAGGAAGATGGCTGGACTTGCGGATAGCGATGAACATTGTCGGACAATACAGCAGGATATAAATAGGCTGGACAATTGGGCGGAGAAATGGCAGATGGAATTTAATCCAGATAAATGCGAAGTGATGCATTTTGGAAGAACTAATGGAGGTGGGGTAGTTATACGATAAATGGCAGAACCATCAAGAGTTTAGAAACACAGAGGGACCGAGGTGAGCAAGTCCACAAATCTTTGAAGGTGGCAGCACAGGTGGAGAAGGTGGTGAAGAAGGCATGTGATCTGCTTGCCTTTATAGGACAGGGTATAGAGTGTAAAAGGTGGAGTCTGATGTTGGAGCTGCGTGGAACGTTGGCTAGGCCACATTTGAAGTACTGTGTCTAGTTCTGGTCGCCGCACTACCAGAAGGACATGGAGGCTTTAGAGAGAGTGCAGGGAAGGTTCACCAGGATGTTGCCTGGTATGATGGGTCTGAGCTATGAGGAGAGATTGGGCAAACTGGGGTTGTCCTCCCTGGAAAGACGGAGAATGAGGGGAGACCTAATGGAGGTGTACAAAATTATGAAGGGTATAGATACGGTGAACAGTGGGAAGCTTTTTCCCAGGTCGGAGGTGACGATTACGAGGGGTCACAGGTTCAAGGTGAGAGGGGCGAGGTATATCAGATATCAGACAGATGTTTCTCACACAGAGGGTGGTGGGGGCCTGGAATGTACTGCCAAGTAGGGTGGTGGAGGCAGACACGCTGGCATCGTTTAAGACTTACCTGGATAGTCACCTGGATAGTTACAGAGAGTTTGAACAGGTTAGGACTTTATTCCCTGGAGTGTAGAAGAATGAGGGGAGATTTGATAGAGGTGTATAAGATTTTGATGGGTATCGATAGAGTGAATACAAGCAGGCTTTTTCCACTGAGGCTAGGGGAGAGAAAAACCAGAGGGCACGGGTTAAGGGTGAAAGCAGAAAAGTTTAAAGGGAATATCAGGGGGGGCTTCTTCACACAGAGAGTGGTGGGAGTGTGGAATGAGCTGCCGGATAAAGTGGTCAATGTGGGGTCACTTTTAACATTTAAGAAAGACTTGGGCGGGTTCATGGATGAGACGGGTGTGGAGGGACAAGGTTCAAGTGCAGGTCAGTGGGACGAATGGTTCAGCACACACGGCATCAGGAATTTCGTTATGTTGGGAAAACCAAGGGACCTCCCAGCCAGTTTCACCCACCTGAGGAAAAAAGTTATTAATACATCAGCCAAACACAAATGTTCTCTGGATGCATGAATACAGGTCAGACTGTGAGATGGTGCATATGAAGTTTATGATAGATTCCACCTGGAGCAAAGTGGAGAAATTGAATTATTAAGAACATTCTAAATGCGAATGGACATGGGGATGTTAATATCTGAACACTGAGACTCAACAGAAACGGCAACAGCAAACAAAGGGACGAGAGGAGAAATATAGTTAAACATTCTTATCGAATTATTAACTGGTTATTGAGATTTACCTGGGACGCCAATAATGGCCAGGATGGGATAGTAAAAGTACTGGAAAATGTAAATTACAAATCGGATCCGATCAGCTGACGTTATCCACCAGCTATTTTCATGAAGCCTGTCAATCCAATAGGACAAAGCTCTGTCCATTGCTGTAATATTCCACCAGGTTGTTCTCAGACTCTGAACCATTGCCGTATCATTCAATTGTGTTAATCCCAGATTATCATCAATTGCTGTAACATTCCAATCCATTGTCATTCGATGCTGATGCATTGTTGTGACACTCCAGTCTATTGATCTGAGATTCTGACCGATCCTCTCCTTGTCACTGGCGCTGCTAAACTTTATGAGCTGGAGGTGAAGCTTCTGCGAACACTATCAGCTAACACGTGAATAGGAACCCCTTCTTAACAGGAGATAGAAAGTCTCTTGTGACATCATGAGTATCTACGGAGATTAACATCATTACAGTGACTAAACAAACAAGCTCAGTTAACCCCTTTTTTCAAATACTTTTTATTCCTCATAAAGTAGATAATTTTCTGGGATTTAATGGATGCAGGAGGCTTGCTGAATGCAAAAATTGTGGAAGTTTTGGGGATGCTGCCCATAACATATCAATGATTCTTGGGTGTAAATGTGTTGCTGTGTGTCATCGTTGTGAGTCTGAAATGGTTTTATCATTACTCAGACCTGTCAAAGGCTAATATGTTTGTTGTTAAATTTGTGGTCAGCCTGATGCTTTTCCCCCTTTTTTAACTGACAATGTCTGGGTGACAAGACGGCTCCAGATAATCACAAGCTTGTTTCTGGACTTTTGTTAACTGTTGAAGAGAAAGGCAAACACGTGGAATGTCGAGCTCATTGGATTCGAGAAACATTCCAGTCAAGCCAGCACAATGTTTTAGCAGATGGGAAGTCTGTCCCAGACAGACCTACACCATGGCAGCTGTTTGTATATATTATATTCTTTAACCTGGTGCTAATGGTGTAAACATTCCCTTTCCAGCACGCAATGTCTTTTCATCAGGAATCTCCTTTCGGCAACTTGACATCAGCAGAAGATTAAAAGGAACCATGAAAGTCAATAATTCAAGATTCCAGATTTGGAAAATAAGTACTTTATCCCATATCAGGAAGGAGTGATGTGAGAGATGACAAATTAACTGCCCACAAGCTGCTAGGAATTGGAATATTTCCCTGTGGGAATGAACTCGGGCAGTTACTATTGAAGATCTGAAGAAAATGGACTCCAGGCAGCGGCCTGTCAAACCAGAAAGCAGATAGAAGCAGAAATAACTCTATGTACACTTCAAAATTGCGACCAACTGGAACATTAGAACGGAACTTTTTCTACAATGCTCCAAAAATGTGTGGTGATGTCCCACAGAATTGATCACAGAGCTGGAGTTACAGCATTACCTGACCATTCCTCACATGACAGTCGTGTTACAATAAAGGGAGGATCCTTTATCCCGTTCACCAGCACGGTGGCCAACACCATATTGGATCTTACGCTGAACCGAAAAGTCTGCTGCTCTGCACATATATTTGTTATGGAGGCAGGCGAGATTCCGCACAGAAGGACATCTGTCATTCCAGCGCAGAAAGGTTGGCCCAAGTTCAGGAGCCAACTGCCCAACTATCGCTGTACAGACTAAGAACTCACAGCAGTGGAAGTTGAAACCTCCCACTTGTGATCGACCCTGAAAGGGGACCCTCAAAACCATGCAAAGACAATTAATATTTTCCACTCTCCCGATCATTGGCCAAGCCCCAGTCCCTGGGCTCGAGCAACTGAAGTTCCTCGTTACCCAAGTGAATATCAGGTTCTCATCTTGACAAGGCAACGCATGATCCCAGGGCTGAGATATCTCAAAGTGAAATGTGCAGCATCCCTCTGTGCATTGTGCAGAACAGCCTAACCTGCACACGACCACTGAGTGCTCATCAACCTCGACCCCTTCGACACCACATCAGTGATTTGGCAAACCTGATCCCCACCCGGGGACAGTGAGATCAGAGTTTGTGCATGAAATGGACATCCTCAAACAGATGGATCATAAATACTCTGCAAGCCTCCCAACATTTGCAAATGCCAGTATTTGTTTCTTTCAGATGTCTGAACCAGGATTTAAACCTCAGAAAGAGGATGCAGTGGGGAAAGACCATTTCCCCTGCTGAATGTGTGTTTTATATGCTGATATGAATGGACCAATTCCTGCACAGAAGTGCAACTCATATCCCACCTTCCATGAGTCAATATGTGAAATTAAATTATTTTCATTCACTACAGGGAACGTGTTTCATTTCAAAACCAAAAAATAACACTTGAATATAGCACCCGATCGCAAAAACACTCCAGCCAAGCTAACAGAATGGCTTCAAAAATGTAACTTCTGCCACCACCACTTGTGAACAAAGACAATTATTTGCATCTCCTGGCCTCCAACCTGCTGCTAATGTCATAAGCTTTATTACTGCCAACACACGATAGCTTCTAAACCAGGGTCATTGTATCATAAAACCCGAAACCAGTGTTTTCAATAAGAAAAGGTGCTTATGGGGACCCAGGGGCAATGTCACTGGACTATTAATACAGAGACTTTGGACAATGTTTTGGGGGCCCTGTTCCAGGTTCCATTCAAGCACAATACTTCAATGAAAATCTGGAATAAAATGCTTAATGATTACCTTAAATCATTGTCGATTTTCCACCCCAGTTTCCACCCCAGTAGAATGCATTTTTTGTCCTTTACCTCAAATTTCACGAACTCAAAAAGACCGGTGTCCCTTGATCAAATCAAGATTCATTTACAATACTTAGTAATGGTAAGGTGGATACTGCCCAGTTGAAAATATACCCCCTCAGTGCCAGTAAAAGGAACACTCCACACTATATACCCCTGCATAGCTCCCCATTTGGACAACATTAACTGCCTCAATCGATATTGTCATTGCATCTCTCCCCCTGTGATCTTGCGACATTTCAACACTGGAACAGGTTCCTGCAGTTCTGCTTCAGAAGTAGGCAGAGTGCAGTGGTCCGGAGCCACCACCTTCGTTTCGAGAATTGAGGCACAGGTTCACTCTCTTCATCAATCTCTTCAGGTTTATAATTGGGGCGGGGGTAATTATGATGCGATTCGGGAAGAATTAGGGAGCATAAGATGGGAACAGAAACTGTCCGGTATGGGAACAAACAAAAAGTGAAACTTTTTCAAAGAACAAATCCTGTGTGTCCGTGATAGGTATGTCCCTGTCAGGCAGGGAGGAAATGGCCAAGTGAGGGAACCATAGTTCACAAAGGAGGCTGAATGTCTTGTCAAGAGGGAAAAGGAAGAGTATGTAAGGATGAGAAAACAAGGTTCAGTTGGGTCATTTGACAAATGGGTCAATCTGGCTTCCTAATGGGAAGGATTTTTTTTCTATAAAAGTTACTCACCTTCGAGGTATCGACCTCATTGTTCCACCAAAGCAAGCAGAGAGGGAGCGATTCGTACAGGGAGAGCTGAGTGTAAGAGTTTGATTTTTATTTTACTTTTTCTCGGAGTTTTTTGTTCCAGTGCAGTAGGAAACGGGAAACTGGAAGTAGGCCGTGGAGAGGCCTGGGATGGTTTGTAGTTTGCTGTGGTTGCTGGTTCAGTGTTTTATTTTTACCTGTATATAAGTTGGGCGCTTCATTGGTGGGTCGGATCAAGGAAAACCCCCAAGGCTTTTTACTCTTATGTGAGAAATAAAAGAATGACCAGGGTGAGGTTAGGGCTGGTCAAGGATAGTAGTGGGAACTTGTCCATGGAGTCAGAAGAGATAGGAGAGACGATGAATGAATACTTTTCTTCAATGTTCACCAAGGAGAGTGGCCATGTTTTTGAGGATGAGAGTGTGATACAGGCTGATAGGCTGCAGGAGGTGGATGTTCTGAGGGAAGATGCATTAGTAAGTTTGAAAAACCTGAGGGTCGGTAAGTCCCCTGGGCCAGATGGGATATGTCCTAGGATTGTTTGGGAGGCAAGGAATGAGATTGCAGAGCCTTTGGCTTTGACCTTTGGGTCCTCACTGTCCATGCTGATAGTGTCAAAGGACTGGAGAATGGTGAATGTTGTTCCTCTGTTCAAGAAAGGAAATAGGAATGACCCTGGTAATTATAGGCCAGTCAGTCTTACTTTGGTGTTGGTAAATTAATGGAAAGGGTCCCGAGGGATAGGATTTATGACCATTTGGAAAGATACAGCTTAATCTGGGATAGTTAACACGGATTGGTGATGAGTAAGTTTTGCCCCACAAATTTGTCTGAATTCTTTGAGGTAACTGAGTGTGTGGATGAAGGAAGAGCAGTTGACGTGGTATACATGGATTTTAGTAAGGTGTTTGATAAAGTTCCCAAGGTCGGCTCAGGAAGAAAGAAAGGAGGTGTGGGAAAGAGGGAAATTTGACCAATTGGATAAGTAACTGGCTATCTCATAGAAGTGGAGATGCTGGTGTTGGATTGGGGTAAACACAGTAAGAAGTCTCACAACACCAGGTTAATGTTCCAGAACTCCCATTGAAGGAACAGCCAGTTCCGAAAGCTCGTGGTGTTTCCTACAAATAAACCTATTGGACTTTAACCTGGTGTTGTGAGACTTCTCACTGCATCTCATAGAAGACAGAGGGTGGTGTTGGATGGAAAATTTTCAGACTGGAGACCAGTTACCAGCGGTGTACCACAGGGGTCAGTTCTGGGTCCTCTGCTATTTGTGGATTTTATCAATGACTTGGAGGACAGGGCTGAAGGGTGGGTCAGTAAATTTGCTGATGACACCAAGATTGTTGGAGCAGTGGGTGAGTTCGGGAGCTCTTGTTGGCTGCAAGGAGACATTGTGAGGATGCAAAGCTGGGCTCATAAATGGCAGATGAAGTTTAATCCTGTTAAGTGCGAGGTGATTCATTTCGGTAGGACAAATTTGAATGTGGATTACGGGGTCAACAGCAGGGTTCTGAGGAATGTGGAGGAACAGTGAGATCTTGGGGTTCATATTCATAGATCTCTGAAGGTTGCCACTCCAATGGATAGAGCTGTGAAGGAGGCCTATAGTGTGTTAGTGTTTATTAACAGGAGGTTAGAGTTTAAGAGCCGTGGGGTTATGCTGCAACTCCCTTGGTGAGACCACATTTGGAATATTGTGTGCAGTTCTGGTCACCTCACTATAAGAAGGATGTGGAAGCATTGGAGAGAGTGCAGAGGAGATTTACCAGGATGCTGCCTGGTTTGGAGGGTTGGTCTTACGAGTAAAGATTGCGGGAGCTGGTGCTTTTCTCTTTAGAGAGGAGGAGGATCAGAGCAACTTAATGTAGGATGAGAGGGATTAATACAGTGGACGTGCAGAGACGATTTCCTCGGGTGGATGTAGCTGTTACTCGGGGGCATAACTATAATGTTCATGGTGGGAGATATAGGAGGGATGTCTGAGATAGATTCTTTACTCAGAGAGAGTGGTTGGGGTGTGGAATACACTGCCTGCTGTGATAATGGAGTCGGACACTTCAGGAACTTTGTAGCGGTTATTGGATAGGCACATGGAGAACTCCAGAATGAGAGGGAGTGGGATAGCTTGATCTTCGTTTCGGACAAAGCTCGGCACAACATCACGGTCCGAAGGGCCTGTACTGTGCTGTACTGTTCTATGTTCTAATTTAGGATTTTGTTCCAGGAGCACGACAAAAACTGGAGATGCCTTGCAGAGCCCAAGATATAGCAAAATGTCCCCAGTATGCCTGTTCCATTGACACACAGGAGAAATTATTGTTCGAGAAAAATAAAACTGTTTTCAAGTTATCATTTTTTTCTCAATATTTAATGAATTTACAAATATTTTAAAGGGATATCCCATCATCTCTTTCAATTGTGCTCTGAACTTAGTCTGGGTCACAGCATAAATTCAAGCTTTTGTGCAGCAATTCAGGAGCTGGAGCATGAAGGTCATTTCTCACACACAGTTATGCATAAATACATAGGTCAAATCCATCCAGTGCATTCTGACCCATGTAGAATTTACCATTAACAGTAACCATAAGAGTATAAAATTCCCCAAAATTACAAGCAGTTGAATGATGGATTTCCTTCTCCCCTCTATCTCTGAGTCTCTGGGAGCCTTCCCACAATTTGAGATCAGAGTCTCCGGCAGGCTGTACTTTTCACCAGAATGTTTCTGATTGTGAAAACATTGATCAGCAGAATAAGAACAAATGGGACCACCGGGTTTAAAATGTGTTGAAAGGACTTGATTGGTCCCCAGGCAGTTGATAATCGAGCATCCTCTGATGTAGAGCATAACCAGGGTTGGTTCACCAGTGCATACAAGCCTGTTAGCATAAAGTAACAAAAAATATTTTTCAATCAACTCAGTACAGTCACAGTTCCGAGAACCATCGTAGCCATTTTCTCAATGCAGTGTTTATATTTGAACTTTTGATAGCAAATGACCAAAAATGATCAAAAGTGAAAGTGACGGTGAACCAGAGTGAACAGCCAGTAGCTGTATAAAGCAGGATGGTGTGTATATTGCACAAAGCGATGGACTCCACATAAAGACACTCTTCCCAACAAAGAATAGGAATCCATCTCAAGGTAAGGTTGAAGATGACAACCAATCGATCTGATGTTGCCATGGCCATCAGGGAGCGAGTTACACATTTGGAGAGACCACATTATTCCCGAGACAAGATGATAATGGTCACTAGGTTAACTGTGAAGCAAGAAAGTCAAAAAGTAAATAATGCACCAGGCTGAGAGGTTTTAAAATTTGAGTGTGAAAGTTTTTTTTATATCCAGTGGCAATTTGCAATGATTGTCCCTGGAACCAATTATCCTCTTCAAAGAATGAATAATATCTAATCAAATCAATAATTGAATATAAATTATAATTTGGAATGAGCGAGTAGAAACACAAAGGGTGACTTGGTAACACAGTGATTAGCACTGCTGTCTGACAGCGCCAGGGACCCTGGTCCAATTCCAGCCTCAGGGACTCTATGTATGGAGTTTCTACATTCTCCCTGTGTTTGTGTGTGGCTTTCCTCCGGGTGCTGCCATGGAGGTTATGGGAATTGTTCTAATCTTAAATAATGTTTGCACATGCAAAGGCAAACAATGCTACAGATAATAGTGTAAATCAGAGCAATGGTCCAATTAGGACCAGTGGGACAGAGCTCGGTGGTGTGGGGTTCATGTTAATATGTGGGGTCAGTATCCTGTAGCTGATCATTACCCAATCCTGCTGACATTGTTCAAGGGAATGAGTTCAAGCTTTGTACCATTACCAAGAGTTTCAGGATTGATGTGGGGAGAACCAGCTCAGCTTTCCATTTCCCAAAACATTCCCTGTGTTCTGCTTTTTTCAGAGGAGGGGACGAGGTGGGAAGTAATTTATGTTCCTGTTCTTGGTCATCACTTGGTTTCGCAGGATCAGTGTGAAATAACGATACATTTCCATCCTGTTGATCCGTGCGACAAATCTGCCTTCATGTGCAATAAGCAAGCCAGCTATTTTTCTCCACATTAACACACAGCGATCCTTGGGTGTTGTTGGAGAGTCTTCCCAAGTTCTTATTCCTTATCATTATCTAGTCAGACTGGGTTAATGTGTAGAATCATACACCGTTCCATCTTTTGATAATTTCTCTTTGTCTGTGGATCACTGGAGATGAATCAAATGGAAATAATGTCCCTGCTGCCAATTGCTGATGATGTGAAATGAAGGCATTGCTGAAGTGTTAAGCTGCCACCCATTGCATTTTTCTACTTTAGAAAGTGTGTGCCTGTCTGATTTCGAGCCTGTGTCAGGTATGTTATTGCCAGGACTACATTCCAATCTTAAATAAGGCCAGAACACAGAGGACAGAACTAACACGAACGCTTCATCATCATCATCATCCAAGTTGAATATTTTAAACAGACGAGGGTCGCAAAATTAAGGAGTCAAAATGGAAAGTAAATGGATGTACAGTAAGCAGCAATGCCTCCTGTGAGCAGCCGAGTGACGGTGTAGAAGTGTTATCCAGCAGGAAGGCTACCACACAACTTCAGGCACAGAGAGTAGAGATAAATAATAAACACTGCCAGAAATTATTGGTGAAATTGTATTTCCACAACACATTAATTCAAATGTTTGTTAAAATATAACCTGGAAATTATATCTAGAAACATAAAAGATAGGAGCAGAAGGAGGCCACTTGTCCCTTCGAACCTGCTCCGCCATTCATCACAATCATGGCTGATCATCCAACTCAATCGCCTAATCTTGCTTTTTCCCCATAACCTTTGATCCCATTCGCCCCAAGTGCGATATCCAGCTGCCTCTTGGATGCATTCAATGTTTTGGCATCAACGACTTCCGGTGGGAATGAATTCCACAGGCTCATCACTCTTTGGGTGAAGAAATGTCTCCTCACCTCCGCCCTAAATGGTCAACCCCGTGTCCTCAGACTGTGACCCTGGTTCTGGACTCCAGCACCATGGGGGAGAACCCTACCCCACCCCACCCCACCCCCCCGTCCCCCCTGCATCTACCCTGTCCAGTCCTGTTAGAAATTGATAAATAATTAGCCTCACAACACCAGGTTAAAATCCAACAGGTTTATTTCATTAATTACAGACCCCACACACCTCGGACATTCTCTGATCCAACTTCTTCCTTCAGGAAAAAGATACAAAAATCTGAAGCCATGTACCAAATGACTCAAGAACATCTTCTTCCGTGCTGCTGTCAGACTTTTGAATGGCCTTACCTTGTATTAAATTGATCTTTCTCTATACCCTCGCTATGACTGTAACACAAAATTCTGCAGTCTCTCATTTCCTTTTCAATGAACGGTATGCTTTGTCTGTGTCGTGCACAAGAAATGTGGATAAACGTGGATAAATGTGCAGTGGTCCATTTTGGCAAGACTAATGGGATACAGGAGTACAATATCAAGGGTAGGAGTCTTAGCTGGGTTGAAGAGCAGAAGGACCTTGGGGTCCAGGTCCATAGGAATCTTAAATCGGCCTTGCAGGTGGAGGATGTGGTTCAGCAGGTATATGGTGTACTGGCCTTCATTAAGTTTAGGATTGAGTTCAGGAGTTGGGAGGTAATGCTGCAAATTTATCAGGCCCTTGTCAGACCCCACTTGGAGTACTGTGCGCAGTTCTGGTCGCCTCACTCCAGGAAGGATGTGGGAGCTATTGAGAGGGTGCAGAGGAGATTTACAAGGATGTTGCCTGGATTGGGAGGCATGCCTTATGAAGATAGGTTGAGGGAACCAGGTCTCTTCTCCCTGGAGAGACGAAGGTTGAGAGGCGACCTGATAGAGGTTTATAAAATGTTGAGAGGAATAGATAGGGTGGATTCTCAGAGGCTATTTCCCAGGGCTGAAATGGTCACTACGAGAGGACACAGGTTTAAGATGCTGGGAAGCAAGTACAGAGGAGATGTTTGTGGTAAGTTTTTCACTCAGAGGGTGGTGAGTGAATGGAATCGGCTGCTGTCGGTGGTGGTGGAGGTGAACTCGCTGGGGTCTTTTAAAAGACTTCTGGATGAGTATATGGGATCTAATGGGATTGGGAGTTACAGATATTTCTATGGCTTGGTAGGTATTGATGTGATCGGCACAACTTGTGGGCTGAAGGGCTTGTTTGTGCTGTGGTGTTCTATTTTCTATGTTCTATGTTAATGGATCTGACAATCATAAATCAAATCAAATCAAATCAAATCAAATGGAAGTGATCTCCAATCCCTTTAATCGTGTCGTTTTTCCATCCTTGCACATACGTCAAACTGCAAATTTTGTGACAGTTCTGTTGTCTGAGGTTTATTCACCTTTTGTCGAACTTTGAAAGCTCTCTCAGAACTTTTTGAGGTTCCCAATTTAAACCCCACCCATTTCATTGCAGAATGGAAACAGAAATTTCCCACAGAGCAGAAGTAGGCAATTCGGCTGCTGGATTCCACATTGAATCCCTGAAGAGAATCCTACCCCAATCCCACCCCACCCCGCTCAATCTCCATAACCCCACACATTTCCCATAGCTAATCCTTCTTATTGAATGGTGGGTCAGGCTCGAAGGGCTGGATGGCCGACTCCTGCTCCTATTTCTTACGTTCTTCTGTTCTTTTAACCCCGGTACCAGTTTGCATTCGTATACCCACCTGCAGTAAATCTTCTCCCCACACTCCCTCCCTTTGAATTTACCATTCTCAAGGACATCAAAAAATTCCTGTTTTAAATTCCACAAAGAGCCAGCAGTTATTTGATGCAATACCAGTTGCTCAGTCCAGGCTCTTCAAATCCCGAATGGATACTGGGAACAGAACGATGATGCAATTTGTTTGTTGAGGGTTTTTTCAGAAACTCAGATATAAAACTTTTGAAATGAAAGTTGATGGTTATGTATTCGAGTTAAAGATTTATTACAATAAGAAGAAGTGATATTTAAAGCAGAACAGCACCTCCTTCCAGGAATTAGTACTTTGAAAATTACCCCTTAAAGATTTCAGTTTTTGGAATCAAATCTTTAGAAGGTCTTCAGATTCTGCCTTTTATACCGCTCCCATGGTTTGTGAAATTTTGGTTTATTAATTTATGATGTGCAATATGCAAGCTCTTTTCCTGTCCTTCTGCAGAGTGATAAAACTGTTCCCTGCTCCTGGGAACACAATCAACTCAATTTACTTTTGCTATCTCAGTGTTACTCCCGGGTTTCTAATATTAGAAATAAAACTATTTCATATTCCTGGTGTTTGTTATACAGTTGTAAATCCCCCCATAGCTTAACAAACCAATGAACTTACAGGTAACTTTGAAAATGGAAGAAACTGATGAAATAAAATCTAAACACCATTTAAACATCTAGATTCTGACCAACACACAGGGATCAAAAAGTATATGTTCATGATTATGTTTAAAAAAACTTCCCAAATATTATTGACTTTGATCCATTACATGATGGAGCAGCGAACTTACAACCCAACAACTTCCCTTCCGTTCACGGTACACATTCACCTCTATTGGATAGAGGGTGATATCTCACTCGCTCCTCTGCTCTACCAGATCCATCACCACATATCCTCTTTGCATGTCATCAATCACAAACACTCCCCCAGTGCCTGTTGCACAGATCCTGAAATTCCAATGTGACTAAGTACTCCATTAATTCCACATATACTGATACCCGCATTGTTTATCTGCTCTATCACTCACCTCACCAGTGTAATGGTTTTCTCACTCCATCTCTGCCAGTTATAACACACACATTCTCCAACTGTGATTTTGTTCGATCCCATCCACTCGCGAATTGCTTGTTTATCTATCACCTGCTCTTATTTTGTGCAGCATTCAAATCTCATCAATTGGTATAAATGCTGAATCATCCATTCCACACATGTTCCTAATGGATGAATCCATTTCCCTCTGTAATTACCACCATCGCATCCTCTTCCCGGTATTGGTTTCTGGGAGGTCCATGGTGCTGGTGGAGGTGTGGAGCTGGAGGAAACAGAGGGCTACCAACTGTATTCAATCTTTGAAGTCTAAATTTGCTGCTTGCTCTGCGAGGAACTGACTGAGAAGCTTTCGCTTTGCACCAAATCCTAATTCTGTTCAAATCCCACTACGAGTTTCCTGCAGCGTTTATTGCCACTGTTTAGACAGGCTCTCCTACATTGTCAAAAAATGTTCAGCACCACCATAGCATCAGGGTCTTCCTGCCTTTCCCCATATTCAGATTTAATTCTCTACAATCTAAAAATACATCAACAGGGTACAACCTGCTCTGTCACGTGTGGCCCTGTCATGTTGGGAAATGTGCAATTAAATCAAGGATTCCATGAATTATTCTTTGCCTGTTATCAGCATCATTGAAATAATTGCACAGTGTGCATAAAGGGATATTTGAGCACATTCTTCAATTGCTCTCTGAATTTCCTCTGGGTCACAGCGTATATACAAGTATTTGTGCAGCAACTCATGAGCTGAAGCATGAAGCCGAACTCCTGAACAATATCATCCATCCAAAGAGCATAATACCCCAAATAATACATCCGCCTATATACAGAGTACACCATTATTGTTGCCCATAATATGATAAAATTCACTGAGATAGCAAAGAGTAAAATAATAGATTTCCTTTGCTTCTGCATCTCTGGGTCTTTGGTCCCTTTTCCATTGACAGGAGTTCGGAGTCTCGTGCGAGATCTACTGGTCACTAAAATGTGCCTGATGGTGCAAATATTGAACAACAGAATCAGAACAAATGGGACACAGGGGTTTAGAATATGATGGCTGAGTTCAACGGCAATCCAGACAGGAGAATCAATGACACTGAAAGGTACAAAACAAAACCATGGGTCGTTCATCAACCCATACCAATTTGCCATCATAAAATACCAAAAAATGTTCTTACAACAGCTCAGAACAGTGATTGATCCCAGGACAACTTTAGCCATTTTGTCGGTGCAAAATTTACTTTTCAGCATGGGGCAACAAATTGTCACAAGTCGATCAAAGGTGAAAGCAACAGTGAACCAAACAGAACAGTCAGTAGCTGCATAAAGGAGCACAGCGTGGATATTACACACATCCATGTCCCAGAGGAATAGGAAATGCTCCTGATAAACAATTGGAATTTGTCTCAATATCACGTCAAAAATAACGACCAGTAGATCTGCAGCTGCCATCGAAACCAGGTAGTGTGTTACACATTTGGAGAGACCACATCTTTCCTGAGAGAGTATTCCAATTGTCATCACGTTAACTTTAAGGAGCAGAAATAAATCCAGATATTAGTCATCAAGCTTTATAGGCACAGACTATGGAAACATTTTGCTGTGTTAATTCATCCTGAGATTTCTGGAATTAACGGAAGCGAAGGGACAGCAAAGTCTGTAAAATACCGCAAAATATTCACAATGAAATGATCAAAGGCATCGTGGTCAAATTGCCAATCTTTCTTCATATCATTGCAATGACTGCCTTCCTATCCAGAAACAATTCAACATTAAGCAACCGATAATGCCGGAAAACATTCAACTCTGATGAATGAACTCAACTGACATTTGGCCGAGCTGTGTTTGACTCTGACAGATTTAAATATTTAACTGGAAATGTTCATGCTGATAGAATATAACCTGCCTGCTCTGATTTCAAAATGGATCTAATTTCAAAGTAACTGCATCCATGGACAAAATCCAAGAGTGCCTGCTGAGTGTTTTGGAAGGAAACCTGGAGGTGGTGATGTTCTCATTTACCATCAGTTTTTATCCAGCTGGATAGTGAGGGCTGTGATTTTTAAAGGAGATGTCAATGGTGATTTGCTGAAGTTCTGCAGACCATGCTGAGATGGTGCTCACTGTCAGCCGTGGGGAAAGAACATGTTGTTAGAAGAGATGGAAAATAAGCGAGCTCCTTTTATCCTGGGTGATGTTGATCTTCCTGCGTGTAGGTAGAGCTTCGCTCATCCAGACAAATAGAGACAACTCCATCACACTGTGGACTTGCAACTCTTAGATTGTGGACGGGTTTGGGAGTCATAAAGCGAGTTACTACCCGTTGGATTTAAGGCTACTCACCACATTTTGCATTCTCAGAATGAGTATGTTGTTGTAGTTTGATTTCTGTTTGCGGTAACTCCCAATGCATGTTGATACACGGGGGCAGGGAGGAGCGGGGACTCGCAGTGTAGCCAATCTGTTGTTGTACTTGTTTCATGAATGTATTTTAAGGATGAAAATCTGTTATCATTACCTGATCTGGCCTTCCTGTGATTCCAGATTCACAGGAATATGATTCCTACATTCCCTCAGGAGAGACTAAAACATCCAAATTTGTGTTCCTTGGTGTTGAAAAGTGACGGGTGACTTTAGTCCAACATAACATCCTAACTGGTATTGATAGAGTAGATCGAACATAGAACAGTGCAGCACAGTACAGGCCCGTCTGCCCTCGATGTTGTGCCGAGCTTTGTCCAAAACTAAGATCAAACGATCCCAGTCCCTATTATTCTGGTTTGTTCCATGTGCCTATCCAATAACCACTTGAAAGTTCCTAAAGTCCGACTCCACAATTCAGTGTCCTTCATTATTGCAATGGAGAGGGATAGGGTCACACGGTAGGGCAAGGTTTATAACTGGGGCAGGGATAATTATGATGTGATTAGGCAAGAATTAGGGAGCATAAGATGGGAACAGAGACTGTTAGGAATGGGCACAAATGAAAAGTGGAGCTTGTTCAAGGAACAAATACTACGTGTCCTTAATAGGTATGTCCCTGTCAGGCAGGGAGGAAATGGTCGAGTGAGGGAACCATGGTTCACAAAGGAGATTGAATGTCTTGTCAAGAGGAAAAAGGGAAGCAGATGAAAGGATGAGAAAACAAGGTTCAGTTGGGTCGCTTGAGGGTTACAAGGTAGCTAGGAATGAGTTTAAAAAGGGCTGAGGAGAACCTGGAGGGGTCATGAGAAGTGGAACCAGGTTTCCTGCATGAGGCTGCAGCAGTCCATGGAGGTGAGGGTGATTTGACTGGGAGACACTGGGAATTTGAAGAGCGCGGTATACAATGGGCAGCGGGAGGGTGGGTGGGAGAGCAATCTTGATGACTGGGTGAAGCAGCGGAGGAAGTGCAATGGGGATTGAAACAAAGGAATAACAGGGGGAGGCTTTGGTGTGTTGTTTTTTCCACTGAGTCAGATGTTATCAGACAATAAATTTTATGAAACTGGATACACAATATGGAAGCAGACTGAAGCTGCACTCAGAGCCTCCCCACTAAAGGTCACAGGGGAACAGACACAGACTCGCAGGCAACGACATGCTTTTAGAATGCAAATAAGGGCTATCACACAAAGGGAACGGGACAGGATGGCACCGACAGGAACTAAATTAAAAAGCACACCCCCATCCCACCAAATCAGCACCTCTGATCTAATCAAGCAACCCTCTGTGGAGACACCTGAAGATTAACATCACTAAGGAAGGATCCCTGGCCCCATAAACTCCCTGAGAATAAACACCCATTGTTCAAACCCCGGAGATTCTAGACCATTAATAAACCCATCAGACAGAAACGATTAACACACACTTAAAACATCGTTACAATACTTGAAGACATTGAAACAGGATGGTCACAGTCGAATACTGTAAACAAAACATTAGCATTTGAATTGTACAGTGTATCTAGTTCAGGTATAACTGTACCCATTGCGGTGGGTCTTTAGAGCGCTTTCAGGACAGTTTGGATTGTATGTCCTGACTGCACCTCCGTCAACGTAAAAAATAAAGCTGTCCCGCTGTTGAACCTGACCCTGAGTCCGTAGTGATCGTGTTCGCCCACTCACGCTAACACAGAACATTGGCGGGTGTCCGGGGAGAGGAGGAGAGGGGGCTGGGGGGAGAGGTGAATAAATCGAACGTTTGAGAAACAGGATTTGGGAGTTGGTGGATGAACTGGAATAGCCAAGGCTGGGGATATAAAATATCCGATGGTGGGAGGATTGAGGCGTGAGTGCTTCATTTCTCATTGTGTGAAGATGCCGGCTTAGACTGGGGTAAACACAGTCAGAACTCTTCAACACCAGGTTAAAGTCCAACAAGTTTATTTGATATTAAACACACAAGCTTTCTGAAATACTGTTCCTTCATCAGGTAAATGGGAAATGTCTCAGCATTCCGAGGGAAATGAGGCGTCTCCCACATTGCTGTTGATTTGGAGTCACATGTCAGCAAGTCCAGGTAACGGGGACACTTTTCCTTCTATGAAGGGTATTATGGATGCTGACATATTTTTAAGACAAAACATAATGCTTCCGTGGTCAACATCAAAAAGGGAGAGAGAGAAAGAAAGCAATAGAGAGAGGGAGAGGAAGAGAGAGAGGGAGAGAGAGAGTGTGACTTACCAGGGACTCCAATAACAGCGAGGAGGGGATAGTAACCAGCCTGAATAACCTGCAGTGCCCAAAAGATCAGGAGTTTCAAGGACATCCATCTATAATAGGTAGAAAGGTTGTATATTGCCGCTGATAAGCCCTTCTCCATTATTGTGACCTTGTGATCCGATGTACTCAGATTCTGACCTGTTGTTCCAGCTCTCTCCGTTATTGTTCTTATATTCTCACCCATAGATGTAGCGTTCCAATCTACTGAACTGAGATTGTTTCCCATTGTTTCACCATTCCAGATCATTGGTCTCAGATCCAGTCCCATCTCTGGAGCACTTCAATCTATTCCTCATATGCTGAGGAAGCTGCTTTCTCTCTCTTTCACACTGCAGCCCGCTGCAGCTGGATTTCACACTACTGCTGAGGCGATTGGGTGACTCATTGACAGGAATCTCCCTTTAAAAAAGGGAAAATCCCTCGACTGCACCGGGAGGAATCTATGGGGGAATGACATTCATTCCACTCACTGAACAAACAGAATCACTGAAGCCCTTTCAATCGGACAGGATTTCTATTCTATTAACATCCATGACCTTTCTACTTGCAAAGTGCAGCAATGCAATGGAGCTGCCAAATCCCAATAACATCTGGTTAAATGATATCACTACAACCAGTGTGATGCTCTCTCGGGGAAATGTCAAGGGGCTTTAACCAAGGTTAGAGATGAGATTGGCTTCAGAGAAATTGGATAATCCCTGACACCAGAACCAAATAGTGAATGGGAAATGATATCTGGGAATATTGATCAGATGAATAAATTGATTGTTGATGATAGTGTCGCTGACGGCATGTGTCAGTAATTTCAAAGACAGCCGTGTGAAGGGATCAGTTGGGCCGATGTTAAATGTGATTCGCCGAATCAAGCTGTCACAGATCGCGGATTAAGCAGATGGGATTTTCAAACAAGAATTTGAAAAATATCACTCTTCAGCAGCAACACAATATAAGAGAGAATTTTGGTGTCACTGAGCGTGTGCCGCGAGTTATTCATTGGGCTCCTTGTCAGTGGTGTACGAGGCATTGCACCTCTTCCGGGCTCCCTTCACCCTTTCGAGAAACTCCTCCTGCATTAGGCTTGACTTTTCTGTGAGCTCTCCACCCTGGCTCCAGGGTGTGTGTGTGTGTGTGTCTGTGTGTGTGTATGTGTGTGTGTGTGTGTGCCTGTGCATGTGTGTGTGTCTGTGTGTGTCTGTGTGTGTGTGTGTGTTTGTCTGTGTGTGTGTGTGTGTCTGTGTGTGTCTGTGCGTGTGTGTGCCTGTGTGTGTCTGTGTGTGTGTCTGTGTGTGTCTGTGTGTGTATGTGTGTCTGTGTGTGTCTGTGTGTGTGTGTCTGTGTGTGTGTGTGTGTTTGTGTGTCTGTGTGTGTGTGTGTGTCTGTGTGTCTGTGTGTGTGTGTGTGTGTGTGTGTTGTTACAAAACGGGCCATTTAAGATGATGGTTTGCAAGGACACGCTGGGATAATTGGACGAGAGCTGAAACAGACAGGCTGCAGCCTCGAAAGGAATTTGACAGAGAGAAACAGGCTGTAGCTTCAAGAGCTGGAATACACAGGATATTGGCCGTCTCCGGGACACAGGACACATTTTGGTCAATTGGGTTGTTTAGCAGACACAGGGATGCCTCATCCCCTTATCTGGAGGGAGGTATGTGACCTCCGTGCCTCCAGCACCTACAGGCACGGCCGTCGGGTTCACACCCAGAGATCGGTCTGGCAGTACCTGTCAGTCAGAGTGATCGAGCCCAGATCAATTGATTGGTAATCGTCAAAAGGATGTGAAAACCGACGCGGTATAAAGGGTGTGGCGTAACGGAAGATTCTCTTTCTCTCTTTTCCCCAACAAACAACGACCAGCATGAGGAGAGGCTCCCCACACAAGTAGGAAGGAAGACCAGAGCCAGAGTATCCGACCAGACCAAAGGACCAGACTACACAGAGGACTACAGAGACCAGCACACAGATAAAGGCCAATATTTGCCTGGGTACTTGCCAGTCACACATAAGTTAAGTCAAAGTCAGAGTTTGATATTCTATAAGATAACTGACTGTTGATTGGGTGGGTGATTAATAATTGCTCTGGGCTCCTCCATCATTTAGGATGGGGATATTTGTGGAGCCTCCTCCTCGAGTGAGTTGTTGAATTGTCCACCACCATTCACCACTGGACGAGGAAGGACAGTCGAACTTCGATCTAATCCGTTGGCTGTGGGCAATTTTCAGACCCAGTACGAGAGGGCCGACCAAGATGCCCAGTGTGCTGTCTTGGCCAAAGATCAAGTCGACCGGGTGGGAGCACAATTGGAAGCTGTGTGCACCGATCTGCAGGAGGGAATCAAAATATGACATCAAGCCAGTAAGGGACAGAGATAGGAAACCACTAAAATACCAGGGAAACATTTCCAGGCCGGAATCTCGATGATCAGTTGAAAATGAGTTTCTATTTCCATTCGGGACAGTCGAGGAAGGGGAGATACAGAATGCAGATTGGGGAGAGTTAAACGAGAATGTTAAACTTTATGTTACACCAACGGAAGATTGGGGCCCACCACCATCTTTCCCACTGGACGTCACACCCACCACACCCTCAGATTCCCCTCCAGGAGCGATGAACCCAGTGAGGACTGAATGTCGGGTCGGAGAGGCTCAGGGCCCAGCTGTTACATACACGTTTACAGTGGCACAATCGGCTGAAATTGCAAATAAAATCCCAACTCTGAGCTATCGGCTGACCCACACAGTTTCTTTGTGGAGGTTAGGCAGCAAAAAGATGATGCACGGGTTCGATGAAAGGGAAGGAATAAAGCTAATAGTCATGTGCTTAAGCAATTCTGTCAGAACAACGCAAGAAAGCTCCTGTGGAGAACACACTCAATGAAGCCGATGCGCCACAGCGAAAAACCGCACCGATCTCCTCAGAAGGCAAACACAGGACACAGTGGACAGAGTACCCTTCGTCGTCCAGTACTTCCCCGGAGCGGAGAAGCTACGACATCTTCTCCGGAGTACAAAGAACAACACAGCACGGGAAACTGGCCCTTCGGCCCAACGAGCCCGCGCCACCGTCCCATTGTCTCAGTGACCTATTCATGATTTTAGGCTACGCCTAATGTGCGAGGATCAGGGAGGTCCAATATAGGGACAATTTGTTACCCAATCAATCAGCCTAAAAGCGCATCTTTGGGATGTGGGAGGAAACCGGAGCACCCGGAGGAAACCCACGCAACCACGGGGAGAACGCGCAAACTCCCACAGACACAGGCCCAAATCCATGTGTCCGCACAGCAGCAGAGATAGTCTCTGAGCTGTCATGTTGCCTTCGAGATGGTCCAGTTTAAGCACACTAACGACATGAAGCAATAGGCAACTCCCGAAGCAACATCCAAGAGCAGCCCACTACAACCTGCCGCATGCATACCCCTTGCTGGTCAACAAGGTGGACTTAAATGCCTGTGGAGACAAAAAATTCATTATTAAACAGGCAAAGACTGTAACACCCCTGAGGCAAAAACGGAATCCCAAGCCTACAATGTTTAGTAAGGCCTGCTATATCCCCCTATATGTAGACCGCTCATGTGGCTGTCTAAGTGACTCTTGAACAACCCTAGCGTGCCTGCTTCCACCACCTTACTCGGCAGTGCATTCCACACCCCCACTACCCTTTGCGTGAAAAACTGCCCTCTAATATTTGTCTTATACCTAGTCCCCCTCACCCTAAGCCCGTGACCCCTCGTTCTATCCATTTCTAATAGCGGAAAAAGCTTACCACCATTTACTCTATCTAGTCTTCAACATATCATTGATGAAGACGAACATCTCGCCAGGGCCATCCCCACACCCCCACTTCTTGCTTTCAGACAACCACACAACCTCAAACAGACCATTGTTCGCAGCAAACTACCCAGCCTTCAGGAGAACAGTGACCACAACACCACACAACCCTGCCACAGCAACCTCTGCAAGACATGCCGGATTATCGACATGGATACCATCATCACACGTGAGAACACCATCCACCAGGTACATGGTAAATACTCTTGCAACTCGGCCAACATTGTCTACCTGATACGTTGCAAGAAAGGATGTCCCGAAGCATGGTACATTGGGGAGACCATGCAGACGCTACAACAACGGATGAATGAACATCGCTCGACAGTCACCAGGCAAGACTGTTCCCTTCCTGTTGGCGAACACTTCAGTGGTCACGGGCATTCAGCCTTGACCTTCGGGTAAGCATTCTCCAAGGCGGCCTTCACGACACACGACAGCGCAGAGTCGCTGAACAGAGACTGATAGCCAAGTTCCGCACACATGAGGACGCTCTCAACAGGGATCTTGGGTTCATGTCGCACTATCTGTAACCCCCGTGACTTGCCTGGGTTTGCAAAACCTCACTTACTGTACTGTCTGGAGACAATACACATCTCTTTAAACTGTGATCAGTGCTCCTTCCACTCACATTATCAGCCACTTCAGGTCTTGAACAGCAGGTTAGGTGTAAGGATTCGCATTCTAATCAGTAATCTGTAAACTGTCTGTGCTTTATATGCTCTGTCTGAGGCCAGAACTCTCCATTCACCTGACGAAGGGGCTAACCCGAAAGCTTGCGAGTATATTATCAAATAAATAGGTTGGACTAAAACCTGGTGTTGTCAGACTGTGTTTACACCAGTCCAACGCCGGCATACCCACATCTTAAATAAATGTAGACAGAGGAAAGGGAACAACTGCCTTCGCCGGTCATTTCTGGATCTATTACACATGGGAGCATATGGGGAACTCAATGGGGTTAGTTGAAATGAAGCTGATTCATCCAAATGGGCTGGGACATTAGTATCACACACCACAGAGCAACGCAAGAAAGCTCCTGTGGAGAACACACTCAATGAAGCGAGGGTTCTCCAATGGTTAGCTCGAGTCTCGCATCTGGAAACAGGAAGTTCAAGGACCCCCAATGTCAAGGTCAGTTAGGGAAGCTTCCCATTTTTTATTGGATGTTGTTGGTCCGTTTCTCCCACAATGCACCTGTGAAGCACTTCAGCCAATGAACCGCCTGTTTATCACTGGAAGTGATCTTTCGCTTCCCACTTCTTAGAAGATGTTGCTGGTCTGACTTCTCTCAGAACGCACCAGTGACAACCCACAATCACTTCTCCCAAACCCTGTAACTCGTGAGTTCAAATGGTCAGTGGATAGACATATGGATAATATTGAAATAGTTGAGGTTAGAGGGTCATTAGATTGGTTCCACTGGTCGGCGCAACATCGAGGGCCGAAGGGCCTGGACTGCGCTGGAATGTTCTATGTTCGATGTTCTTTTCTGCCCTAAACCTGTAGAAAGACATTTATATGGTGAAGTTTGTATGATTGAAACATTTCCTATATTTATTAAGGCATATACAGTATCATGGTCGTGCTTTTTGCTTGTAATTGTAAACATTTTATTTCTGTACATGTGAACTGTATTCTTAAATAAACATTGGCTGATAAAAACTCCCTCGTGAGTCATTTGAATCAGATTTGAAATGAAACGTCTCAGTCTCACCCGAGTCAAATTCAAAGTACAAAATGTGTGACCCGGGCGGGCTCCATAAAACACTTTGGAGTTTCTGACCTGAACCATAACAGAGCTGAACTCTTCATTTTTGGCCTCTTTGCAACAGTGAGTATGTGACTGAACCAATCCATTGGAACCAGTTGCACAGAGTAACACTGGAAGAAAATTCTGGCATCGCACTCTGAAGCTGACGGTGGTCTGCTGTGACCCAGGCAGTAGCTTGAACAAGAATACAGGTTAGACATGTTTTAATGTGTGGAGCCTCTTCAAATGCAGGGTTAAATCAAGCATTTCATGCTCACATCACAGAGAAATGGTGAGGGATGTAGCATCACATGGACAAACACTGAGTCCCTTCACCTCTGATATCCAGTTGGTGGCGGTGTGCCCCATGTGAAACGTACACTGCAGGAAGTCACCACATCTCTTTATGCAGCAAATTCTATCCCAGGAGTAGGAGATGGCACTGTCGTATCAGCTCACATCAACTGAATGGCAGCACGGGGCGAGGAGGAATGTCCTCCTCATTCCAATTTGCATCTTTATACTCAGTGTGCAGTTAGATATATACTGACCTTCTCTGTTCAGTGATGCACCCACTGTTCCATCGGTATAGATGGGCTCCATTCGGACCAGGAACACAAGTAGCAGAACGAGTGCCTTCATCATTCTGCACTGATCTCCTCATGCTCACACTGAGATTGTTGAGCACATTTGACAAAGCAGTCAAAGTTAATAATCACACATGGTGCATTTTGCCTTCATCTTGGACACGTTGAATGGACAGTCCATTAATTGAGTCCAACATTAACTGGAATTTATTTTTTAAATTAAATTTAGCCGGACAGGTCTAAGAAATGATTGATCTGAGGAAGGTTTGTCTGCAGAATTCGTTGCATTCAAAGATGAACTAAAGAATGAAGACATGAATCATTTTATCCAACTTGCTACTTTCAAAATACAATCCAATTATCCTCACTTCCCTCTGCACTTTGACTCTAACCATGCAATAACACTCTGTCCTAAATTAATAATCCAATTCATCCTTTAAGATAATTTGTGTATTTTTCCCCACTGACAATTCAGGCAGCACGTGCCAACTCACAACTCATTGCAACAAAGAAATGATTTTGATAGTTCTGCAGAATCTATGGTCATTCGACCATTGATTGCCCATTGCCCATCACAAACAACCCTGTCTTCCGCATCTGAATTACTTTGCTCATTGTGACATCATGCTGTGAACAAATAAGTTGCCAAATTTCCTATATTACAGCTCTTGAAAACTCATGTTTCCAAATGAACTTGTTGGATTTTAACCTGGTGTTGTGGGGCTACTTTTAGACTAGACGGGATTGACCGGAGGGTTAGATAGGGTGGACAGTGAGGGCATGTTTCCTCGATGGTGATGGCTAACACGAGGGGACATAGTTCAAAATGAGGGGTGATGAATATGGGACAAATGTCAGAGGTAGGTTCTTTACTCAGAGGGTAGTAAGGGCGTGGAATGCCCTGCCTGCAGCAGTTGTGGACTCGCCAAATTTAAGGGTGTTCAAATGGTCAGTGGATAGGCATATGGATAATATTGGAATAGTTTAGGTTCGAGGGTCATTAGATTGATGCCACTGGTTAGTGCAACATCGAGGGCCGAAGGGCCTGAACTGCGCTGGAATGTTCTATGTTCTATTTACTTATTAAATTCTAACAGGGCCAGACAGGGTAAATGCAGTGATGCAAAGATGAGCTGTTCGGCTGATTGGTGTACCAAATTGACCCTACACTATTCTCCGCTGAATCTGGCTACAGTAGGGGTACCATTCGCATACACACGGGGCAAGGTAGGTGTAGGAAAATGCTTTAAAATGGCGGCGCGGGCTCATTGGGCCAAAGGGCCTGTTTCCCGTGCCGGGTTGTTCTTTGTTCTTTGATATTCCCACTGGGGGAGTCCAGAACCAGAGGTCACAGTCTGAGGACACGGGGTTGACCATTTAGGGCGGAGGTGAGGAGACATTTCTTCACCCAAAGAGTGATGAGCCTGTGGAATTCATTCCCACCGGAAGTCGTTGATGCCAAAACATTGAATGCATCCACGAGGCAGCTGGATATCGCACTCGGGGCCAATGGGATCAAAGGTTATGGGGAAAAAGCAAGATTAGGCGATTGAGTTGGATGATCAGCCATGATTGTGATGAATGGCGGAGCAGGTTCGAAGGGACAAGTGGCCTCCTTCTGCTCCTATCTTTTATGTTTCTAGATATAATTTCCAGGTTATATTTTAACAAACATTTGAATTGATAATGTGTTGTGGAAATACAATTTCACCAATAATTCCTGGCAGTGTTTATTATTTAACTCTACTCTCTGTGCCTGAAGTTGTGTGGTAGCCTTCCTGCTGGATAACACTTCGACACAGTCACTCGGCTGCTCACAGGAGGCATTGCTGCTTACTGTACATCCATTTACTTTCCATTTCTTAATATTGCGACCCTCGTCTGTTTAAAAGATTCAACTTGGATGATGATGATGATGAAGCGTTCATGTTAGTTCTGTCCTCTGTGTTCTGGCCTTATTTAAGATTGGAATGTTAGCCTTTATTAGGAAGGGGTATAGAATATAAGAGCTGGAGTCTAATGTTGCAGTTGTACAGAACGTTGGTTAGGCCGCATTTGGAGTACTGCGTCCAGTTCTGGTCGCCTTACTACCGGAAGGACGTGGAGACCCTGGAGAGAGTGCAGAGGAGGTTTACCAGGATGTTGCCCGGTATGGAAGGACTGGGGTATGAGGAAAGATAGAATAAATTGGGGCTCTTTTCCCTTGAAAGACGGCGACTGAGCGGGGATCTAATAGAGGTATATAAGTTTATGAAGGGTATGGATAGAGTAAACAGAGGTAAGCAATTTCCAATGATAGAGACACGTGGGACAAGGGGCCATGGGCTTTAGGTGAGGGGGGAAGAGGTATAACACAGATATTAGAGGGAGGTTTTTCACACAGAGGGTAGTGGGGGTATGGAATGCTCTGCCAAGTAAGGTGGTGGAGGCAAACACGCTAGAGTTGTTCAAGGGTAACTTGGACAGGCACATGAGTGGGTTGGAGATGGGTGGATATAGGAGATTGTTTTAAATAAGGGGCATTAGCATTGGGGCGTTCCTGGTAATGTAAATGGATATGGTACAATAATAATGTTTTTTTTCCCTTTTTCATTCACAGGTTTTAAGTCGGTCCGCCTTATGTCCAACGAGGGGCATACACGCGATGGGTCGTACTGGGGCTGCTCTTGGTTGTTCGAGATTGGCCTAGTGCTTCATGTCGTTAGTGTGTGCTTAAACTGGACCAGATACTGGGCAAGACGACAGCTCAGTGACTATCACTGATTGCTGTGCAGACACATGGATTTGGGCCGGTGTCTGTGGGAGTTTGCGCATTCTCCCCGTGTTTGCGTGGGTTTTCTCCGGATGCTCCGGTTTCCTCCCACACCCCAAAGATGTGCTGTTAGGATGATTGGCAGGAATAAATTGTCCCTAAATTAGTTTCCCTCAATGTGGATGGCCATAAAACAATAGATAAGGGTCATGGGTGGAGGGGGGACTGGTGGTGTTAAGATGGCAGCGCGGGTTCGTTGGGCCGAAGGGCCTGTTTCCCGGGCTGTTTTTGTTCTTTGTTCTTTGGAACGTAGTCCTGGCAATAACATACCTGACACAGGCTCGAAATCAGACAGGCACACACTTTCTAAAGTAGAAAAATGCAATGGGTGGCAGCTTAACACTTCAGCAATGCCTTCATTTCACATCATCAGCAATTGGCAGGAGAGACATTGTTTCCATTTGATTCATCTCCAGGGATCCACAGACAAAGAGAAATTATCAAAAGATGGAACGGTGCATGATTCTACACATTAACCCAGTCTGACTAGATAATGATGAGGAATAAGAACTTGGGAAGACTCTCCAACAACACCCGAGGATCGCTGGGTGTTAATGTGGAGAAAAAAAGCTGGGTTGCTGATTGCACATGAAGGCAGATTTGTCGCACGGATCAACAGGATGGAAATGTATCGTTATTTCACACTGATCCTGCGAAACCAAGTGATGACCAAGAACAGGAACATAAATTACCTCCCACTCCCTCCCCTCCCCAAAAAACAGAACACAGGGAATGTTTTGGGAAATGGAAAGCTGAGCTGATTCCGCCCACATTAATCCTGAATCTCTTGGTAATGGTACAAAGCTTGAATTCATTCCCTTGAACAATGTCTGCAGGATTGGGTAATGATCAGCTACAGGATACTGACCCAACATATTAACATGAACCCCACACCACTGAGCTCCGTCCCACTGGTCCTAATTGGACCATTGCCCTCATTTACACCATTATCTTTACCATTGTTTACCTTTGCATGTGCAAGGATTATTTAAGATCGGAACAATTCCCATAACCTCCCTACACTGCTGAAAGAGACTATACATCCATCAAGCCTGCAAGCAATTTCCTAACGAGTATCCTGGTTCACCACCCTGCCCCATACCTGGAACCCCACACATTTGTCATGGCTCCTGAATCGAGCCTACAATTACTTGGTCACCAAGGGGGAACACAGCATGGCCAATCCAGCTAACCTACACATCTTTAGAATGTGGGAGGAAACGGCAGCACCCGGAGAAAAGACACACACAAACACAGGGAGAATGTGAAAACTCCATACAGACAGTACCTGAGGCTGGAATTGGACTAGGGTCCCTGGCACTGTCAGAGAGCAGTGCTAATCACTGTGCTACCATGTCCACCCTTTGTGTTTCTACTAACTCATTCCAAATTACAATTTATATTCAATGATTGATTTCATTGGGCATTATTCATTCTTTGTGGAGGATATTTGGTTCCAGGCACAATCATTGCAAATTGCCACTGGATATAAAAAATATATCCTTCACACTCAAATTGTAAAACCTCTCAGCCTGGTGCATTATTTACTTTTTGACTTTCTTTCTTGACAGTTAACCGAGTGACCATTATCATCTTGTCGCGGGAAAGATGTGGTCTCTCCAAATGTGTAACTCGCTCCCTGATGGCCATGGCAGCAGCAGATCGATTGGTTGTCATTTTCGACCTAACCTTGAGACAGATTCCTATTCTTTGTTGGGAAGTGTCTTTCTGTGGAGTCCATCGCTTTGTGCAATATACACACCATCCTGCTTTATGCAGCTACTGGCTGTTCACTCTGGTTCACCGTCACTTTCACTTTTGATCGTTTTTGGTCATTTGTTATCAAAAGTTCAAAAATAAATACTGCATTGAGAAAATGGCTACTATGGTCTCGGAACTGTGACTGTACTGAGTTGTTTGAAAAATATTTTTTGGTATTTTATGCTAACAGGCTGGTATGCACTGGTGAACCAACCCTGGTTGTGCTCTATATCAGAGGATGCTCGATTGTCAACTGACTGGGGACCAATGGAGTTCCGTCATCACATTTTAAACCCGGTGGTCTCATTTGTTCTTATTCTGCTGATCAATGTTTTCACAATCAGAAACATTCTGGTGAAAAGTACAGCCTGCCGGAGACTCTGAGCTCAAAATTGTGGGAAGACTACCAGAGACTCAGAGATAGAGAGGAGAAGGAAATCCATCATTCAACTGCTTGTAATTTTGGGGAATTTATATAATTATGGTTACTGTTAATGGTAAATTCTACATGGGTCAGAATGCACAGGATGGGTTTTACCTATGTATTTATGCATAACTGTGTGTGAGAAATGACCTTCCTGCTGAAGCTCCTGAATTGCTGCACAAAAGCTTGAATTTATGCTGTGACCCAGAATAAGTTCTGAGTACAATTGAAGGAGATGATGAAATATCTCTTTAAAATATTTGTAAATTCATTAAATATTGACAAAAAATGATAAAATGGAAGCAGTTTTATTTTTCTCGAATGACTATTTCTCCAGGGTGTCAACAGTACAACTTTCTACTGGGCAGTATCTACCTTACAATTGTTAAGTATTGTAAATGAATCTAGATTTGAGCGAGGGACTCCGGTCTTTTTGAGTTACGGACATTTGAGTTAATGGACAAAAGATGCATCCCACTGGGGTGGAAACTTGAAGTTTTTAATAGGAGTCAGGATTCTTTCTTTAATCTGTCAAGGGCAATTGTGGTTGAGACAGCATTTAATGCCAATTCCAAACTTGAAACAAAAATAATTCAAAGGTTATTTTTCAAGTGTCAACTTTATTATTAGAGATTTGGGTCAGATGTAGGTCACAACAGATATTATAACCTGAAATAGAACAAAAAACCAGATTTTTTATTCATAAAAATCAACAATGATTTAAGGTAATCATTAAACATTTAAGTTCAGATTTTCATTGAAGTATTGTGCTTGAGTGGAACGTGAAACAGGGCCCTCAGAACATTGTCCAAAGTCTCTGTATTAATAGTCCAGTGACATTGCCCCTGGGCCCCCATATACACCTTTTCTTATTGAAAACACTAGTTTCGGGTTTTATGATACAATGACCCTGGTTTAGAAGCTATCGTATGTTGGCAGGAATAAAGCTTATGACATTAGCAGCAGGTTGGAGGCCAGGAGATGCAAATAATTGTCTTTGTTCACAAGTGGTGGTGGCAGAAGTTACATTTTCAAAGCCATTCTGTTAGCTTGGCTGGAGTGTTTTTGCGATCGGGTGCTATATTCAAGTGTTATTTTTTGGTTTTGAAATCAAACACGTTCCCTGTAGTGAATGAAAATAATTTAATTTCACATATTGACTCATGGAAGGTGGGATATGAATTGCAGTTCTGTGCAGGTATTGGTTCATTCATATCAGCATATAAAACACACATTCAGCAGGGGAAATGGTCTTTCCCCACTGCATCCTCTTTCTGAGGTTTAAATCCTGGTTCAGACACCTGAAAGAAACAAATCCTGGCATTTGCAAATGTTGGGAGGCTTGCAGAGTATTTATAATCCATCTGTTTGAGGATGTCCATTTCATGCACAAACTCTGATCTCACTGTCCCCGGGTGGGGATCAGGTTTGCCAAATCACTGATGTGGTGTCGAAGGGGTCGAGGTTGATGAGCACTCAGTGGTCGTGTGCAGGTTAGGCTGTTCTGCACAATGCACAGAGGGATGCTGCACATTTCACTTTGAGATAAATCAGCCCTGGGATCATGCGTTGCCTTGTCAAGATGGGAACCTGCTATTCACTTGGGTAACAAGGAACTTCATTTGCTCGAGCCCAGGAACTGGGGCTTGGCCAATGATCAGGAGAATGGAAAATATTAATTGTCTTTGCATGGTTTTGAGGGTCCCCTTTCGGGGTCGATCACAATTGGGACGTTTCAACTTCCACTGCAGTGAGCTCTTAGTCTGTACAGCGATAGTTGGGCAGTTGGCTCCTGAACTTGGGCCAACCTTTCTGCGCTGGAATGACAGATGTCCTTCTGTGTGGAATCTCGCCTGCCTCCATAACGAATATATCTGCAGCGCAGCAGATTTTCGGTTCAGCATAAGATCCAATATGGTGTTGGCCACCGTGCTGGTGAACGGGATAAAGGATCCTCCCTTTATTGTAACACGACTGTCATGTGAGAAATGGTCAGGTAATGCTGTAACTCCAGCTCGCTGATCAATTCTGTGGGACATCACCACACATTTTTTGGAGCATTGTAGAATTTGTTTTGTTCCAATGTTCCAGTTGGTCACAATTTTGAAGTGTACATAGAGTTATTTCTGCTTCTATCTGCTTTCTGGTTTGACAGGCCGCTGCCTGGAGTCCATTTCCTTCGGATCTTCAATAGTAACTGTCCGAGTTCATTCCCACAGGGAAATATTCCAATTCCTAGCAGCTTGTGGGCAGTTAATTTGTCATCTCTCACATCACTCCTTTCTGATATGGGATAAAGTACTTATTTTCCAAATCTGGAATCTTGAATTCTTGACTTTCATGGTTCCTTTTAATCTTCTGCTGATGTCAAGTTGTCGAAAGGAGATTCCTGATGAAAAGACATTGCGTGCTGGAAAGGGAATGTTTACACCATTAGCACCAGGTTAAAGAATATAATATATACAAACAGCTGCCATGGTGTAGGTCTGTCTGGGACAGACTTCCCATCTGCTAAAACATTGTGCTGGCTTGACTGGAATGTTTCTCGAATCCAATGAGCTCGACATTCCACGTGTTTGCCTTTCTCTTCAACAGTTAACAAAAGTCCAGAAACAACCTTGTGATTATCTGGAGCCATCTTGTCACCCAGACATTGTCAGTTAAAAAAGGGGGAAAAGCATCAGGCTGACCACAAATTTAACAACAAACATATTAACCTTTGACAGGTCTGAGTAATGATAAAACCATTTCAGACTCACAACGATGACACACAGCAACACATTTACACCCAAGAATCATTGATGTGTTATGGACAACAGCCCCAAAACTTTCCCAATTTTTGCATTCAGCAAGCCTCCCGCATCCATTAAATCCGAGAAAATTATCTATTTTATGAGGAATAAAAAGTATTTGAAAAAAGGGGTTAACTGAGCTTGTTTGTTTAGTCACTGTAATGATGTTAATCTCCGTAGATACTCATGATGTCACAAGAGACTTTCTATCTCCTGTTAAGAAGGGGTTCCTATTCACGTGTTAGCTGATAGTGTTCACAGAAGCTTCACCTCCAGCTCATAAAGTTTAGCAGCGCCAGTGACAAGGAGAGGATCGGTCAGAATCTCAGATCAATAGACTGGAGTGTCACAACAATGCATCAGCATCGAATGACAATGGATTGGAATGTTACAGCAATTGATGATAATCTGGGATTAACACAATTGAATGATACGGCAATGGTTCAGAGTCTGAGAACAACCTGGTGGAATATTACAGCAATGGACAGAGCTTTGTCCGATTGGATCAGCAGTCTTCATTCCGATAGCTTGTGGATAACGTCAGCTCATCGGATCACATTTGTAATTTACATTTTCCAGTACTTTTACTATCCCATCCTGGCCATTATTGGCGTCCCAGGTAAATCTCAATAACCAGTTAATAATTAGATCAGAAGGTTTAACTATATTTCTCCTCTCGTCCCTTTGTTTGCTGTTGCCGTTTCTGTTGAGTCTCAGTGTTCAGATATTAACATCCCCATGTCCATTCGCATTTAGAATGTTCTTAATAATTCAATTTCTCCACTTTGCTCCAGGTGGAATCTATCATAAACTTCATATGCACCATCTCACAGTCTGACCTGTATTCATGCATCCAGAGAACATTTGTGTTTGACTGATGTATGAATAACTTTTTTCCTCAGGTGGGTGAAACTGGCTGGGAGGTGCCTTGGTTTTCCCAACATATCGAAATTCCTGATGCCGTGTGTGTCTCTGTTGGTCCCCAAAAGAAATTTCAAAAATTTCAAAAACCTTATCAGTATCTCCTGCAATTAATCTTCGACTTTTCTGACAGTCGCTTTAGTTACTTAATTCTGAAACAGGCAGCCAGTCCCAGCATTTGTGCCACTCCGACTGAGAATGAGAGATATCTTCTCAGAGGTATTTCTTTATTATGATTCATTCCTGGGACATGGGCGTCGCTGGCTGGTCAGCATGTATTGCCCATCTCTTGTTGCTCTTGGAGGGCAGTTCAAATTTAACCCCACATTGCTGTGGCTTTGCAGTCGCATGTCGGTCAGTGCAAGTAAGGATGGCAGATTTCCTTTCCTAAAGAACATGAGTGAACCAGATGGGATTTTCTGAAAATCGACAACGGTTTCACGTTCGTCAGTATATTCTTAATTCCAGATTTTTTTATTCCATTCAAATTCCACCAACTGCCGTGAAGGGATTGGAACCCCGGTCCCCAGGACACTCGCTGCGTTTCTGGATTTCTGGGATCTAGCGATAATACCACTGGGCCATTGCATTGAATGTCCCTCAATACAAAGCACAACACTCAAAAAATCTTCACTAGTTGATTGTGAGCCCACCATGTAGAAATATCATATGTATTGTGAGTGCAGGAGAGTCTCTATGTGCATGGTGGAGCTGACCACCAGTGTGATGAACTGGTGCTGTAGATGTTTGAAGCGATGAGAAATAGCCTCCAGTACACGCTGAGCATGTGTCCAAGTTCAAGGTTTTCTGCTGCAGTCTTCATATCAATACCTTCACAGGAAATAAATATTCTCACCAGGTATTTAGTGAACACCTGAGGAAGAAAAATTCTTCTTTGCTCGACACATTCTTCCTGAACGGGTTGAGTATTTTATTCATTTCCACGTGACGTGGGTGCCGTTGGCGATGCCACCATTAGTTCCCCATCACTGGTTGCCATTGATGACAATGGGGTTTAGGTCCACACACAGTTAGGTTAGGGAGAGAAGACCAGGAATTTGACCCAGTGACAGTGAACGAAAGGCGAGACATGTCAAAGTCAGGATGGTACATGTTTGGGAAAAGAGGTCATTCATGATCTCCCTTCTGTTGATTCCCTCACCATGTTCCACACGTCTAGTCTAGCAGTTTGGTCAGTTGGAACATGGCCAGCTGAAACTGTGGTGACACTACAGATCCATTCTTGATGATGACATTGAAGCCACCCACCCACAGTGCTTTGTGCGTTCTTGCCACCCCCTCCCCGCACCATCCCCCCTCTCCCACTCCCGTGCTTACTCAAGGGTTGTTCATCATGGAGGAACACTGACTCACCAGCCGTAGGTGAACGGTTGCAGTTATCGATGTCCATGTTTGACCTGATGCCATGAGACTTCATGCAGATTCGATACTGAGGACTGCCAGGACAACCCCCTCTCGAATGGAGACCATTGTGCCATTCCCTCTGCGAGTTTTGTGCTGCTCTGAGGCAGAACATATCCAGGAATAGTGATGCTGGTGTCTCTGACATTATCTGAAATGTGGGAATCTGTGTGAAGAACAATGATTGGCTGTTGCTTGACTCGCCTTCCGAGCAACTCTCCAAATTTCCATACATCGACCCAAATGGTGGGAAGGAGAACTTTGCAGCGTCGCCAAGGCTGGGTTTACTGTTGTTGTTTCGAGTGCCTCGGTCAATGTTGGGTGGAATGTTAGATTTCAATCATTTGTATCTTCTTTGCAGCGCTGAATACAACTAAGTGGCATTTTGGGCAATATGTGAATAAAGACAGACAGAGAAACAGACACGGAGAAAGGCTGAGGCATGGACTGACCAGAGACAGAGAGGGACAGGCAGATAGACAGACATGCTGACAGATGCTCAGGTGGTTCGATGAAGAGACAGAGATGCAGGTTGCAGCATCGAGCAGGCTGAAGATGGACCTTTGAAAATGGCTGAAGACGGTCATGAGAGCAAGGAGCTGAATGAAAATGCTGAGACACGTTTTGTCTAACAATGACCAAATCTTGCATGACAGGCCATTGAGTAGCAGTTACTATCAGACTTGCCTTGCCCATTTCATTCCTGTACAATGTTAACCTGTGGGACTGTGGTGGGTTCATTTCACCACTGCTTCTGGGATTGTGCTCTGCTCTGAAGAAGTTTCTGCAACATCGCAGGGGTTTGATGAGGTCCCCCATGCAAGACTTCTTGAGAAAGTGAGAGGGCATGGGATCCAAGGGGCTGATGCCTTGTGGATCCGGAACTGGCTTGCCTGCAGGAGGTAGAGAGTGGTTGTGGATGGGTCTTTTTCTGCATGGGGGTCGGTCACCAGTGGACTGCCCCAGGGATCTGTTCTTGGACCCTTCCTGTTTGTCATTTTCATCAATGACCTGGATGAGGAAATGGAGGGATGGGTTGGGAAGTTTGGTGATGACACAAAGTTTGGTGGTGTTGTGGATAGTCTGGAGGGATGTCAGAAGTTGCAGCAAGACATCGATAGAACAAAACAAAGAACAAAGAACAAAACAGCCCGGGAAACAGGCCCTTCGGCCCAACGATCCCGCACCACCATTTTAACACCACCAGTCCCCCACTCCACCCATGACCCTTATCTGTTCTTTTATGGCCACCCACATTGAGGGAAACTAATTTAGGGACAATTTATTCCTTCCAATCAGCCTAACAGCACATCTTTGGGGTGTGGGAGGAAACCGTAGCACCCGGAGAAAACCCACGCAAGCACGGGGAGAATGTGCAAACTCCCACAGACACCGGCCCAAATCCATGTGCCTGCAAAGCAATCAGTGATAGTCACTGAGCTGTCGTCTTGCCCAGTATCTGGTCCAGTTTAGGCACACACTAACGACATGAAGCACGAGGCTACTCTCGAACAACGAAGAGCAACCCCAGTACGACCCATCGCGTGTATGCCCCTCGTTGGGCACAAGGCGGACTGACTTAAATCCTGTGAATGAAAAAGAGACAAAACGTTATTATCACACCATATCCATTTACCTTACCAGGGGCATCCCAATGCTAATGACCCTTATTTAAAACAATCTTCTAGATCCACCCATCTCCAACTCACTCATGTGCCTGTCTAAGTTACTCCTAAATGACTCTAGTGTGTTTGCCTCCACCACCTTACTTGGCAGAGCATTCCATACCCCCACTACCCTCTGTGTGAAAAACCTCCCTCTAATTTCTGTGTTATACCTCTCGCCCCTCACCTTCAGTCCATGGCCCCTCATACTGTGTGTCTCTATCATAGGAAATAGCTTACCTCTGTTTACTCTATCTGTACCCTTCATAATCTTATATACCGCTATTAGATCCCCCCTCAGTCGCTGTCTTTCAAGGGAAAAGAGTCCCAATTTGCTCAATCTTTCCTCATACCCCAGTCCTTCCATACCAGGCAACATCCTGGTAAACCTCCCCTGCACTCTCTCCAGAGTCTCCACGTCCTTTCGGTAGTAAGGCGACCAGAACTGGAAGCAGTACTCTAAATGCGGCCTAACCAACGTTCTATACAACTGCAACATTAGACTCCAGCTCTTATATTCTATACCCCTTCCTATAAAGGCTAACATACCATAGGCTTTCTTCACAACCTTCTCCACTTGTACTGCCACCTTCAAAGACTTGTGCACTTGCACTCCCAGGTTTCGCTGCGATTCTATACTCCTTATGGGTTTACCCTTTATCATATAACTCCCCCCTACATTATTCCGGCCAAAATGCATCACCTCACATTTATCAGGATTAAACTCCATTTGCCATATATCTGCCCAATCAACCAGCCTATCAATATCCTGTTGTATTGCCAGACACTGCTCCTCACTGCCCGCCAATCCAGCCATCTTAGTGTCATCAGCAAATTTGCTGATCACACCACCAACTCCCTCTTCCAAATCATTTATATACACGACAAAGAGAAGAGGTCCCAGTACTGAGCCCTGCGGCACACCACTAGTGACAGACCTCCAGCTAGAAAAGAACCCCTCCACTACTACTCTCCATCTTTTCTTTGCAAGCCAGTTCTCTACCCATCTAGATACCTGGCCTTGTATCCCATGAGTCTTAATCTTTTCTACCAACCTACCATGAGGGACTTTGTCAAACGCCTTACTGAAATCCATATAGACGACATCAACGGCTCGTCCTTCGTCGACCGTTTTTGTCACCTCCTCAAAAAATTCTACCAGATTCGTAAGGCAAGTCTTCCCCTTGACAAAGCCATGCTGCATATCCTTAATCAGATCACAACGCTCTAAGTGCTCGTACATCCTATCCCTAAGAATCCTCTCCATCAACTTGCCTCCCACTGACGTTAAACTCACCGGCCTATAGTTACCCAGGCTATCCCTCCTACCCTTTTTAAACAACGGTACCACGTTCGCTATCCTCCAGTCCTCTGGGACCTCACCTGTGTCCAAAGAAGAGACAAAGATTTGCGTCAGAGGCCCAGCAATCTCATCCATCACCTCCCTAAGCAGCCGAGAATAAATGCCATCGGCCCCGGAGATTTATCGGTTTTAATGCTAGCTGAAAACCCTAACACTTCTCCCCTCGTAATCAATAAATCCTTCAATTGGTCTACCGCTCCCTCGGTGTCCGTACCAGACATCAAGCCCCTCTCCTTCGTGAATACCGATGCAAAGTATTCATTCAGGATCTCCCCCATTCCCTCAGACTCCAAGCACAATTCCCCTCGTCTGTCCCTGAGGTGACCGATTTTACCCCCAGCCACCCTTTTGTTCCTAACAGAGGAGTAAAACACCTTTGGATTCTCCTTAATTCTACCTGCCAAAGCCATCTCATGCCCCCTCTTTTCTCTCCTAACTCCCCTTTTGAGATCCCTCCTACTCTCTCTGTATTCCTCCAACGCCCTCTCCGTTCCCAGCTGCTTAGACCTCACATAAGCCTCTCGTTTCTTCCTAACCAGGTCTTCTATATCTCTAGTAATCCACAGCTCTCTAATCCTACCTTTCCCATCCTTCCTCCTAACCGGCACGTGCCTTTCCTGCACCCATTGCAGTTCTCCCTTGAAAGACTCCCACATGCCTCACGTGGACTTGCCCTCCAACAGCCTATCCCAGTCTGTATCCCTAAGCTCCTGCCTAATCCGGCTGTATCTAGCCCTCCCCCAATTTAGCACCCTCCCCTTAGGACAGCATGCAGATAGGATGCAAGACTGGGCGGAGAAGTGGCAGATGGGCTTCAAAGCGAATAAATGTGTCGTGGTCCATTTTGGCAGGACCAGTGGGATGAAGGAGGACAATATCAAGGGTAGGAGTCTTAGCAGTGTAAAGGATCAGATAGACCTTGGGGTCCAGGTCCATAGGACTCTTAAATCAGCCTCACAGGTGGAGGTTATGGTCAAGAAGGCGTATGTTGTGCGAGCCTCCATTAACCAATGGATTGAGTTAGGAGTTGGGAGATAATGCTGCAAATTTATAAGACCCTTGTCAGACCCCACTTGGAGTACTGTGCGCAGTTCTGGTTTGCCTCACTACAAGAAGGGTTTGGAAGCTATTGAGAGGGTGCAGAGGGGATTTAGAAGGATGTTACCTGGATTAGGTGGCATGCCTTATAAAGATAGATTGAGAGAGCAAAGTCTTTTCTCCCTGGGAGATCCTGAATGAATATTTTGCGTCGGTATTCACGAAGGAGAGGGGCTTGATGTCTGGTTGAGAGGTGACCTGATAGAGGTTTAAAAGTTGTTGAGAGGTGTAGATAGGGTGGATTCTGGGGGGCTATTTCCCAGGGCTGAAATGTTCGCTATGAGTGAACACAGGTTTAAGGTGCTGGGGAGCAGGTACAGAGGAGATGTTAGGGGTACGTTTTTCACTCAGAAGGCGGTGTGTGCCTTTATATGTCCCATTTCTGATCAAAACTTTCCACACTCCTGACGAAGGAACCATATGCTGAAAGCTTGTGGGTTTACTATCAAATAAACTTGTTGGACTTTAACCTGGTGTTGTGAGAATTTTTACTGTGTTTACCCCAGTCCAACACCGGCATCTCCACATCATTTCATCCGTGTATGCAGTTACTTAGAAATTCGACCCATTTTGAATTAAAACCCGGCAATTTCTATAATATTAACATGAACATTTCCAGTTAAATATTTAAATCTGTCAGAGTCAAACACAGCTCGGCCAAATGTCAGTTGAGTTCATTCATCAGAGTTGAATGTTTCCCGGCATTTTCAGTTGCTTAATGTTGAATTGTTTCTGGATAGGAAGGCAGTCATTGCAATGATATGAAGAAGGATTGGCAATTTGACCACGATGCCTTTGATCATTTCATTGTGAATATTTTGCGGTATTTTGCAGACTTTGCTGTCCCTTCACTTGCGTTAATTCCAGAAATCTAAGGATGAATTAACACAGCAAAATGCTTCCATAGTCTGTGCCTATAAAGCTTGATGTCTAATATCTGGATTTATTTTTGCTCCTTAAAGTTAACGTGATGACAATTGGAATACTCTCTCAGGAAAGATGTGGTCTCTCCAAGTGTGTAACACACTACCTGGTTTCGATGGCAGCCGCTGATCTACTGGTCGTTATTTTTGATGTGATATTGAGACAAATTCCAATTGTTTATTGGGAGCATTTCCAATTCCTCAGGGACATGGATGTGTGTAATATCCACGCTGTGCTCCTTTATGCAGCTACTGACTGTTCTGTTTGGTTCACTGTTGCTTTCACCTTTGATCGACTTGTGACAATTTGTTGCTCCATGCTGAAAAGTAAATTTTGCACCGACAAAATAGCTAAA
Organism: Carcharhinus amblyrhynchos; assembly: GCF_965287045.1. Classification (NCBI taxonomy): domain Eukaryota; kingdom Metazoa; phylum Chordata; class Chondrichthyes; order Carcharhiniformes; family Carcharhinidae; genus Carcharhinus; species Carcharhinus amblyrhynchos. Next base: position 621,328 of record NC_137355.1, read on the forward strand.
GTTGTCCTGGGATCAATCACTGTTCTGAGCTGTTGTAAGAACATATTTTGGTATTTTATGTTGTCAAATTGGTATGTGTTGGTGAACGACCCATGGTTTTGTTTTGTACCTTTCAGTGTCATTGATTCTCCTGTCTGGATTGCCGTTGAATTTAGCCATCATATTCTAAACCCCTGTGTCCCATTTGTTCTGATTCTGTTGTTTAATATTTGCACCGTCAGGCACATTTTAGTGAGCAGCAGGTCTCGCAGGAGACTCCGAGCTCCCATCAATGGAAAAAGTACCAAAGACACAGAGATGCAGAATCGAAGGAAATCTATTATTTTACTCTTTGCTATCTCAATGAATTTTATTATATTATGGGCAATGATAATGGTATACTCTGTATGGAGGCGGATGTTTTATTTGGGGTATTATGCTTTTTGGATGGATAATATTGTTCAGGAGTTTGGCTTCATGCTTCAGCTCATGAGTTGCTGCACAAATACTTGCATATACGCTGTGACCCAGAGGAAATACAGAGAGCAGTTGAAGAATGTACTCAAATGTCCCTTTGTGCATGTTGTGCAATTATTTCAATGATGTTTCTCACAGACATGAAATCATTGATGTAATTACACATTTCCCAACATTACAGGGCTAAATGTGACAGTGTAGGTTGTACCCTGTTGATGTATTTATAGACTGTAGGGAATTAAATCTGAAAATGGGGAAAGGCAGGAAGACCCTGTTGCTATGGTGGTGCTGAACATTTTTTGTCAATGAAGGAAGAGCCTGTCTAAACAGTGGCAATAAACACTGCAGGAAACTCACAGTGGGATTTGAATGGAATTGGGATTTGGTGCAACGCTAAAGCTTCTCAGTCAGTTACTTGCATAGCAAGCAGCAAATTTAACCTTTGAAGATGGAATAGAGATATATATCCCTCTGTCCCTTCCTGATCCACACCTCCACCAGCACCATGGACCTCCTAGAAACCAATACCAGGAAGAGGATGTGATGGTGGTAATTATAGAGGGAAATGGATCCATCCATTCGGAGCATGAGTGGAATGGATGATTCAGCATTTATACCAATTGATGAGATTTGAAAGCTGCACAAAATAAGAGCAGGTGATAGATAAACAAGCAATTCTTGAGTGGATGGGATCGAACAAAATCACAGTGGGAGAATGTGTGTGTTATAACTGGCAGAGATGGAGTGAGAAAACCGTTACACTGGTGAGGTGAGTGATAGAGCAGATAAACAATGCGGGTATCAGTATATGTGGAATTAAGGGAGTATTTAGTCACATTGGAATTTCAGGATCTGTGCGCTGATCAAGATTTCGGGATGGAGCCCGCACAGGATATGGGGTGTGAAGCCTGGAGTCAAAGTCACTGTAGAAATCATTGGGCGAAAACTGGACCCTAGTGGACAGTGTGTCCCAGAAATGGAGACAGAGAGGGTCAAAGCAGGGAAGAGAAGTGTCAGAGATGGACCATGTGAAGGTGATAGATGAGTGGAATTTGGAAGCAAAATTGACATTTTTTCCAGATCCAGATGAGAGAATGAAGCGGCAGCAAAATAATTGTCAGTGTATCGATAAAGGAATTGTGGGAGGGAGCCGGAGTAGGATTGGAATAGGGAATGTTCCACACAGCCCATAAAGAGACAGACATAACTGGGAACGATGCCCTTAGCAACACCTTTAATCTGGAGGAAATGAGATGATTTAAATGTGAATTTGTTGAGTGAGAGGACAAGTTCAGACATACGGAGAAGAGTTGTGGTGGTTGGGGATTGTTCAGACCTCTGTTCGAGGATGAAGCGATGAGCTTTGAAGCCATCCTGTTGGGGAATGGAGGCATTAATGGATTGGTCACACATGGTGAGGAGGAGGCAGTTTGAGCCGGGGAACTGGAAGTTGTTGATATGGCGTAGGACATCAGAGGAATTGTGGATATCAGTGGGAAGGGAATGGATGAAAGAACAAAGAATACAGACAGGATAGGAGGGAGGGATTTCGGTGAGGCAGGAACAGGCTGATGCAATGGGCCTCCTGGGACAGTCCTGTTTGTGGATATTGGGATCGGAGTAGAAAGGGGTGTCTGAGGTTAGGAAACGATGAGGTTGGAGGCTGGAGATGAATGTTTTCTTCTGGAGGTGAAGTCAGTGAGAGTCCTGGAAACAGTTGTTTGATGTTCAGTGATCAGGTCGTGGTCCAGGGAGAGATAGGAGGAAACGTCCAAGAGTTGGTGCTCAGTTTCTGTGAGGTAGAGATCCGTACGGCAGACAACAATGGCATCACCTTGTCGGCAGGTTTGATGACACAGCCAGGGTTTGTCCTGAGAGAAAATTCAGCAGCAAGTTCGGAAGGAGACAACCTCGAGTGGTTGAGTGGAGTGGAGGAATTGAGAATGGCAATTTCACACCGAGAATTCTGGATGGAAAGATCAAAAACAGGTTCGAGCCAAATGGAGGCTCCCTGGTGGAGGGGGTGGGTGAAAGGATCTGATTACCTGGAGGAAGACACCTGTACAAAGAAGTGAAGGGGATGAAGGTGGTGAATAAAGAATTCAGCATCATGAACCCAACATTCATTGAGGTGAGGAAATAAGTTTACGAAGCTGAATCCTTTCCTGAGCACAGCACACTCAACCTCAGAGAAAGAAAGGTCAGAGGGTATGGTGATGAAGTGACAAGGGCTTGGATTAGTGGGGAGGAGATGTGAAGGATGGGAGGATGTGGAGCATCAGTGGCACAGTAGCGCAGTGCTTAGCACGGCTGCTTCGCAGCTCCAGGGTCCTGGGTTCGATTCCCTGCTCGGGTCACTGCCTGAGTAGGGATTGCGCATTCCCCTCGTGTCTGTGCGGGTTTCCTCCGGGTGCTCTGGTTTCCTCCCACAGTCCAAAGATGCGCGGGTTAGGTTGATTGGCCATGCTAAGAAATTGCAACTTCGTGTCCAGGGATGCCTAGGTTAGAGGGATTAGTGGTTATCGGAAGTGGGGGTAGGGCCTGGGTGGTGCACAGTGTGCTCGGTGCCCACTCGATGGGCCGAAGGGGCTCTTTCTGCACTGTAGGGCTCTTTGATTCATCCTGGATGCCTTGTTGAAGTCCATATAAACCACATCCACCGCTTTTTCTCTGTCAATGTGTTGAGTCACATTTTCAAAAACCTCAACCAGGCTCATAAGGCACGACCTGCCTTTGGCAAAGTCATGCTGACTACTTTTGATCGTACTGAACTTCTCCAAATGTTCATTAATGTTGTCCCTCAGGATCCTCTCCACCAACTTACCAAACACTGAGGTCACACTCACTGTTGGTAATTTCCTGGGCTATCTCTTTTCCCTTTCTTAAATAAAGGAACCACATCCGCAATCCTCCAATCCTCTGGAACCTCTCCCGTCTCCATCAACGACACAAAGATCATCGCCAGAGGCTCTGCAATCTCTTCCCTCGCCTCCCACAGTAACCTGGGGTACATCCCATCCGGTCCTGGCAACTTATCTAACTTGATGCTTTTCAAAAACTCCAACACATCCTCTTTCTTAATGTCAACATACTCAACCTTTCAGACAGCCGTAAGCCTGCACTGCAACCACCAAGATCTTTCTCCACCGTGAATACCGAAGTATTCATTGAGTATCTCTGCTATTTCTACCGGTTCGAGACAAACTTTCCCACCGTCACATTTGATAGGTCCTATTCCTTCACATGTCAAGCTTTTACTCTTCACATCCTTGTAGAACTAAAGAACAAAAAAAGAACAAAGAACAAAATCAGCCCGGGAAACAGGCCCTTCGGCCCAACGAGCCCGCGCCGCCATCTCAACACCACCAGTCCCCCTCTCCACCCACGACACCTGTCTAATGATTTATGGCCATCCAGATTGAGGGAATCTGATTTAGGGGCAATTTATTCCTGCCAATCAGCCTAAAAGCACATCTTTGGGGTGTGGGAGGAAACCGGAGCACCCGGAGAAAACCCACGCAAGCACGGGGAGAATGCGCAAACTCCCACAGACACCGGCCCAAATCCATGCGTCTGCACAGCAATCAGCGATAGTCACCGAGCTGTTGTCTTGCCCAGTATCTGGTCCAGTTTAGGCACACACTATCGACATGAAGCACTAGGCCAATTTCAAACAACCAAGAGCAGCCCCAGTATGACCCATCGCGTGTATGCCCCTCGTTGGACACGAGGTGGACCGACTTATAACCTGTGAATGAAAAGGGAAAAAAAAACATGATCATACCATATCCATTTACCTTACCAGGGACGCCCCAATGCTAATGACCCTTATTTAAAACAATCTCCTGTATCCACCCATCTCCAACCCACTCATTTGCCTGTCTAAGTTACTCTTAAACAACTCCAGCGTGTTTGCCTCCACCACCTTACTTGGCAGAGCATTCCATACCCCCACTACCCTCTGTGTGAAAAACCTCCCTCTAATATCTGTGTTGTACCTCTCCCCCCCTCACCTTAAGTTCATGGCCCCTTGTCCTACGTGTCTCTATCATCGGAAATAACTTACCTCTGGTTACTCTATCTATACCCTTCATAATCTTATATACCTCTATTAGATTCCCCCCTCAGTCGGTGTCTTTCAAGGGAAAAGAGCCCCAATTTCTTCAATCTTTCCTCATACCCCAGTCCTTCCATCCCAGGCAACATCCTGGTAAACCTCCTCTGCACTGTCTCCAGAGTCTCCACGTCCTTCCGGTAGTAAGGTGACCAGAACTGGACGCAGTACTCAAAATGTGGCCTAACCAATGTTCTGTGCAACTGCAACATTAGACTCCAGCTCTTATATTCTATACCCCTTCCTATAAAGGCTAACATACCATAGGCTTTCTTCACCACACTCTCCACGTGTACTGCCTTAGGGTTTCCCTTAATCTAACCTGCCAAGGCCTTCTCATGACCCCTTCTGGATCTCCTAATTTCCTTTTTAAGTTCCTTCCTACAAGTCATATTCTCCTGTAGATCCCTAACATTACCGAGCTCCCTGAACCTTTTGTACGCTTTTCTTTTCTTTTTGACTAAATTCATTACAACTTCCGTGCACCACGGTTCCGGTAATCCTGTTTCCCTGTTTTATCGGAATGTCGTCGTGCAGAATTCCAGAAAAACATTCCTGGAAAATCTGCCACATTACTTCTGTACATTTCCCTGAGAAAACCTCCTTCCAATTTATGCCTCTAATTTCCTGCCTGATGGCTTCATAATTCCCCTTCCTCCAGATAAACACTTTCCTGTCTTGCCTGATCCGATCTCTCTCCAAGGCTAGTGTAAATGAGATAGCGTTATGATCACTATTCCCAAAATGCTCTCCCACTGAGAGATCTGACACCTGTCCAGGTTCATTACCCAATACCAGATCGAGAACAGCCTCTCCTCTTGTAGGATTATCCACATACTGTGTCAGGAAACCCTCCTGAACACACCGAACAAACTCCTCCCCATCCAAACCCCTTACCCTCGGGATATTCCAATCGATATTTGGGAAATTAAAGTCTCCCATCACGACAATTCTGTTATTATTACATCTCTCCAGGATCTGTTTCACTGTCTGCTCCTCAACTTTTGGGCGGCCAATAGAAAACACCCAGTAAAGTTATTGACTCCTTCCTGTTCCAAACTTCCACCCACTGAGACTCCATAGACAATCCCTCCACGGTGTCCACCTTCTCTACAGCTGTGACACTATCTCTGATCGACAGTGCCACTCCCCCACCTCTTTAACCTCCCTCCCTGTCCCTCCTGAAACATCTGAAACCCGGCTCTTGAAGTATCCAGTCCTGTCCCTGAGACATCCAAGTCTCTGTAATGGCCACAACATCACATTTCCGAGTAGTGATCCATGCTCTAAGCTCATCCACTTTGTTCACAACACTCCGAGCGTTCAAATAGACACATCTCAAACCTTCAGCCTGAGCACTCCCCTTCTCAAACACCTGCCCATCCTCCCTCTCACACAGTCGACAATCTCTCTCTATCTGTGAGCTAACCTTCTCTCTCCCAGTCACTTCATTTCGATTCCCTCCCCACAACCATTCCAGATTAAACTCTCCCCAGTAGCCTTCGCAAACCTTCCCGCCAGGATATCGGTCCCCCTGGGATTCAAGTGCCACCCGTCCTTTTTGTACAGGTCACACCTGCCCCTAAAGAGGTGCCAATGATCCAGGAACCTGAATCCCTGCCCCCTGCTCCAATCCCTCAGCCACACATTCACCCTCCAACTCATTCCATTGTTCTCAGTAATCAGATTCACTGCAGCGACAACAGTTTCATTTCTGTTTGAATTACCACCCGGTTTTCTGCTAGAAATTATTTTATTGTTGCTTCAATGGTTTAAAATTAGTTTTATTTGTTTTTAATTTGTACTTCAGGTATTTTCTGGGATTTGTCTTATGACCCTGCATTGTTAGGAATCCGTCCTGGTTGTCTTTTGGAAAACAATATTTCTCTCTCTCTCTTTGTGTCTCTCTCCCTCTCCCTGGCATTGGAAACTCTGCTGGCCAGGTGAAAGCAAGGATCCTGGCCTTTCCAGAGTGCAAATGTTGCTGTTGCTGGTTCTCTGGCTAGTTACTGGAGTCCTTTTCTCTTTGAGAGGCTATTCTGACATCGAGCTTGTCTGTCTGTTCATCAAGGGAATTGTCGAGTTTTGCCAAAAAAACTAAGTTTCAGCATCACGAGAGCATTTATATTTTCTGCCCTAAACCTGTAGTAAGACATTTATATGGTGAAGTTTGTATGATTGAAACATTTCCTATATTTATTAAGGCATATACAGTATCATGGTTATGCTTTTTGCGTGTAATTGTAAACGTTTTATTTCTGTACATGTGAACTGTATTCTGAAATAAACATTGGCTGATAAAAACTCCCTCGTGAGTCATTTGAATCAGATTTGAAATGAAACGTCTCAGTCTCACCCGAGTCAAATTCAAAGTACAAAATGTGTGACCCGGGCGGGCTCCATAAAACACTTTGGAGTTTCTGACCTGAACCATAACAGAGCTGAACTCTTCATTTCTGGCCTCTTTGCAACAGTGAGTATGTGACTGAACCAATCCATTGGAACCAGTTGCACAGAGTAACACTGGAAGAAAATTCTGGCATCGCACTCTGAAGCTGACGGTGGTCTGCTGTGACCCAGGCAGTAGCTTGAACAAGAATACAGGTTAGACATGTTTTAATGTGTGGAGCCTCTTCAAATGCAGGGTTAAATCAAACATTTCATGCTCACATCACAGAGAAATGGTGAGGGATGTAGCATCACATGGACAAACACTGAGTCCCTTCATCTCTGATATCCAGTTGGTGGCGGTGTGCCCCATGTGAAACGTACACTGCAGGAAGTCACTACTTAGAACATAGAAACACAGAACATTACAGCACAGTACGGACCCTTCAGCCCTCAATGTTGTGCCGAGCTTTGTCCAACCCCAAGATCAAGCTATCCCACTCCCTATCATTCTAGTGTGCACTCTATCAATCCCTCTCATCATCTTATGAACCTCTATTAAGTCGCCTCTCATCCTCCTCCGCTCCAAAGAGAAAAGCCCCAACTCCCTCAACCTTTCCTTATAAGACCTACCTCCAAACCAGGCAGCATCCTGGTAAATCTCCTCTGCACTCTCTCCAATGCTTCCACATCCTTCTTATAGTGAGGTGACCAGAACTGCACACAATATTCCAAATATGGTCTCACCAATGTCCGGTGTAGTTGCAGCATAACCCCACGGCCCATAAACTCAAACCCCCTGTTAATAAATTCTAACACACAATAAGCCTTCTTCACGGCTCTATCCACTTGAGTGGCAATCTTCAGAGATCTGTGGATATGAACCCCAAGATCTCTCTGTTCCTCCACATTCCTCAGAACCCTGCCATTGACCCTGTAATCCACATTCAAGTTTGTCCTCCCCAAAATGAATCACCTCGCACTTATCAGGGTTAAACTCCATCTGCCACTTTTTGGCCCAGCTCTGCATCCTATCAATGTCTCTTTGCAGCCGACAAGAGCCCTCCACCTCATAAGAACATAAGAACATAAGAAATAGGAGCAGGAGTCGGCCATCTAGCCCTTCGAGCCTGCCCCGCCATTCAATAAGATCATGGCTGATCTGTCGTGGCTCAGTTCCACTTTCCCGCCCTCTCCCCATAACCCTTAATCCCCTCTCTTATCAAGAACCCATCAACCCGCTTCTTAAAAATATTTAGCGAGGCAGCCTCCACCACTTCAACGGGCAGAGAATTCCAGAGATTCACCACCCTTTGAGTGAAGAAGTTCCTCCTCAACTCCGTTCTAAACCGCCTCCCCTTTATCTTGAGGCTGTGCCCCCTAGTCCTACTGTCTTTTTTGAGCGGGAAGAGTCTCTCCACCTCTATCCTATCCGTCCCATTCATCATCTTATACGTCTCAATGAGATCTCCCCTCATTCTTCTAAACTCTAACGAGTACAAGCCTAGTTTATTCAGCCTCTCCTCATAGCTCAATCCCCTCAACTCCGGTATCAGCCTAGTAAACCTCCTCTGCACTCCCTCCAGGGCCAAAATATCCTCATCCACTACTCCACCAATCTTGTTGTCAGCAAATTTACTGACCCATCCTTCTGCCCCCTCTTCCAAGTCATTGATGAAAATCACAAATAACAGAGGACCCAGCACTGATCCCTGTGGTACACCGCTGGTAACTGGCCTCCAGTCTGAAAATTTTCCCTCCACCACCACCCTCTGTCTTCTATGACACAGTAAAAAGTCTGACAACAACAGGTTTAAGCCCAACCAATTTATTTGATAGTAAATTTTCAAGCTTTTGGGTTTGTCCCTTCGTCAGGTGAATGGAGAGTTCTGGCCTCAGGCAGAGCATATAAAGGACAGACAGTTTACAGATCACTGATTAGAATGCGAATCTTTACACCTAACCTGCTGTTCAAGTCCTAAAGTGGCCGACAATGTGAGTGGAAGGAGCACTGATCACAGGTTAAAGAGATGTGTATTGTCTCCAGACAGCACAGTGAGTGAGGTTTTGCAAACCCAGGCAAGTCAAGGGGGTTACAGATAGTGCGACATGAACCCAAGATCCCTGTTGCGACCGTCCTCATGTGTGAGGAACTTGGCTATCAGTCTCTGCTCAGCGACTCTGCGCCATCGTGTGTCGTGAAGGCTGCCTTGGAGAATGCTTACCCGAAGGTCAGAGGCTGAATGCCCATGACCACTGAAGTGTTCACCAACAGGAAGGGAACAGTCTTGCCCGGTGATTGTCTTCTATTAGACAGCCAGTTACTTATTCAATCAGCCAAATTTCCTTCTATCCCACACATCCTTATCTTCCTCATCAGTCTACCATGGGGAACCTTATCAAACGCCGTACTAAAATCCACATATTCGGCATCAACAGTTCTATCTTCATCCACACACGTGGTTTCCTCCTTAAAGAATTCAATCAAATTTGTGAGCCAGGACTTACCCCTCATGAATCCGTGCTGACTATCCCGGATTAAACTGCATCTTTCCAAATGGTCATAAATCCTGTCTCTCAGGATCCTTTCCTTTAACTTACTGACTACTGAAGTAGGACTTACTGGCCTATAATTACCAGGGTCATTCCTATTTCTTTTCTTCAAGACAGAAACAAAATTAGCCATTCTCCAGTCCTCTGGCACTATCCCAGTGGACAGCGAGGACCCAAAGATCAAAGCTAAAGCCTCTGAAATCTCATCCCTTGCCTCCCAAAGTATCCTAGGATGTATCCCATCTGGTCCAGGGGACTTATCCACTCTCAATTTTTTTTCTTCAAAATTAGCGATTCATCTTCCCTCAGGACATCTACCTCCTCCATCCTATCAGCCTGTATCACACTCTCACCCTCAAAAACATGGCCTTTCTCCTTAGTGAACACTGAAGAAAAGTATTCATTCAACGCCTCACCTATCTCTTCTGACTCCATGCACAAGTTCCCACTACGAGCCTTGACTGACCCTAACCTCACCCTGGTCATCCTTTTATTTATTTTATTCATTATGCAGCAAATTCTATCCCAAGGGAAGGCAATGGCTGAGTGGTATCAGCTCACATCCATTGAATGACAGCTCGGGACCGACCAGAGGAATGTCCTCATTCCAATTTGCATCTTTATACTCAGTGTGCAGTTAGATATATACTGACCTTCTCTGTAAAGTGAGGCGCCCACTGTTCCATCGGCATCGATGGACTCTATAAGGACCAGGAATGCAATTAGGAGAAAGAGTGCCTTCATCATCCTGCACTGATCTCCTCACGATCAAACTGAGATTGTAAAGTACATGAGCTCTTTATATGAGCACACAGAGTATTCAAAGTTAATAATCAGACACATTGGATACGTTGAATGGACACTCCATTAACTGAACCCAACATTAACTGGAATCATTATTTAAAATTAAAATTGGTGTGACTGGTCTAACAAATGATTGATCTGAGGAAGGTTTATGCACATAATTTATTGCATTCAAAGATGAACAAAACAATAAAGACAGAAACCATTTGATCCAACTTGCTACATTCAAAATGCAATCCAATTATCCTCACTTCCCTCTGCTCTTTGACTCTAACCATGCAATAACACCTTCTCCTAAATTAATCATCCAATTCATCCTTTAAGGGAATTCGTAGGTTTTTCTCCAAAGACAATTCAGGCAGCATGTCCCAACTCACAACTGATTGCAAGAAATAAACTATTTTTATTGTTCTGCAGAATCTATGTGTACAAGTTTGCTGACCGCGCGCTTCCGAAAATCTCCAAAGGTCACGACTGGGAGAGGATCTGGAGAGATCTCCCTGGTGCCCTTCCACCATTGATTGTCCTTTTATCCATCATTTGGGCAGCACAGTAGCACAGTGGGTTAGCACTGCTGCTTCACAGCTCCAGGGTCCTGGGTTCGATTCCCAGCTTGGGTCACTGTCTGTGTGGAGTTCGCGCATTCTCCTTGTGTCTGCGTGGGTTTCCTCCGGGTGCTCCAGTTTCCTCCCACAGATCAAAGATGTGCAGGTTAGGTTGATTGGCCATGCTAGAATTGCCCTTAGTGTCCTGAGGTGCGTAGGTTAGAGGGATTAGTGGGTAAATATGAAGGGATTTGTTGTAGGACCTGGGTGGGATTGTGGTCAGTGCACACTCGATGGGATGAATGGCCTCTTTCTGTGCTGTCGGGTTTCTATGATTCGATGAGAAGCAACCCTGTCTTCCACAGCTGAATCACGATGTTAATTGTGACATCTTGCTGTGAGAAAATTAGTTGCTAAATTTCCTGTATTCCAGCTCCTTAAAGGTTGTACAACCAAATAAACCTGTTGGACTTTAACCTGGTGTTGTGAGACTGCTTACTTCTAAAATTCTAACAGGACTAAACAGGGTAGATACAGGGAGGATATTCCCGATGGTGGGGGAATCCAGAACCAGGGGTCACAGTCTGAGGGTTCAGGGTCGACCATTTAGGACGGAGCTGAGGAGACATTTCTTCACCCAAAGATTGGTGAATCTGTGGAATTCATTCCCATTGGAAGTCGTTGATGGCAACACATTAAATGGCTGGATCTAGAACTTGGGGTGAATGGGATCAAAGAATCTGGGGAAATTGCAGGATGAGGCTATTGATTGGATGATCAGCCATGATCGTGATGATTGGTGGATCAGGATCGAAGGCCAAATGGCCTCCTTCTGCTCCGATATTTTATGTTTCTATGTTTCGATCTGTAATTTCCAGGTTACATGTTAATAAGCATTTGAATTGATAATGTATTGTGGAAATACAATTTCACCAATAATTCCTGGCAGTGTTTATTATTTAACTCTACTCTCTGTGCCTGAAGTTGTGTGGTAGCCTTCCCGCTGGATACTGAAGGAAGAAGTTGGATCAGAGACTGGCCGAGGTGTGTGGGGTCTGTAATTAATGAAATAAACCTGTTGGATTTTAACCTGGTGTTGTGAGGCTAATTATTTATCAAATTCTAACAGGACTGGACAGGGTAGATGCAGGGGGGACGGGGGGGTGGGGTGGGGTAGGGTTCTCCCCCATGGTGCTGGAGTCCAGAACCAGGGTTACAGTCTGAGGACACGGGGTTGACCATTTAGGGCGGAGGTGAGGAGACATTTCTTCACCCAAAGAGTGATGAGCCTGTGGAATTCATTCCCACCGGAAGTAGTTGATGCCAAAACATTGAATGCATCCAAGAGGCAGCTGGATATCGCACTTGGGGCGAATGGGATCAAAGGTTATGGGGAAAAAGCAAGATTAGGCGATTGAGTTGGATGATCAGCCATGATTGTGATGAATGGCGGAGCAGGTTCGAAGGGACAAGTGGCCTCCTTCTGTTCCTATCTTTTATGTTTCTAGATATAATTTCCAGGTTATATTTTAACAAACATTTGAATTAATGTATTGTGGAAATACAATTTCACCAATAATTCCTGGCAGTGTTTATTATTTATCTCTACTCTCTGTGCCTGAATTCATAGAACACAGACATCATAGCACAGTACAGACCCTTCGGCCCTCAATGTTGTGTCGAGCTATGTTTGAAAACAAGATCAAGCTATCCCACTCCCTATCATTCTGGAGTGCTCCATGTGCCTATCCAATAACCACTTGAAAGTTCCTAAAGTGTCCGACTCCACTATCACAGCAGGCAGTCCATTCCACACCCCAACCACTCTCTGGGTGAAGAATCTACCTCAGACATCCCTCCTATATCTCCCACCATGGAACTTATAGTTCTGTCCCCCAGTAACAGTTACATCCACCCGAGGAAATAATCTCTGAACGTCCACTCTATCGATCCCCCTCATCCAGTATTAAGTCGCCTCTCATTCTCCTCCGCTCTAAAGAGAAAAGCCCCAGCTCCCTCAACCTTTCCTCATAAGACCTACCCTCCAAACCAGGCAGCATCCTGGTAAATCTCCTCTGCACTCTCTCCAATGCTTCCACATCCTTCTTATAGTGAGGTGACAAGAACTGCACACAATATTCCAAATGTGGTCTCACCCAAACACTTCTCCACAGTCACCCAGCTGCTCACAGGAGGCATTGCTGCTGACTGTACATCCATTTCATTTCAATTCCAGAATTTTGTGAACCTCATCTGTTTAAAATTGTTTGTTGGAGCAAGCTGAGAGGAGGATCAATTTGTGGCTGGAATGTGAAGGTAAGCGATTGATTTGTTTTAGTTTTTTGCGGGTTTTTCTTTTTACAAGTTAGTTTAACTGAAAAGTGGAAGTGTGCGGCGGGGTGACCTGGGAAGGGTTTTTTTAGCGTGAGGTTTAAAAGACAGGCCACACTAACCAGCGGGCAGTGTCGGTAACGGGCAGCGGAGTGAGCAGGTAGCAGAGTGAGAGCTGAAGGGCTTTGGCTCAACGGGTGAGAAACGGGCGAGGCAGGGTAGGTTTAATTCTCCGTTTCTTTTCCTGTGGAATTTGAAGAAAAGGGGAATTACGAGTGTGAGACCAGTTTGTTGTTCTCAGTCTCGGATGTGGGAGGTCCTCGAGTCTCCTGGCCTCCCAGATGTCCGTATCTGTGCCGTGTGCATCGAGCTGCAGCTCCTAAGGGACCGCGTTAGGGAACTGGATCTGCAGCTGGATGAGCTCCGTCTGGTCAGGGAGAATGAGGAGGTGATAGAGAGGAGTTACAGGCAGGTGGTCACACCGGGGCCACGGGAGGCAGGGATGTGGGTCACAGTTAGGAAGGGGAAAGGTCAGGTACAGAGAGCACCCCAGTGAATGTGCCCCTTAACAATAAGTACCCCTGTTTGAGTACTGTTGGGGGGGGACAGCCTACCTGGGGGAAGCAGCAGTGACCGTGCCTCCGGCGTGGGGTCTGGCCCTGTAGCTCAGAAGGGTAAGGAAAGGAGGAGGAAGGCAGTAGTGATAGGGGACTCTACAGTGAGGGGGTCGGACAGGCCAGTCTGCGGCGGCAGACGGGAGTCTCGGATGGTGGTTTGCCTTCCTGGTGCCGGGATCCGGGATGTTTCTGGTCGCGTCCCAGAAATGCTGAAGTGGGAGGGAGAGGAGCCAGAGGGAGTGGTGCGTATTGGAACCGCTGATATAGGGAGGAAAAGGGAAGGGGTGATGGAAAGAGAATATAGGGAGTTATGTGGAGAGTTGAGAAGGAGGAACACAAAGGTAGTAATCTCGGGATTGCTGCCTGTGCCATGGGAAAGTGAGAGCAGGAATGGAATGAGGTGGAGGGTGAATGTGTGGCTGAGGGATTGGAGCAGGGGGCAGGGATTCAGGTTCCTGGATCATTGGCGCCTCTTTAGGGGCAGGTGTGGCCTGTACAAAAAGGACGGGTGGCACTTGAATCCCAGGGGGACCGATATCCTGGCGGGAAGGTTTGCGAAGGCGACTGGGGAGAGTTTAATCTGGAATGGTTGTGGGGAGGGAATCGAAATGAAGTGACTGGGAGAGAGGAGGTTAGCTCACAGATAGAGAGAGATTGTCGACAGTGTGAGAGGGAGGATGGGCAGGTGTTTGAGAAGGGGAGTGCTCAGGCTGAAGGTTTGAGATGTGTCTATTTTAACGCTCGGAGTGTTGTGAACAAAGTGGATGAGCTTAGAGCATGGATCACTACTCGGAAATGTGATGTTGTGGCCATTACAGAGACTTGGATGTCTCAGGGGCAGGACTGGATACTTCAAGTGCCGGGTTTCAGATGTTTCAGGAGGGACAGGGAGGGAGGTTAAAGAGGTGGGGGAGTGGCACTGTTGATCAGAGATAGTGTCACAGCTGTAGAGAAGGTGGACACCGTGGAGGGATTGGCTATGGAGTCTCAGTGGGTAGAAGTCTGGAACAGGGAGGAGTCAATAACTTTACTGGGTGTTTTCTATTGGCCGCCCAAAAGTTGAGGAGCAGACAGTGAAACAGATCCTGGAGAGATGTAATAATAACAGAGTTGTCGTGATGGGAGACTTTAATTTCCCAAATATCGATTGGAATATCCCGAGGGTAAGGGGTTTGGATGGGGAGGAGTTTGTTCGGTGTGTTCAGGAGGGTTTCCTGACACAGTATGTGGATAATCCTACAAGAGGAGAGGCTGTACTCGATCTGGTATTGGGTAATGAACCTGGACAGGTGTCAGATCTCTCAGTGGGAGAGCATTTTGGGATCTGTTTTGGGGCCACTGCTGTTTGTAATTTTTATTAATGATCTGGATGAGGGTATAATTGGGTGGATTAGTAAATTTGCTGATGACACCAAAGTCGGAGGTGTGGTAGATAGTGAGGAAGGGTGTCTTAGTCTACAGGGAGACTTGGATAAGTTGCAGAGCTGGGCCGAGAGGTGGAGGATGGAGTTTAATGCGGAGAAGGGTGAGGTAATTCACTTTGGTAGGAATAACAGATGTGTTGAGTATAGGGCTAACGGAAGGACTCTGAATAGTGTGGATGAACAGAGGGATCTAGGTGTATGTGTACATAGATCCCTGAAAGTTGGGAATCAAGTAGATGGGGCATAGCTTTAAATTAAGGGGTGGTAGTTATAGGACGGATGTCAGGGGTAGGTTCTTTACCCAGAGGGTGGTGAGGGATTGGAATGCCCTGCCTGCTGCAGTTGTGGATGCGCCTAGTTTGGGGGCGTTTAAGAGATCCGTGGATAGGTTTATGGATGGTAAGGGTTTGGTTTAGGTTACAGGAGATGTTGAGAGGAATAGATAGGGTGGATTCTCGGAGGCTATTTCCCAGGGCTGAAATGCTCACTACGAGAGGACACAGGTTTAAGGTGCTGGGGAGCAGGTACAGAGGAGATGTTAGGGGTAAGTTTTTCACTCAGAGGGTGGTGAGTGAGTGGAATCGGCTGCTGTCAGTGGTGGTGGAGGCGAACTCGCTGGGGTCTTTTAAAAGACTTCTGGATGAGTATATGGGATCCAATGGGATTGGGGGTTATAGATAGTTCTCTGACTTGGTCGGTATCGATGTGATCGGCGCAACTTGTGGGCCGAAGGGCCTATTTGTGCTGTAGTGTTCGATGTTCTATGTTCGATGTTAATAGATCTGACAATAATAAATCAAATCAAATCAAATCAAATGGAAGTGATCTCCAATCCCTTTAATCGTGCCGTTTTTCCATCCTTGCACATACGTCAAACTGCAAATTTGTGACAGTTCTGTTGTCTGAGGTTTATTCACCTTTTGTCGAACTTTGAAAACTCTCTCAGAACTTTCTGAGGTTCCCACTTTAAACCCCACCCATTTCATTGCAGAATGGAAACAGAAATTTCCCACAGAGCAGAAGTAGGCAATTCGGCTGCTGGATTCCACATTGAATCCCTGAAGAGAATCCTACCCCAATCCTACCCCACCCCGCTCAATCTCCATAACCCCACACATTTCCCATAGCTAATCCTTCTTATTGAATGGTGGGTCAGGCTCGAAGGGCTGGATGGCCGACTCCTGCTCCTATTTCTTATGTTCTTCTGTTCTTTTAACCCCGGTACCAGTTTGCATTCGTATACCCACCTGCAGTAAACCTTCTCCCCACACTCCCTCCCTTTGAATTTACCATTCTCAAGGCCATCAAAAAATTCCTGTTTTAAATTCCACAAAGAGCCGGCAGTTGTTTGATGCGATACCAGTTGCTCAGTCCAGGCTCTTCAAATCCCGAATGGATACTGGGAACAGAACGATGATGCAATTTGATTGTTGAGGGTTTTTTATAGAAACTCAAATATAAAACGTTTGAAATAAAAGTTGATGGTTATTTATTCGAGTTAAAGATTTATTACAATAAAGAAGAAGCGATATTTAAAGCAGAACAGCACCTCCTTACAGGAATTAGTACTTTGAATATTATCCATTAAAGATTTCAGTTTCTGTAATCAAATCTTTAGAAGGTCTTCAGATTCTGCCTTCTATACCGCTCCCATGGTTTGTGAAATTTTGGTTTATTAATTTATGATGTGCAATTTGCAAGCTCTTTTCCTGTCCTTCTGCAGAGTGATAAAACTGTTCCCTGCTCTTGGGAACACAATCAACTCAATTTACTTTTGCTGTCTCAGTGTTACTCCCGGGTTTCTAATATTAAAAATAAAACTATTTCATATTCCTTGTGTTTGTTATACAGTTGTAAATCCCCCCATAGCTTAACAAACCAATGAACTTTCAGGTAACTTTGAAAATGGAAGACAACTGAAGAAATAAAATATAAATACCATTTAAAAATCTAGATTCTGACCAACACACAGGGATCAAAAAGGATATGTTCATGATTTTGTTAAAAAAAACTTCCCAAGTATTATTTACTTTGATCCATTACATGATGGAGCAGCGAACTTACAACCCAACAACTTCCCTTCTGTTCACGGTATACATTCACCTCTATTGGATAGAGGGTGATATCTCACTCGCTCCTCTGTTCTACCAGATCCATCACCACATATCCTCTCTGCATGTCATCAATCACAAACACCCCCCCAGTGCCTGTTGCACAGATCCCGAAATTCCAATGTGACTAAATTCTCCCTTAATTCCACATATACTGATACCCACATTGTTTATCTGCTCTATCACTCACCTCACCAGTGTAACGGTTTTCTCACTCCATCTCTGCCAGTTATAACACACACATCCTCCCACTGTGATTTTGTTCTATCCCATCCACTCGCGAATTGCTTGTTTATCTATCACCTGCTCTTATTTTCTGCAGCATTCAAATCTCATCAATTGGTATAAATGCTGAATCATCCATTCCACACATGCTCCGAATGGATGAATCCATTTCCCTCTATAATTACCACCATTGCATCCTCTTCCCGGTATTGGTTTCTGGGAGGTCCATGGTGATGGTGGAGGTGTGGAGCTGGAGGAAACAGAGGGCTATCCAACTGTATTCAATCTTTGAAGGCTAAATTTGCTGCTTGCTCTGCGAGGAACTGACTGAGAAGCTTTCACTTTGCACCAAATCCTAATTCTGTTCAAATCCCACTGCGAGTTTCCTGCAGCGTTTATTGCCACTGTTTAGACAGGCTCTCCGACATTGTCAAAAAATGTTCAGCACCACCATAGCAACAGGGTCTTCCTGCCTTTCTCCATATTCACATTTAATTCTCTACAATCTAAAAATACATCAACAGGGTACAACCTGCTCTGCCACGTTTGGCCCTGTCACATTGGAAATATGCAATTAAATCAAGGATTCCATGAATAATTCTTTGCCTGTTATCAGCATCACTGAAATAATTGCAGTGTGCATAAAGGGATATTTGAGCACATTCTTCAACTGCTGTCTGAATTTCCTCTGGGTCACAGCATATATACAAGTATTTGTGCAGCAACTCATTTGCTGAAGCATGAAGCCGAACTCCTGAACAATATCATCCATCCAAACAGCATTATACCCCAAATAATACAACCGCCTCCATACAGAGTATACCATTATCGTTGCCCATAATATGATAAAATTCACTGAGATAGCAAAGAGTAAAATAATAGATTTCCTTCGATTCTGCATTTCTGGGTCTTTGGTACTTTTTCCATTGATGGGAGTTCGGAGTCTCCTGCGAGATCTACTGGTCACTAAAATGTGTCTGACGGTGTAAATAGTGAACAACAGAATCAGAACAAATGGGACACAGGGGTTTAGAATCTGATGGCTGAGTTCAACGGCAATCCAGACAGGAGATTGCATGACACTGAAAGGTACAAAACAAAACCATGGGTCGTTCACCAACGTATACCAATTTGACAACATAAAATACCAAAAACTGTTCTTACAACAGCTCAGAACAGTGATTGATCCCAGGACAACTTTAGCCATTTTGTCAGTGCAAAATTTACTTCTCAGCATGGGGCAACAAATTGTCACAAGTCGATCAAAAGTGAAAGCGACAGTGAACCAAACAGAACAGTCAGTAGCTGCATAAAGGAGCACAGCGTGGATATTACACACATACATGTCCCAGAGGAATCGGAAATGCTCCCAATAAACAATTGGAATTTGTCTCAATATCACATCAAAAATAACGACCAGTAGATCAGCTGCTGCCATCAAAACCAGGTAGTCTGTTACACATTTGGAGAGACCACATCTTTCCTGAGAGAGTATTCCAATTGTCATCACGTTAACTTTAAGGAGCAGAAATAAATCCAGATATTAGACATCAAGCTTTATAGGCACAGACTATGGAAACATTTTGCTGTGTTAATTCATCCTGAGATTTCTGGAATTAATGAAAGTGAAGGGACAGCAAAGTCTGCAAAATATCACAGAATATTCACAATGAAATGATCAAAGGCATCGTGGACAAATTGCCAATCCTTCTTCATATCATCGCAATGACTGCCTTCCTATCCAGAAACAATTCAACATTCAGCAACTCATAATGCAGGAAAACATTCAGCTCTGATGAATGAACTCAACTGACATTTGGCCGAGCTGTGTTTGACTCTGACAGATTTAAATATTTAACTGGAAATGTTCATGTTAATATTATAGTAATTGCCTGGTTTTAATTCAAAATGGGCCGAATTTCTAAGTAACTTCATACATGTGGAGGTGCCGGTGTTGGACTGGGATAAACACAGTAAAATGTCTCACAACACCAGGTTAAAGTCCAACAAGTTTATTTGAGAGTAAACCCACAAGCTTTCGGAATGCTGTTCCTTCGTCAGGAGTGTGGAAAGTTTTGATCAGAAACAGGGCATATAAAGGCACACACAGTTTACAGATTACTGATTAGAATGTGAGTCTTTACAGCTAATCTGCTATTCAAGTCTGAAAGGTGCAAACAATGTGAGTGGAGATAGCATTAAGCATAGTTCAAAGAGATGTGTACTGTCTCCAGAAAGGACAGTAAGTGACATGTTGTATAAGAATATAAGAGCATTAGGAATAGGAGCAGGAGTGGGCCATCCAGCCCCTCGAGCCTGCCCCGCCATTCAATAAGATCATGGCTGATCTGAAAGTGGTTCAGTTCCACTTTCGTGCTTTCTCCCCAAAAACCATAATTCCCTTATTGATCAGAAATCTCACTAACTGTGACTTAAACATATTCAACGAGGTAGCGTCCACGGATTCAATGGGCAGAGAATTCCAGAGATTCACCACCCTCTGAGAGAAGAAGTTCCTCCTCAACTATGTTCTAAACTGCACCCCCCTCCTTATTTTGAGGCTGTGCCCTCTCGTACTGGTTTCCTTTCTAAGCGGAAAGAATCTCTCTACGTCGACCCTATCTAGCCCCTCATTATCTTGTCAGTCTCGATAAGGTTCCCCCTCAGCCTTCCAAACTCCAGTCAGTACAGGCCTAGTCTATTCAGTCTCTCTTCATAAGCCAACACCCTCATCTCCAGTATCAGCCCAGGGAACCTTGACTCAGAGGGTGGTGACTTCACTCAGAGGGTGGTGAGTGAGTGGAATCAGCTGCCATTGGCTGTATCCCACAAGTTGCGCCGATCATATCCCTACCTACCAGGCCAATCTATAACCCTCAATCCCACTAAATCCCATGTACTCATCCAGAAGTCTCTTAAAAGACCCCAGCAAATTTGCTTGTACCACCACCAATGGCAGCCAATTCCATTCACTCAATACCCTCTGAGTGAAAAACTTGCCCCTAACATCTCCTCTGTACCTGCTCCCCAGCACCTCACACCTGTGTCCACTCGTAGCGACCATTTCAGCCATGGGAAATAGCCTCCCAGAATCCACCCTATCTACACCTCTCAACAACTTTTAAAACTCTATCAGGTCACCTCTCAACCAGACATCAAACCCCTCTCCTTCATGAATACCGACGCAAAGTATTCATTCAGGATCTCCCAAGGCATGCCACCTAATCCAGGCAACATCCTTCTAAATCCCCTCCGCACCCTCTCAATGGCTTCCAAACCCTTCTTGTAGTGAGGCGACCAGAACTGAGCACAGTTCTCCAAGTGGGGTCTGACAAGGGTCTTATAAATTTGCAGCATTATCTCCCAACTCCTAAACTCAATCCATTGGTTAATGGAGGCTCGCACAGCATAAGCCTTCTTGACCATAACCTCCACCTGTGTGGCTGATTTAAGAGGCCTATGGGCCTGGACCCCAAGGTCCATCTGATCCTTTACACTGCTAAGACTCCTACCCTTGATATTGACCTCCTTCATCCCACTGGTCCTGCCAAAATGGACCACTACACATTTATCCGCTTTGAAGTCCATCTGCCACTTCTCCGCCCAGTCTTGCATCCTATCTGCGTGCTGTCCTAAGGGGAGGGTGCTAAATTGGGGGAGGGCTAGATACAGCCGGATTAGGCAGGAGCTTAGGGATACAGACTGGGATAGGCTGTTGGAGGGCAAGTCCACGTGAGGCATGTGGGAGTCTTTCAAGGGAGAACTGCAATGGGTGCAGGAAAGGCATGTGCCGGTTAGGAGGAAGGATGGGAAAGGTAGGATTAGAGAGCTGTGGATTACTAGAGATATAGAAGACCTGGTTAGGAAGAAACGAGAGGCTTATGTGAGGTCTAAGCAGCTGGGAACGGAGAGGGTGTTGGAGGAGTACAGAGAGAGTAGGAGGGATCTCAAAAGGGAAGTTAGGAGAGAAAAGAGGGGGCATGAGATGGCTTTGGCAGATAGGATTAAGGAAAATCCAAAGGTGTTTTACTCCTATGTTAGGAGCAAAAGGGTGGCTGGGGGTAAAATTGGTCCCC
The DNA here is from genome assembly GCF_965287045.1 of Carcharhinus amblyrhynchos. Classification (NCBI taxonomy): domain Eukaryota; kingdom Metazoa; phylum Chordata; class Chondrichthyes; order Carcharhiniformes; family Carcharhinidae; genus Carcharhinus; species Carcharhinus amblyrhynchos. The sequence continues at coordinate 642,972 of NC_137355.1, forward strand.
TCAGGGACAGACGAGGGGAATTGTGCTTGGAGTCTGAGGGAATGGGGGAGATCCTGAATGAATACTTTGCATCGGTATTCACGAAGGAGAGGGGCTTGATGTCTGGTACGGTCATCGAGGGAGCGGTAGACCAATTGAAGGATCTATCGATTACGAGGGAAGAAGTGTTAGGGTTTTCAGCTAGCATTAAAACCGATAAATCTCCGGGGCCCGATGGCATTTATTCTCGGCTGCTTAGGGAGGTGAGGGATGAAATTGCTGGGCCTCTGACGCAAATCTTTGTCTCTTCTTTGGAGACAGGTGAGGTCCCAGAGGACTGGAGGATAGCGAACGTGGTACCGTTGTTTAAAAAGGGTAGGAGGGATAGCCCGGGTAACGAGAGGCCGGTGAGTTTAACGTCAGTGGGAGGCAAGTTGATGGAGAGGATTCTTAGGGATAGGATGTACAAGCACTTAGAGCGTTGTGATCTGATTAAGGATACGCAGCACGGCTTTGTCAAGGGGAAGTCTTGCCTTACGAATCTGGTAGAATTTTTTGAGGAGGTGACAAAAACGGTCGACAAAGGATGAGCCGTTGATGTCGTCTATATGGATTTCAGTAAGGCGTTTGACAAAATCCCTCATGGTAGGTTGGAAGAAAAGATTAAGGCTCATGGGATACAAGGCCAGGTATCTAGATGGGTGGAGAACTGGCTTGCTAAGAGGAGACAGAGAGTAGTAGTGGAGGGGTCCTTTTCTAGCTGCAGGTCTGTCACTAGTGGTGTGCCACAGGGCTCAGTACTGGGACCTCTTCTCTTTGTCGTGTATATAAATGATCTGGAAGAGGGAGTAGGTGGTGTGATCAGCAAATTTGCTGATGACACTAAGATGGCGGGATTGGCGGGCAGTGAGGAGCAGTGTCTGGCAATACAGCAGGATATTGATAGGCTGGTTGACTGGGCAGATACGTGGCAAATGGAGTTCAATCCGGATAAATGGGAGGTGATGCATTTTGGCCGGAATAATGTAAAGGGGAGTTATATGATAAAGGGTAAGCCCATAAGGAGTATAGAATCGCAGCGAAACCTGGGAGTGCAAGTGCACAAGTCTTTGAAGGTGGCAGTACAAGTGGAGAAGGTTGTGAAGAAAGCCTATGGTATGTTAGCCTTTATAGGAAGGGGTATAGAATATAAGAGCTGGAGTCTAATGTTGCAGTTGTACAGAACGTTGGTTAGGCCACATTTGGAGTACTGCTTCCAGTTCTGGTCGCCTTACTACCGGAAGGACGTGGAGACTCTGGAGAGAGTGCAGGGGAGGTTTACCAGGATGTTGCCTGGTATGGAAGGACTGGGGTATGAGGAAAGATTGAGCAAATTGGGACTCTTTTCCCTTGAAAGACGGTGACTGAGGGAGGGATCTAATAGCGGTATATAAGATTATGAAGGGTATAGATAGAGTAGACAGAGGTAAGCTAATTCCTGTGATGGAGACACACAGTACGAGGGGCCATGGACTGAAGGTGAGGGGGGAGAGGTATAACATGGATATTAGAGGGAGGCTTTTCACACAGAGGGTAGTGGGGGTATGGAATGTTCTGCCAAGTAAGGTGGTGGAGGCAAACACGCTAGAGTTGTTTAAGAGTAACTTAGACAGGCACGTGAGTGGGTTGGAGATGGGTGGATATAGGAGATTGTTTTAAATAAGGTTCATTAGCATTGTGGGGTCCCTGGTAAGGTAAATGGATCTGGTGTGATAATAACGTTTTTTTCCTTTTCATTCACAGGTTTTAAGTCGGTCCACCTTGTGTCCAACGAGGGGCATACACGCGATGGGTCGTACTGGGGCTGCTCTTGGTTGTTTGAGATTGGCCTAGTGCTTCATGTCGTTAGTGTGTGCCTAAACTGGACCAGATACTGGGCAAGACGACAGCTCAGTGACTATCACTGATTGCTGTGCAGACACATGGATTTGGGCCGGTGTCTGTGGGAGTTTGCGCATTCTCCCCGTGCTTGTGTGGGTTTTCTCCGGGTGCTCCGGTTTCCTCCCACACCCCAAAGATGTGCTGTTAGGTTGATTGGAAGGAATAAATTGTCCCTAAATTAGTTTCCCTCAATCTGGATGGCCATAAAACAATAGATAAGGGTCATGGGTGGAGTGGGGGACTGGTGGTGTTAAAATGGCGGCGCGGGCTTGTTGGGCCGAACGGCCTGTTTCCCGGGCTGTTTTGTTCTTTGTTCTTTGTTTTGTTCTATCTATGTCTTGCTGCAACTTCTGTCATCCCTCCAGGCTATCCACAACACCACCAAACTTTGTGTCATCACTAAACTTCCCAACCCATCCCTCCATTTCCTCATCCAGGTCATTCATGAAAATGACAAACAGGAAGAGTCCGAGAACAGATCCCTGGGGCACTCCACTGGTGACTGACCTCCATGCAGAAAAAGACCCATCCACAACCACTCTCTGCCTTCTGCAGGCAAGCCAGTTCTGGATCCACAAGGCCAAAGCCCCTTGGATCCCATGGCCTCTCACTTTCTCAAGAAGTCTTGCATGGGGGACCTCATCAAACCCCTGTGATGTTGCAGAAACTTCTTCAGAGCAGAGCACAATCCCAGAAGCAGTGGTGAAATGAACCCACCACATTCACACAGGTTAACATTGTACAGGAATGAAATGGGCAAGGCAAGTCTGATAGTAACTGCTACTCAATGGCCTGTCATGCAAGATTTGGTCATTGTTAGACAAAACGTGTCTCAGCATTTTCATTCAGCTCCTTGCTCTCATGACTGTCTTCAGCCATTTTCAAAGGTCCATCTTCAGCCTGCTCGATGCTGCAACCTGCATCTCTGTCTCTTCATCGACCCACCTGAGCATCTGTCAGCATGTCTGTCTATCTGCCTGTCCCTCTCTGTCTCTGGTCTGTCCATGCCTCAGCCTTTCTCCGTGTCTGTTTCTCTGTCTGTCTATATTCACATATTGCCCAAAATGCCCCTTAGTTGTATTCAGCGCTGCAAAGAAGATACAGATGAATGAAATCTAACATTCCACCCAACATTGACCGAGGCACTCGAAACAACAACAGTAAACCCAGCCTTGGCGACGCTTCAAAGTTCTCCTTCCCACATTTGGGTCGATGTATGGAAATTTGGAGAGTTGCTCGGAAGGCGGGTCAAGCAACAGCCAATCATTGTTATTCACACAGATTCCCACATTTCAGATAATGTCAGAGACGCCAGCATCACTATTCCTGGATATGTCCTGCCTCAGAGGCAGCACAAAACTCACAGAGGGAATGGCACAATGGTTTCCATTCGAGAGGGGTTGTTCTGGCAGGCCTCAGTATCTAATCTGCATGAAGTCTCATGGCATCAGGTCAAACATGGACATCGATAACTGCAACCGTTCACCTACGGCTGGTGAGTCAGTGTTCCTCCATGATGAACAACCCTTGAGTAAGCACGGGAGTGGGAGAGGGGGGATGGTGCGGGGAGGGGGTGGCAAGAACGCACAAAGCACTGTGGGTGGGTGGCTTCAATGTCATCATCAAGAATGGATCTGTAGTGTCACCACAGTTTCAGCTGGCCATGTTCCAACTGACCAAACTGCTAGACTAGACGTGTGGAACATGGTGAGGGAATCAACAGAAGGGAGATCATGAATGACCTCTTTTCCCAAACATGCACCATCCTGACTTTGACATGTCTCGCCTTTCGTTCACTGTCACTGGGTCAAATTCCTGGTCTTCTCTCCCTAACCTAACTGTGTGTGGACCTAAACCCCATTGTCATCAACGGCAACCAGTGATGGGGAACTAATGGTGGCATCGCCAACGGCACCCACGTCACGTGGAAATGAATAAAATACTCAACCCGTTCAGGAGGAATGTGTCGAGCAAAGAAGAATTTTTCTTCCTCAGGTGTTCACTAAATACCTGGTGAGAATATTTATTTCCTGTGAAGGTATTGATATGAAGCCTGCAGCAGAAAACCTTGAACTTGGACACATGCTCAGCGTGTACTGGAGGCTATTTCTCATCGCTTCAAACATCTACAGCACCAGTTCATCACACTGGTGGTCAGCTCCACCATGCACATAGAGACTCTCTTGCACTCACAATACATATGATATTTCTACATGGTGGGCTCACAATCAACTAGTGAAGATTTTTTGAGTGTTGTGCATTGTATTGAGGGGCATTCAATGCAATGGCCCAGTGGTATTATCGCTAGATCCCAGAAATCCAGAAACACAGCTCGTGTCCTGGGGACCGGGGTTCCAATCCCTTCACAGCAGTTGGTGGAATTTGAATTCAGTAAAGAATCTGGAATTAAGAATATACTGACGAACGTGAAACTGTTGTCAATTTTCAGAAAATCCCATCTGGTTCACTCATGTTCTTTAGGAAAGGAAATCTGCCATCCTTACTTGTACTGACCGACATGCGACTGCAAAGCCACAGCAATGTGGGGTTAAATTTGAACTGCCCTCCAAGAGCAACAAGAGATGGGCAATACATGCTGACCAGCCAGCGACGCCCATGTCCCAGGAATGAATAATAATAAAGAAATACCTCTGAGAAGATATCTCTCATTCTCAGTCAGAGTGGCACAAATGCTGGGGCTGGCTGCCTGTTTCAGAATTAAGTAACTAAAGCGACTGTCAGAAAAGTCGAAGATTAATTGCAGCAGATACTGATAAGGTTTTTGGCATTGTTGAAATTTCTTTTGGGGGAAAAACAGAGACAAACATGGCATCAGGAATTTTGTTATGTTGGGAAAACCAAGGGGCCTCCCAGCCAGTTTCACCCACCTGAGGAAAAAAGTTATGAATACATCAGCCAAACACAAATGTTCTCTGGATGCATGAATACAGGTCAGACTGTGAGATGGTGCATATGAAGTTTATGATAGTTTCCACCTGGAGCAAAGTGGAGAAATTGAATTATTAAGAACATTCTAAATGCGAATGGACATGGGGATGTTAATATCTGAACACTGAGACTCAGCAGAAACAGCAACAGCAAACAAAGGGACAAGAGGAGAAATATAGTTAAACATTCTTATCTAATTATTAACTGGTTATTGAGATTTACCTGGAACACCAATAATGGCCAGGATGGGATAGTAAAAGTACTGGACAATGTAAATTACAAAACGGATCCGATGAGCTGACGTTACCCACAAGCTATCGGAATGAAGACTGCTGATCCAATAGGACAAAGCTCTGTCCATTTCTGTAATATTCCACCAGGTTGTTCTCAGACTCTGAACCATTGCCGTATCATTCAATTGTGTTAATCCCAGATTATCATCAATTGCTGTAACATTCCAATCCATTGTCATTCGATGCTGATGCATTGTTGTGACACTCCAGTCTATTGATCTGAGATTCTGACCGATCCTCTCCTTGTCACTGGCGCTGCTAAACTTTATGAGCTGGAGGTGAAGCTTCTGCGAACACTATCAGCTAACACGTGAATAGGAACCCCTTCTTAACAGGAGATAGAAAGTCCCTTGTGACATCATGAGTATCTCCGGAGATTAACATAATTACAGTGACTAAACAAACAGGCTCAGTTAACCCCTTTTTTCAAATACTTTTTTATTCCTCATCAAGTAGATAATTTTCTCGGATTTAATGGATGCAGGAGGCTTGCTGAATGCAAAAATTGTGGAAGTTTTGGGGATGCTGTCCATAACATATCAATGAATCTTGGGTGTAAATTTGTTGCTGTGTGTCATCGTTGTGAGTCTGAAATGGTTTTATCATTACTCAGACCTGTCAAAGGCTAATATGTTTGTTGTTAAATTTGTGGTCAGCCTGATGCTTTTCCCCCTTTTTTAACTGACAATGTCTGGGTGACAAGACGGCTCCAGATAATCACAAGCTTGTTTCTGGACTTTTGTTAACTGTTGAAGAGAAAGGCAAACACGTGGAATGTCGAGCTCATTGGATTCGAGAAACATTCCAGTCAAGCCAGCACAATGTTTTAGCAGATGGGAGGTCTGTCCCAGACAGACCTACACCACGGCAGCTGTTTGTATATATTATATTCTTTAACCTGGTGCTAATGGTGTAAACATTCCCTTTCCAGCACGCAATGTCTTTTCATCAGGAATCTCCTTTCGGCAACTTGACATCAGCAGACGATTAAAAGGAACCATGAAAGTCAAGAATTCAAGATTCCAGATTTGGAAAATAAGTACTTTATCCCATATCAGGAAGGAGTGATGTGAGAGATGACAAATTAACTGCCCACAAGCTGCTAGGAATTGGAATATTTCCCTGTGGGAATGAACTCGGGCAGTTACTATTGAAGATCTGAAGAAAATGGACTCCAGGCAGCGGCCTGTCAAACCAGAAAGCAGATAGAAGCAGAAATAACTCTATGTACAATTCAAAATTGTGACCAACTGGAACATTGGAACAAAACAAATTCTACAATGCTCCAAAAATGTGTGGTGATGTCCCACAGAATTGATCAGCGAGCTGGAGTTACAGCATTACCTGACCATTCCTCACATGACAGTCGTGTTACAATAAAGGGAGGATCCTTTATCCCGTTCACCAGCACGGTGGCCAACACCATATTGGATCTTATGCTGAACCGAAAAGTCTGCTGCTCTGCAGATATATTCGTTATGGAGGCAGGCGAGATTCCACACAGAAGGACATCTGTCATTCCAGCACAGAAAGGTTGGCCCAAGTTCAGGAGCCAACTGCCCAACTATCGCTGTACAGACTAAGAACTCACAGCAGTGCAAGTTGAAACCTCCCAATTGTGATCGACCCCGAAAGGGAACTCTCAAAACCATGCAAAGACAATTAATATTTTCCATTCTCCTGATCATTGGCCAAGCCCCAGTCCCTGGGCTCGAGCAACTGAAGTTCCTCGTTACCCAAGTGAATAGCAGGTTCTCATCTTGACAAGGCAACGCATGATCCCAGGGCTGAGATAGCTCAAAGTGAAATGTGCAGCATCCCTCTGTGCATTGTGCAGAACAGCCTAACCTGCACACGACCACTGAGTGCTCATCAACCTCGACCCCTTCAACACCACGTCAGTGATTTGGCAAAACTGATCCCCACCCGGGGACAGTGAGATCAGAGTTTGTGCATGAAATGGACATCCTCAAACAGATGGATCATAAATACTCTGCAAGCCTCCCAACATTTGCAAATGCCAGGATTTGGTTCTTTCAGATGTCTGAACCAGGATTTAAACCTCAGAAAGAGGATGCAGTGGAGAAAGACCATTTCCCCTGCTGAATGTGTGTTTTATATGCTGATATGAATGGACCAATTCCTGCACAGAACTGCAATTCATATCCCACCTTCCGTGAGTCAATATGTGAAATTAAATTATTTTCATTCACTACAGGGAACGTGTTTCATTTCAAAACCTTAAAATAACACTTGAATATCACACCCGATCGCAAAAACACTCCAGCCAAGCTAACAGAATGGCTTCAAAAATGTAACTTCTGCCACCACCACTTGTGAACAAAGACAATTATTTGCATCTCCTGGCCTCCAACCTGCTGCTAATGTCATAAGCTTTATTCCTGCCAACACACGATAGCTTCTAAACCAGGGTCATTGTATCACAAAACCCGAAACCAGTGTTTTCAATAAGAAAAGGTGCATATGGGGGCCCGGACAATGTCACCGGACTATTAATACAGAGACTTTGGACAATGTTCTGGGGGCCCTGTTTCACGTTCCACTCAAGCACAATACTTCAATGAAAATCTGAACTTAAATGTTTAATGATTACCTTAAATCATTGTTGATTTTTATGAATAAAAAATCTGGTTTTTTGTTCTATTTCAGGTTATAAAATCTGTTGTCATTCCCTGTTGTGACCTACATCTGACCCAAATCTCTAATAATAAAGTTGACACTTGAAAAATAACCTTTGAATTATTTTCGTTTCAAGTTTGGAATTGGCATTAAATGCTGTCTCAACCACAATTGCCCTTGACAGATTAAAGAAAGAATCCTGACTCCTATTAACAACTTCAAGTTTCCACCCTAGTAGGATGCATTTTTTGTCCATTAACTCAAATGTCCATAACTCAAAAAGACCGGAGTCCCTCGCTCAAATCTAGATTCATTTACAATACTTAACAATTGTAAGGTAGATACTGCCCAGTAGAAAGTTGTACTGTTGACACCCAGGAGAAATAGTCATTCGAGAAAAATAAAACTGCTTCCATTTTATCATTTTTTCTCAATATTTAATGAATTTCCAAATATTTTAAAAAGATATTTCATCATCTCCTTCAATTGTACTCAGAACTTATTCTGGGTCACAGCATAAATTCAAGCTTTTGTGCAGCAATTCAGGAGCTGCAGCAGAAAGGTCATTTCTCACACACAGTTATGCATGAATACAAAGGTAAAACCCATCCTGTGCATTCTGACCCATGTAGAATTTACCATTAACAGGAACCATAAGAGTACACAATTCCCCAAAATTACAAGCAGTTGAATGATGGATTTCCTTCTCCCCTCTATCTCTGGGTCTCTGGTAGCCTTCCCACAATTTTGAGTTCAGAGTCTCAGGCAGGCTGTACTTTTCACCAGAATGTTTCTGATTGTGAAAACATTGATCAGCAGAATAAGAACAAATGAGACCACCGGGTTTAAAATGTGATGAAGGAACTCAATTGGTCCCCAGTCAGTTGACAATCGAGCATCCTCTGATATAGAGCACAACCAGGGTTGGTTCACCAGTGCATACCAGCCTGTTAGCATAAAATACCAAAAAATATTTTTCAAACAACTCAGTACAGTCACAGTTCCTAGAACCATAGTAGCCATTTTCTCAATGCAGTTTTTATTTTTGAACTTTTGATAACAAATGACCAAAAACGATCAAAAGTGAAAGTGACGGTGAACCAGAGTGAACAGCCAGTAGCTGCATAAAGCAGGATGGTGTGTATATTGCACAAAGCGATGGACTCCACAAAAAGTCACTTCCCAACAAAGAATAGGAATCTGTCTCAAGGTTAGGTCGAAAATGACAACCAATCGATCTGCTGCTGCCATGGTCATCAGGGAGCGAGTTACACATTTGGAGAGACCACATCTTTCCCGCGACAAGATGATAATGGTCACTAGGTTAAACTGTGAAGAAGGAAAATCAAAAAGTAAATAATGCACCAGGCTGAGAGGTTTTACAATTTGAGTGTGAAGGATATATTTTTTATATCCAGTGGCAATTTGCAATGATTGTGCCTGGAACCAAATATCCTCCACAAAGAATGAATAATGCCCAATGAAATCAATCATTGAATATAAATTATAATTTGGAATGAGCGAGTAGAAACACAAAGGGTGGACATGGTAGCACAGTGATTAGCACTGCTGTCTTACAGCGCCAGGGATCCTGGTCCAATTCCAGCCTCAGGTACTGTCTGTATGGAGTTTCTACATTCTCCCTGTGTTTGTGTGTGTCTTTTCTCCGGGTGCTGCCGTTTCCTCCCACATTCTAAAGATGTGTAGGTTAGCTGGATTGGCCATGCTGTGTTCCCCCTTGGTGACCAAGTAATTGTAGGCTCGATTCAGGAGCCATGACAAATGTGTGGGGTTCCAGGTATGGGGCAGGGTGGTGAACCAGGATACTCTTTAGGAAATTGCTTGCAGGCTTGATGGATGTATAGTCTCTTTCAGCAGTTTAGGGAGGTTCTGGGAATTGTTCCGATCTTAAATAATCCTTGCACATGCAAAGGTAAAAAAAGGTAAAGATCAGAATGTAAATGAGGGCAATGGTCCAATTAGGACCAGTGGGATGGAGCTCGGTGGTGTGGGGTTCATGTTAATATGTTGGGTCAGTATCCTGTAGCTGATCATTACCCAATCCTGCTGACATTGTTCAAGGGAATGAGTTCAAGCTTTGTACCATAACCAAGAGTTTCAGGATTGATGTGGGCGGAATCAGCTCAGCTTTCCATTTCCCAAAACATTCCCAGTGTTCTGTTTTTTGGGGAGGGGAGGGGGTGGGAGGTATTTTGTGTTCCTGTTCTTGGTCATCACTTGGTTTTGCAGGATCAGTGTGAAATAACGATACATTTCCATCCTGTTGATCCGTGCGACAAGTCTGCCTTCATGTGCAATCAGCAACCCAGCTTTTTTTCTCCACATTAACACCCAGCGATCCTCGGGTGTTGTTGGAGAGTCTTCCCAAGTTCTTATTCCTCATCATTATCTAGTCAGACTGGGTTAATGTGTAGAATCATGCACCGTTCCATCTTTTGATAATTTCCCTTTGTCTGTGGATCACTGGAGATGAATCAAATGGAAACAATGTCTCTCCTGCCAATTGCTGATGATGTGAAATGAAGGCATTGCTGAAGTGTGAAGCTGCCACCCATTGCATTTTTCTACTTTCGAAAGTGTGTGCCTGTCTGATTTCGAGCCTGTGTCAGGTATGTTATTGCCAGGACTACATTCCAAAGAACAAAGAACGAAGAACAAAAACAGCCCGGGAAACAGGCCCTTCGGCCCAACGAGCCCGCGCCGCCATTTTAACACCACCAGTCCCCACTCCACCATGACCCTTATCTATTGTTTTATGGCCATCCACATTGAGGGAAACTAATTTAGGGACAATTTATTGCTGCCAATCAGCCTAACAGCACATCTTTGGGGTGTGGGAGGAAACCAGAGCACCCGGAGAAAACCCACGCAAGCACGGGGAGAATGCGCAAACTCCCACAGACACAGGCCGAAATCCATGTGTCTGCACAGCAATCAGCGATAGTCACTGAGCTGTCATCTTGCCCAGTATCTGGTCCAGTTTAAGCACACACTAACGACATGAAGCACTAGGCCAATCTCAAACAACCAAGAGCAGCCCAACTATGACCCATCGCGTGTATGCCCCTCATTGGACATAAGGCGGACCGACTTAAAACCTGTGAATGAAAAAGGGAAAAAAAAACATTATTATTGTACCACATCCATTTACATTACCAGGAACGCCCCAATGCTAATGCCCCTTATTTAAAACAATCTCCTATATCCACCCATCTCCAACCCACTCATGTGCCTGTCCAAGTTACCCTTGAACAACTCTAGCGTGTTTGCCTCCACCACCTTACTTGGCAGAGCATTCCATACCCCCACTACCCTCTGTGTGAAAAACCTCCCTCTAATGTCTGTGTTATAACTCTCCCCCCCCTCACCTAAAGCCCATGGCCCCTTGTCCCACGTGTCTCTATCATAGGAAATTGCTTACCTCTGTTTACTCTACCTATACCCTTCATAATCTTATATACCTCTATTAGATCCCCGCTCAGTCGCCGTCTTTCAAGGGAAAAGAGCCCCAATTTATTCAATCTTTCCTCATACCCCAGTCCTTCCATACCGGGCAACATCCTGGTAAACCTCCTCTGCACTCTCTCCAGGGTCTCCACGTCCTTCCGGTAGTAAGGCGACCAGAACTGGACGCAGTACTCCAAATGCTGCCTAACCAACGTTCTGTACAACTGCAACATTAGACTCCAGCTCTTATATTCTATACCTCTTCCTATAAAGGTTAACATTCCAATCTTAAATAAGGCCAGAACACAGAGGACAGAACTAACATGAACGCTTCATCATCATCATCATCCAAGTTGAATCTTTTAAACAGACGAGGGTCACAAAATTAAGAAATGGAAAGTAAATGGATGTACAGTAAGCAGCAATGCCTCCTGTGAGCAGCCGAGTGACTGTGTAGAAGTGTTATCCAGCAGGAAGGCTACCACACAACTTCAGGCACAGAGAGTAGAGTTAAATAATAAACACAGCCAGGAATTATTGGTGAAATTGTATTTCCACAATACATTATCAATTCAAATGCTTGTTAAAATATAACCTGGAAATTATATCTAGAAATATAAAAGATAGGAGCAGAAGGAGGCCACTTGTCCCTTCGAACCTGCTCCGCCATTCATCACAATCATGGCTGATCATCCAACTCAATCGCCTAATCTTGCTTTTTCCCCATAACCTTTGATCCCATTCGCCCCGAGTGCGATATCCAGCTGCCTCTTGGATGCA
>NC_137355.1:660000-702500 GCF_965287045.1 Carcharhinus amblyrhynchos
TCCAGCTGCAGCGGGCTGCAGTGTGAAAGAGAGAGAAAGCAGCTTCCTCAGCATATGAGGAATAGATTGAAGTGCTCCAGAGATGGGACTGTATCTGAGACCAATGATCTGGAATGGTGAAACAATGGGAAACAATCTCAGTTCAGTAGATTGGAACGCTACATCTATGGGTGAGAATATAAGAACAATAACGGAGAGAGCTGGAACAACAGGTCAGAATCTGAGTACATCGGATCACAAGGTCACAATAATGGAGAAGGGCTTATCAGCGGCAATATACAACCTTTCTACCTATTATAGATGGATGTCCTTGAAACTCCTGATCTTTTGGGCACTGCAGGTTATTCAGGCTGGTTACTATCCCCTCCTCGCTGTTATTGGAGTCCCTGGTAAGTCACACTCTCTCTCTCCCTCTCTCTCTTCCTCTCCCTCTCTCTATTTCTTTCTTTCTCTCTCTCCCTTTTTGATGTTGACCAAGGAAGCATTATGTTTTGTCTTAAAAATATATCAGCATCCATAATACCCTTCATAGAAGGAAAAGTGTCCCCGTTACCTGGACTTGCTGACATGTGACTCCAAATCAACAGCAATGTGGGAGACGCCTCATTTCCCTCGGAATGCTGAGAAAGTTCCCACATACCTGATGAAGGAACAGTATTTCAGAAAGCTTGTGTGTTTAATATCAAATAAACTTGTTGGACTTTAACCTGGTGTTGAAGAGTTCTGACTGTGTTTACCCCAGTCTAAGCCGGCATCTTCACACAATGAGAAATGAAGCACTCACGCCTCAATCCTCCCACCATCGGATATTTTATATCCCCAGCCTTGGCTATTCCAGTTCATCCACCAACTCCCAAATCCTGTTTCTCAAACGTTCGATTTATTCACCTCTCCCCCCAGCCCCCTCTCCTCCTCTCCCCGGACACCTGCCAATGTTCTGTGTTAGCGTGAGTGGGCGAACACGATCACTACGGACTCAGGGTCAGGTTCAACAGCGGGACAGCTTTATTTTTTACGTTGACGGAGGTGCAGTCAGGACACACAATCCAAACTATCCTGAAAGCGCTTTAAAGACCCACCGCAATGGGTACAGTTATACCTGAACTTGACACACTGTACAATTCAAATGCTAATGTTTTGTTTACAGTATTCGACTGTGACCATCCTGTTTCAATGTCTTCAAGTATTGTAACGATGTTTTAAGTGTGTGTTAATCGTTTCTGTCTGATGGGTTTATTAATGGTCTAGAATCTCCGGGGTTTGAACAATGGGTGTTTATTCTCAGGGAGTTTATGGGACCAGGGATCCTTCCTTAGTGATGCTAATCTTCAGGTGTCTCCACAGAGGGTTGCTTGATTAGATCAGAGGTGCTGATTTGGTGGGATGGGGGTGTGCTTTTTAATTTAGTTCCTGTCGGTGCCATCCTGTCCCGTTCCCTTTGTGTGATAGCCCTTATTTACATTCTAAAAGCATGTCCTTGCCTGCGAGTCTGTGTCTGTTCCCCTGTGACCTTTAGTGGGGAGGCTCTGAGTGCAGCTTCAGTCTGCTTCCATATTGTGTACCCAGTTTCATAAAATTTATTGTCCGATAACATCTGACTCAGTGGAAAAAACAACACACCAAAACCTCCCCCTGTTATTCCTTTGTTTCAATCCCCATTGCACTTCCTCCGCTGCTTCACCCAGTCATCAAGATTGCTCTCCCACCCACCCTCCCGCTGCCCATTGTATACCGCGCTCTTCAAATTCCCAGTGTCTCCCAGTCAAATCACCCTCACCTCCATGGACTGCTGCAGCCTCATGCAGGGAACCTTGTTCCACTTCTCATGACCCCTCCAGGTTCTCCTCAGCCCTTTTTAAACTCATTCCTAGCTACCTTGTAACCCTCAAGCGACCCAACTGAACCTTGTTTTCTCATCCTTTCATCTGCTTCCTTTTTCCTCTTGACAAGACATTCAATCTCCTTTGTGAACCATGGTTCCCTCACTCGACCATTTCCTCCCTGCCTGACAGGGACATACCTATTAAGGACACGTAGTATTTGTTCCTTGAACAAGCTCAATTTTTCATTTGTGCCCATTCCTAACAGTCTCTGTTCCCATCTTATGCTCCCTAATTCTTGCCTAATCACATCATAATTATCCCTGCCCCAGTTATAAACCTTGCCCTACCGTGTGACCCTATCCCTCTCCATTGCAATAATGAAGGACACTGAATTGTGGAGTCGGACTTTAGGAACTTTCAAGTGGTTATTGGATAGGCACATGGAACAAACCAGAATAATAGGGACTGGGATCGTTTGATCTTAGTTTTGGACAAAGCTCGGCACAACATCGAGGGCAGACGGGCCTGTACTGTGCTGTACTGTTCTATGTTCGATCTACTCTATCAATACCAGTTCGGATGTTATGTTGGACTAAAGTCACCCGTCACTTTTCAACACCAAGGAACACAAATTTGGATGTTTTAGTCTCTCCTGAGGGAATGTAGGAGTCAATCATATTCCTGTGAATCTGGAATCACAGGAAGCCCAGATCAGGTAATGATAACAGATTTTCATCCTTAAAATACATTCATGAAACAAGTACAACAACAGATTGGCTACACTGCGAGTCCCCGCTCCTCCCTGCCCCCGTGTATCAACATGCATTGGGAGTTACCGCAAACAGAAATCAAACTACAACAACATACTCATTCTGAGAATGCAAAACGTGGTGAGTAGCCTTAAATCCAACGGGTAGTAACTCGCTTTATGACTCCCAAAGCCCGTCCACAATCTAAGAGTTGCAAGTCCGCAGTGTGATGGAGTTGTCTCTATTTGTCTGGATGAGTGAAGCTCTACCTACACGCAGGAAGATCAACATCACCCAGGATAAAAGGAGCTCGCTTATTTTCCATCTCTTCTAACAACATGTTCTTTCCCCACGGCTGACAGTGAGCACCATTTCAGCATGGTCTGCAGAACTTCAGCAAATCACCATTGACATCTCCTTTAAAAATCACAGCCCTCACTATCCAGCTGGATAAAAACTGATGGTAAATGAGAACATCACCACCTCCCGGTCTCCTTCCAAAACACTCAGCAGGCACTCTTGGATTTTGTCCATGGATGCAGTTACTTTGAAATTAGATCCATTTTGAAATCAGAGCAGGCAGGTTATATTCTATCAGCATGAACATTTCCAGTTAAATATTTAAATCTGTCAGAGTCAAACACAGCTCGGCCAAATGTCAGTTGAGTTCATTCATCAGAGTTGAATGTTTTCCGGCATTATCGGTTGCTTAATGTTGAATTGTTTCTGGATAGGAAGGCAGTCATTGCAATGATATGAAGAAAGATACGCAATTTGACCACGATGCCTTTGATCATTTCATTGTGAATATTTTGCGGTATTTTACAGACTTTGCAGTCCCTTCGCTTGCGTTAATTCCAGAAATCTCAGGATGAATTAACACAGCAAAATGTTTCCATAGTCTGTGCCTATAAAGTTTGATGACTAATATCTGGATTTATTTCTGCTCCTTAAAGTTAACGTGATGACAATTGGAATACTCTCTCAGGAAAGATGTGGTCTCTCCAAATGTGTAACACACTACCTGGTTTCGATGGCAGCTGCAGATCTACTGGTCGTTATTTTTGACGTGATATTGAGACAAATTCCAATTGTTTATCAGGAGCATTTCCTATTCCTCAGGGACATGGATGTGTGTAATATCCACGCTGTGCTCCTTTATGCAGCTACTGACTGTTCTGTTTGGTTCACTGTCGCTTTCACCTTTGATCGACTTGTGACAATTTGTTGCCCCATGCTGAAAAGTAAATTTTGCACCGACAAAATGGCTAAAGTTGTCCTGGGATCAATCACTGTTCTGAGCTGTTGTAAGAACATTTTTTGGTATTTTATGATGGCAAATTGGTATGGGTTGATGAACGACCCATGGTTTTGTTTTGTACCTTTCAGTGTCATTGATTCTCCTGTCTGGATTGCCGTTGAACTCAGCCATCATATTCTAAACCCCTGTGTCCCATTTGTTCTGATTCTGTTGTTCAATATTTGCACCATCAGGCACATTTTAGTGACCAGTAGATCTCGCACGAGACTCCGAACTCCTGTCAATGGAAAAGGGACCAAAGACCCAGAGATGCAGAAGCGAAGGAAATCTATTATTTTACTCTTTGCTATCTCAGTGAATTTTATCATATTATGGGCAACAATAATGGTATACTCTGTATGTAGGCGGATGTATTATTTGGGGTATTATGCTCTTTGGATGGATGATATTGTTCAGGAGTTCGGCTTCATGCTTCAGCTCATGAGTTGCTGCACAAATACTTGTATATACGCTGTGACCCAGAGGAAATTCAGAGAGCAATTGAAGAATGTGCTCAAATATCCCTTTATGCACACTGTGCAATTATTTCAATGATGCTGATAACAGGCAAAAAATAATTCATGGAATCATGGATTTAATTGCACATTTCCCAACATGACAGGGCCACACGTGACAGAGCAGGTTGTACCCTGTTGATGTATTTTTAGATTGTAGAGAATTAAATCTGAATACGGGGAAAGGCAGGAAGACCCTGTTGCTATGGTGGTGCTGAACATTTTTTGACAATGTAGGAGAGCCTGTCTAAACAGTGGCAATAAACGCTGCAGGAAACTCGCAGTGGGATTTGAACGGAATTAGGATTTGGTGCAAAGCGAAAGCTTCTCAGTCAGTTCCTCGCAGAGCAAGCAGCAAATTTAGCCTTCAAAGATTGAATACAGTTGG
Source organism: Carcharhinus amblyrhynchos (assembly GCF_965287045.1). NCBI lineage: Eukaryota > Metazoa > Chordata > Chondrichthyes > Carcharhiniformes > Carcharhinidae > Carcharhinus > Carcharhinus amblyrhynchos. The sequence goes on from NC_137355.1 coordinate 664,776, forward strand.
ATAGCCCTCTGTTTCCTCCAGCTCCACACCTCCACCATCACCATGGACCTCCCAGAAACCAATACCGGGAAGAGGATGCGATGGTGGTAATTACAGAGGGAAATGGATTCATCCATTAGGAGCATGTGTGGAACGGATGATTCAGCATTTATACCAATTGATGAGATTTGAATGCTGCAGAGAATAAGAGCAGGTGATAGATAAACAAGCAATTCGCGAGTGGATGGGATAGAACAAAATCACAGTGGGAGAATGTGTGTGTTATAACTGGCAGAGATGGAGTGAGAAAACTGTCACACTGGTGAGGTGAGTGATAGAGCAGATAAACAATGTGGGTATCAGTATATGTGGAATTAATGGAGCATGAAGTCACATTGGAATTTCAGGATCTGTGCAACAGGCACTGGGGGAGTGTTTGTGATTGATGACATGCAAAGAGGATATGTGGTGATGGATCTGGTCGAGCAGAGGAGCGAGTGAGATATCACCCTCTATCCAATAGAGGTGAATGTGTACCGTGAACAGAAGGGAAGTTGTTGGGTTGTAAGTTCGCTGCTCCGTCATGTAATGGATCAAAGTCAATAATATTTGGGAAGTTTTTTTAAACATAATCATGAACATATACTTTTTGATCCCTGTGTGTTGGTCAGAATCTAGATGTTTAAATGGTGTTTAGATTTTATTTCTTCAGTTTCTTCCATTTTCAAAGTTACCTGTAAGTTCATTGGTTTGTTAAGCTATGGGGGGATTTACAACTGTATAACAAACACCAGGAATATGAAATAGTTTTATTTTTAATATTAGAAACCCGGGAGTAACACTGAGACAGCAAAAGTAAATTGAGTTGATTGTGTTCCCAGGAGCAGGGAACAGTTTTATCACTCTGCAGAAGGACAGGAAAAGAGCGTGCATATTGCACATCATAAATTAATAAACCAAAATTTCACAAACCATGGGAGCGGTATAAAAGGCAGAATCTGAAGACCTTCTAAAGATTTGATTCCAAAAACTGAAATCTTTAAGGGGTAATTTTCAAAGTACTAATTCCTGGAAGGAGGTGCTGTTCTGCTTTAAATATCACTTCTTCTTATTGTAATAAATTTTTAACTCGAATAAATAACCATCAACTTTCATTTCAAAAGTTTTATATCTGAGTTTCTGAAAAAACCCCTCAACAAACAAATTGCATCATCGTTCTGTTCCCAGTATCCATTCGGGATTTGAAGAGCCTGGACTGAGCAACTGGTATCGCATCAAATAACTGCTGGCTCTTTGTGGAATTTAAAACAGGAATTTTTTGATGTCCTTGAGAATGGTAAATTCAAAGGGAGAGAGTGTGGGGAGAAGATTGACTGCAGGTGGGTATACGAATGCAAACTGGTACCGGGGTTAAAAGAACAGAAGAACGTAAGAAATAGGAGCAGGAGTCGGCCATCCAGCCCTTCGAGCCTGACCCACCATTCAATAAGAAGGATTAGCTATGGGAAATGTGTGGGGTTATGGAGATTGAGCGGGGTGGGGTGGGATTGGGGTAGGATTCTCTTCAGGGATTCAATGTGGAATCCAGCAGCCGAATTGCCTACTTCTGCACTGTGGGAAATTTCTGTTTCCATTCTGCAATGAAATGGGTGGTGTTTAAAGTGGGAACCTCAAAAAGTTCTGAGAGAGCTTTCAAAGTTCTACAAAAAGTGAATAAACCTCAGACAACAGAACTGTCACAAAATTTGCAGTTTGACGTATGTGCAAGGATGGAAAAACGGCACGATTAAAGGGATTGGAGATCACTTCTATTTGATTTGATTTGATTTGATTTATTATTGTCACATCTATTAACATAGAACATAGAACATAGAACACCACAGCACAAACAGGCCCTTTGGCCCACAAGTTGCGCTGGTCACATCTATACCTATCAAGCCATAGAACTATCTGTAACTCCCAACCCCATTAGATCCCAGAGACTCACCCAGAAGTCTTTTAAAAGACCCCAGCGAGTTCGCCTCCACCACCACCGACGGCAGCCGATTCCACTCACTCACCAACCTCTGAGTGAAAAACTTACCCCGAACATGTCCTCTGTACCTGCTCCCCAGCACCTTAAACCTGTACCCTCTCGTAGCGACCATTTCAGCCCAGGGAAATAGCCTCCGAGAATCCACCCTATCTATTCCTCTCAACATTTTATAAACCTCTATCAGGTCGCCTCTCAACCTTCGTCTCTCCAGGGAGAAGAGTCCCAGCTCCCTCAACCTATCTTCATAAGGCATGCCTCCCAATCCAGGCACCATCCTTGTAAATCTCCTCTGCAGCCTCTCAATAGCTTCCACATCCTTCCTGTAGTGAGGCGACCAGAACTGCGCACAGTACTCCAAGTGGGGTTTGACAAGGGTCTTCTAAAGTTGCAGCATTGTCTCCCGACTCGTAAACTCAATCCCTCGATTAGTGAAGGCCAGTACACCATATGCCTTCTTGACCACATCCTCCACCTGCAAGGAAGATTTAAGAGTCCTATGGACCTGGACCCCAAGGTCCTTCTGCTCTTCAACCCAGCTCAGACTCCGACCCTTGATATTGTACTCCTGCATCCCATTAGTCCTGCCAAAATGGACCACTGCACATTTATCCACGTTTAACATAAAGTGAAAAGTGTAGTTTCTTGTGTGCTATACAGACAAAGCGTACCGTTCATTGAAAAGAAAATGAGAGACTGCAGAATTTTGTGTGACAATCAAAGCGAGGGTGTAGAGAAAGATCAATTTAATACAAGGTGAGGCCATTCAAAAGTCTGACAGCAGCACGGAAGAAGATGTTCTTGAGCCATTTGGTACATGACTTCAGATTTTTGTATCTTTTTCCTGAAGGAAGAAGTTGGATCAGAGAATGTCCGAGGTGTATGGGGTCTGTAATTAATGAAATAAACCTGTTGGATTTTAACCTGGTGTTGTGAGGCTAATTATTTATCAAATTCTAACAGGACTGGACAGGGTAGGTGCAGGGGGGGCGCAGAGGGGGAGGGCTCTCCCCCATGGTGTCAGAGTCCAGAACAGGGGTCACAGTCTGAGGACACGGGGTTGACCATTTAGGGCGGAGGTGAGGAGACATTTCTTCACCCAAAGAGTGATGAGCCTGTGGAATTCATTCCCACCAGAAGTAGTTGATGCCAAAACATTGAATGCATCCAAGAGGCAGCTGGATATCACACTCGGGGCGAATGGGATCAAAGGTTATGGGGAAAAAGCAAGATTAGGCGATTGAGTTGGATGATCAGCCATGATTGTGATGAATGGCGGAGCAGGTTCGAAGGGATAAGTGGCCTCCTTCTGCTCCTATCTTTTATGTTTCTAGATATAATTTCCAGGTTATATTTTAACAAACGTTTGAATTAATGTCTTGTGGAAATACAATTTCACCAATAATTCCTGGCAGTGTTTATTATTTATCTCTACTCTCTGTGCCTGAATTCATAGAACACAGACATCATAGCACAGTACAGGCCCTTCGGCCCTCAATGTTGTGCCGAGCTATGTTCGAAACCAAGATCAAGCTATCCCACTCCCTATCATTCTGGAGTGCTCCATGTGCCTATCCAATAACCGCTTGAAAGTTCCTAAAGTGTCCGACTCCACTATCACAGCAGGCAGTCCATTCCACACCCCAACCACTCTCTGGGTGAAGAATCTACCTCAGACATCCCTCCTATATCTCCCACCATGGAACTTATAGTTCTGCCCCCCAGTAACAGTTACATCCACCCGAGGAAATAGTCTCTGAACGTCCACTCTATCGATCCCCGTCATCCAGTATTAAGTCGCCTCTCCTTCTCCTCCGCTCTAAAGAGAAAAGCCCCAGCTCCCTCAACCTTTCCTCATAAGACCTACCCTCCAAACCAGGCAGCCTCCTGGTAAATCTCCTCTGCACTCTCTCCAATGCTTCCACATCCTTCTTATAGTGAGGTGACAAGAACTGTACACAATATTCCAAATGTGGTCTCACCCAAACACTTCTCCACAGTCACCCAGCTGCTCACAGGAGGCATTGCTGCTGACTGTACATCCATTTCATTTCAATTCCAGAATTTTGTGACCCTCATCTGTTTAAAATTGTTTGTTGGAGCAAGCTGAGAGGAGGATCGATTTGTGGCTGGAATGTGAAGGTAAGCGATTGATTTGTTTTAGTTTTTTGCGGGTTTTTCTTTTTACAAGTTAGTTGAACTGAAAAGTGGAAGTGTGCGGCGGGGTGACCTGGGAAGGGTTTTTTTAGCGCGAGGTTTAAAAGACAGGCCACACTAACCAGCGGGCAGTGTCGGTAACGGGCAGAGGAGTGAGCAGGTAGCAGAGTGAGAGCTGAAGGGCTTTGGCTCAACGGGTGAGAAACGGGCGAGGCAGGGTAGGTTTAATTCTCCGTTTCTTTTCCTGTGGAATTTGAAGAAAAGGGGAATTACGAGTGTGAGACCAGTTTGTTGTTCTCAGTCTCGGATGTGGGAGGTCCTCGAGTCTCCTGGCCTCCCAGATGTCCGTATCTGTGCCGTGTGCATCGAGCTGCAGCTCCTAAGGGACCGCGTTAGGGAACTGGAGCTGCAGCTGGATGAGCTCCGTCTGGTCAGGGAGAATGAGGAGGTGATAGAGAGGAGTTACAGGCAGGTGGTCACACCGGGGCCACGGGAGGCAGGGATGTGGGTCACAGTTAGGAAGGGGAAAGGTCAGGTACAGAGAGCACCCCAGTGAATGTGCCCCTTAACAATAAGTACCCCTGTTTGAGTACTGTTGGGGGGGGACAGCCTACCTGGGGGAAGCAGCAGTGACCGTGCCTCCGGCGTGGGGTCTGGCCCTGTAGCTCAGAAGGGTAAGGAAAGGAGGAGGAAGGCAGTAGTGATAGGGGACTCTACAGTGAGGGGGTCGGACAGGCGAGTCTGCGGCGGCAGACGGGAGTCTCGGATGGTGGTTTGCCTTCCTGCTGCCGGGATCCGGGATGTTTCTGGTCGTGTCCCAGAAATGCTGAAGTGGGAGGGAGAGGAGCCAGAGGGAGTGGTGCGTATTGGAACCGCTGATATAGGGAGGAAAAGGGAAGGGGTGATGGAAAGAGAATATAGGGAGTTATGTGGAGAGTTGAGAAGGAGGAACACAAAGGGAGTAATCTCGGGATTGCTGCCTGTGCCACGGGAAAGTGAGAGCAGGAATGGAATGAGGTGGAGGGTGAATGTGTGGCTGAGGGATTGGAGCAGGGGGCAGGGATTCAGGTTCCTGGATCATTGGGACCTCTTTAGGGGCAGGTGTGACCTGTACAAAAAGGACGGGTGGCACTTGAATCCCAGGGGGACCGATATCCTGGCGGGAAGGTTTGCGAAGGCGACTGGGGAGAGTTTAATCTGGAATTGTTGTGGGGAGGGAATCGAAATGAAGTGACTGGGAGAGAGGAGGTTAGCTCACAGATAGAGAGAGATTGTCGACAGTGTGAGAGGGAGGATGGGCAGGTGTTTGAGAAGGGGAGTGCTCAGGCTGAAGGTTTGAGATGTGTCTATTTTAACGCTCGGAGTGTTGTGAACAAAGTGGATGAGCTTAGAGCATGGATCACTACTCGGAAATGTGATGTTGTGGCCATTACAGAGACTTGGATGTCTCAGGGACAGGACTGGATACTTCAAGTGCCGGGTTTCAGGTGTTTCAGGAGGGACAGGGAGGGAGGTTAAAGAGGTGGGGGAGTGGCACTGTTGATCAGAGATAGTGTCACAGCTGTAGAGAAGGTGGACACCGTGGAGGGATTGTCTCTGGAGTCTCAGTGGGTGGAAGTTTGGAACAGGAAGGGGTCAATAACTTTACTGGGTGTTTTCTATTGGCCGCCCAAAAGTTGAGGACAGACAGTGAAACAGTTCCTGGAGAGATGTAATCATAACAGAGTTGTCGAGATGGGAGACTTTAATTTCCCAAATATCGATTGGAATATCCCGAGGGTAAGGGGTTTGGATGGGGAGGAGTTTGTTCGGTGTGTTCAGGAGGGTTTCCTGACACAGTATGTGGATAATCCTACAAGAGGAGAGGCTGTACTCGATCTGGTATTGGGTAATGAACCTGGACAGGTGTCAGATCTCTCAGTGGGAGAGCATTTTGGGAATAGTGATCATAACTCTGTCTCATTTACACTAGCATTGGAGAGAGATAGGATCAGGCAAGACAGGAAAGTGTTTATCTGGAGGAAGGGGAATTATGAAGCCATCAGGCAGGAAATTAGAGGGATAAATTGGAAGGAGGTTTTCTCAGGGAAATGTACAGAAGTAATGTGGCAGATTTTCAAGGAATGTTTGTCTGGAGTTCTGCACGACCACGTTCCAACGAAACAGGGAAACAGGATTACAGGAACCGTGGGCGACGAAAGTTGTAATGAATTTAGTCAAAAAGAAAAGAAAAGCGTACAGAAGGTTCAGGGAGCTCGGTAATGTTAGGGATCTACAGGGGAATATGACTTGTAGGAAGGAACTTAAAAAGGAAATTAAGAAAGCCAGAAGGGGTCAAGAGAAGGCCTTGGCAGGTTAGATTAAGGAAAACCCCAAGGCATTCTACAAGTATGTGAAGAGTAAAAGGATGAGATGTGAAGGAAAAGGACCTATCAAATGTGACGGTGGGAAAGTTTGTATAGAACCGCTAGAAATAGCAGAGATACTCAATGAATACTTTACTTTGGTATTCACGGTGGAAAAGATCTTGCTGGTTGTAGTGCTGACTTGCAGCGAACTGAAAAGCTTGAGTATGTTGACATTAAGAAAGAGGATGTGTTGGAGCTTTTGAAAAGCATCAAGTTAGATAAGTCACCAGGACCGGATGGGATGTACCCCAGGTTACTGTGGGAGGCGAGGGAAGAGATTGTAGAGCCTCTGGCGATGATTTTTGCGTCATCAATGGAGACGGGAGAGGTTCCGGAGGATTGGAGGATGGCGGATGTGGTTCCTTTACTCAAGAAAGGGAATAGGGATAACCCAGGAAATTACCGACCAGTGAGTCTAACCTCAGTGTTTGGCAAGTTGATGGAGAAGATCCTGAGAGACAGGATTTCTGAGCATTTGGAGAAGTATAGTATGATCAAAAATACTCAGAATGCCTTTGTCAAAGGCAGATCGTGCCTTCAGAGCCTGGCTGGGGTCCGGATTCATAGGACTCTCAAATCGGCCTCGCAGGTAGAGGATGTGGTTAAGAAGGCGGATGGTGTACTGGCCTTCATCAATCGAGGAACTGAGTTTAGGAGTCGGGAGATAATGCTGCAGCTTTATAAGACCCTGGTCAGACCCCACTTGGAGTACTGTGCTCAGATGTGGTCGCCTCATTACAGGAAGGATGTGGAAGCCATTGGAAGGGTGCAGAGGAGATTTACAAGGATGTTGCCTGGATTGGGTGGCATGCCTTCTGAGGCATGCTCAGAAAGCGGTGGGTGAGTGGAATCGGCTGCCGGCAATGGTGGTGGAGACGGATTCGATAGGGTCTTTTAAGAGACTTCTGGATGAGTACATGGACCTTAGTAAGATTGAAGGTTATAAGTAAACCTAGTAGGTAGTAGTTTATGGGTGGCACGGTAGCACAGTGGTTAGCACTGCTGCTTCACAGCTCCAGGGACATGGGTTCAATTCCTGGCTTAGGTCACTGCCTGTGTGGAGTAAAAGAGAAATTATCAAAAGATGGAACGGTGCATGATTCTACACATTAACCCAGTCTGACTAGATAATGATGAGGAATAAGAACTTGGGAAGACTCTCCAACAACACCCGAGGATCGCTGGGTGTTAATGTGGAGAAAAAAAAGCTGGGTTGCTGATTGCACATGAAGGCAGATTTGTCGCACGGATCAACAGGATGGAAATGTATCGTTATTTCACACCGATCCTGCAAAACCAAGTGATGACCAAGAACAGGAACACAAACATCCCCTCCCCCCCCAAAAAAACAGAACACAGGAAATGTTTTGGGAAATGGAAAGCTGAGCTGATTCTCCCCACATCAACCCTGAATCTGTTGGGAATGGTAATCCTTTGACAAGGTCCCACATGGAGGGTCACTTAGGAGGTTCAGTCACTCGATATACATGGGGAGGGAGTAAATAGGATTAGATATTGGTTCAAAGAAAGAAGCCAGCGAATGGCTGTGGAGAATTGCTTCTCCGAGTTGAGCCTGTGACGAGTGGTGTGCCACAGGGATCAGTGCTGAGTCCATTGTTGTTTGTCATCTATATCAATGATCTGGATGATAATGTGGTAAATTGTATCAGCAAATTTGCTGATGATACAAAGATTGGAGGTGTAGTGGACAGTGAGGAAGGTTTTCAAAGCTTGCAGAGGGATTTGGACCAGATGGAAAAATGGGCTGAAAAATGGCAGATGGGGTTTAATGCAGATAAGTGTGAGGTATTGCAGTTTGGAAGGACAAACCAAGGTAGAACATACAAGATAAATGGTAGGACACTGAAGAGTAAAACAGAGGGATCTGGGAATACGGATAAATAATTCTCTAAATGTTGCGTCACCGGTAGATTAAGGTCATAAAGAGTGTTTTTGGTACATTGGTCTTTATAAATGAAAGTATTGAGTATAAGAGTTGGAATGTTATGTTGATGTTGTATAAGACATTGGTGAGGCTGAATTTAGAATATTGTGTGCAGTTTTGGTCACCTCATTACAGGAAGGATATTAATAAGGTTGAAAGATGACAAAGAAAGTTTACAAGGATGTTGCTGGGACTTGAGAAGCTGAGTGACAGAGAAAGGTTGAATAGGTTAGGACTTTATTCCCTGGGGTGTAGAAGAATGAGGGAAGATTTGATAGAGGTGTATAAAATGAGATGGGTTTCGATAGAATGAATGTAAGCAGGCTTTTTCCACTGAGGCTCGGGGAGAAAAAGACGAGAGGACATGGGTTAAGGCTGAAGGGGGAAAGTTTAAAGGGAATATCAGGGGGGGGCTTCTTCACACAGAGAGTGGTGGGAGTGTGGATTGAGCTGCCAGATAAAGTGGTAAATGTGGGCTCACTTTTAACATTTAAGAGAAACTTGGACAGGTCCATGGATGAGAGGGGTGTGGAGGGATATGGTACAGGTGCAGGTCAGTGGGACCAGGCAGAAAAATGCCAAAAGGCCTGTTTCTGAGCTGTAATGTTCTGTGGTTCTATGGTGTGAAGATTGAACTCATTCCCTTGAACAATGTCAGCAGGATTGGGTAATGATCAGCTGCAGGATGCTGACCCAACAGATTAACATGAACCCCACACCACCGAGCTCCGTCCCACTGGTCCTAATTGGACCATTCCTCTCTTTCACACTATAATTGGGCACATTATTTACCTTTGCATGTGCAAAGATTATTTAATATCGGGACAATTCCCAAAACCTCCCTACACTGCTGAAAGAGACTATACATCCATCGAGCCTGCAAGCAATTTCCTAAAGAGTATCCTGGTTCACCACCCTGCCCCATACCTGGAACCCCACACATTTGTCATGGCTCCTGAATCAAGCCTACAATTACTTGGTCACCAAGGGGGAACACAGCATGGCCAATCCAGCTAACCTACACATCTTTAGAATGTGGGAGGAAACGGCAGCACCCGGAGAAAAGCCACACACAAACACAGGGAAAATGTAGAAACTCCATACAGACAGTACCTGAGGCTGGAATTGGACCAGGGTCCCTGGCGCTGTCAGACAGCAGTGCGAATCACTGTGCTACCATGTCACCCTTCGTGTTTCTACTCACTCATCTTTTTGTGGAGTCCATCACTTTGTGCAATATACACACCATCCTGCTTTATGCAGCTACTGGCTGTTCAGTCTGGTTCACCGTCACTTTCACTTTTGACCATTTTTGGTCATTTGTTATCAAAAGTTCAAATATAAATACTGCATTGAGAAAATGGCTACTATGGTTCTCGGAACTGTGACTCTCCTGAGTTGTTTGAAAAATATTTTTTGTTACCTTATGCTAACAGGCTGGTATGCACTGGTGAACCAACCCTGGTTATGCTCTATATCAGAGGATGCTTGATTATCAACTGCCTGGGGACCAATCGAGTTCTTTCATCACATTTTAAACCCGGTGGTCTCATTTGTTCTTATTCTGCTGATCAATGTTTTCACAATCAGAAACATTCTGGTGAAAAGTACAGCCTGCCGGAGACTCTGAGCTCAAAATTGTGGGAAGGCTACCAGCGACCCAGAGATAGAGGGGAGAAGGAAATCCATCATTCAACTGCTTGTAATTTTGGGGAATTTTATACTCTTATGGTTACTGTTAATGGTAAATTCTACATGGGTCAGAATGCACAGGATGGGTTTTACCTATGTATTTATGCATAACTGTGTGCAAGAAATGACCTTCATGCTCCAGCTCCTGAATTGCTGCACAAAAGCTTGAATTTATGCTGTGACCCAGACTAAGTTCAGAGCACAATTGAAGGAGATGATAGAATATCACTTTAAAATATTTGTTAATTCATTAAATATTGAGAAAAAATGATAAAATGGAAGCAGTTTTATTTTTCTCGAATGACAATTTCTCCTGGGTGTCAACAGTACAGATTTTCTCTTGGGCAGTATCTACCTTACCATTGTTAAGTATTGTCAATGAATCTAAGTTTGAGCGAGGGACTCCGGTCTTTTTGAGCTATGGACATTTGAGTTAATGGACAGAAAATGCATTCTACTGGGGTGGAAACTTGAAGTTTTTAATAGGAGTCAGGATTCTTCCTTTACTCTTTCAAGGGCAACTGTGGTTGAGACAGCATTTAATGCCAATTCCAAACTTGAAACAAAAATAATTCAAAAGCTATTTTTCAAGTGTCAACTTTATTATTAGAGATTTGGGTCACATGTAGGTCACATCAGGGAATGACAACAGATTTTATAACCTGAAATAGAACAAAAAGACAGATTTTTATTCATAAAAATCAACAATGATTTAAGGTAATCATTCAACATTTAATTCCAGATTTTCGTTGAAGTATTGTGCTTGAGTGGAACCTGAAACAGGGCCCTCAGAACATTGTCCAAAGTCTCTGTATTAATAGTCCGGTGACATTGCCCCTGGGTCCCCATATGCACCTTTTCTTATTGAAAACACTGGTTTCGGGTTTTACGATACAATGACCCTGGTTTAGAAGCTATCGTGTGTTGGCAGGAATAAAGCTTATGACATTAGCAGCAGGTTGGAGGCCAGGAGATGCAAATAATTGTCTTTGTTCACAAGTGGTGGTGGCAGAAGTTACATTTTTGAAGCCATTCTGTTAGCTTGGCTGGAGTGTTTTTGCGATCGGGTGCGATATTCAAGTCTTATTTTTTGGTTTTGAAATCAAACACGTTCCCTGTAGTGAATGAAAATAATTGAATTTCACATATTGACTCATGGAAGGTGGGATATGAGTTGCAGTTCTGTGCAGGTATTGGTCCATTCATATCAGCATATAAGACACACATTCAGCAGGGGAAATGGTCTTTCCCCACTGCATCCTCTTTCTGAGGTTTAAATCCTGGGTCAGACATCTGAAAGAAACAAATACTGGCATTTGCAAATGTTGGGAGGCTTGCAGAGTATTTATGATCCATCTGGTTGAGGATGTCCATTTCATGCACAAACTCTGATCTCACTGTCCCCTGGGGGGGGATCAGGTTTGCCAAATCACTGATGTGGTGTCGAAGGGGTCGAGGTTGATGAGCACTCAGTGGTCGCGTGCAGGTTAGGCTGTTCTGCACAATGCACAGAGGGATGCTGCACATTTCACTTTGAGCTATCTCAGCCCTGGGATCATGCGTTTCCTTGTCAAGATGAGAACCTGCTATTCACTTGGGTAACGAGGAACTTCAGTTGCTCGAGCCCAGGGACTGGGGCTTGGCCAATGATCAGGAGAATGGAAAATATTAATTGTCTTTGCATGGTTTTGAGGGTCCCCTTTTGGGGTCGATCACAATTGGGAGGTTTCAACTTCCACTGCTGTGAGTTCTTAGTCTGTACAGCGATAGTTGGGCAGTTGGCTCCTGAACTTGGGCCAACCTTTCTGCGCTGGAATGACAGATGTCTTTCTGTGTGGAATCTCGCCTGCCTCCATAACGAATATATCTGCAGAGCAGCAGACTTTTCGGTTCAGCATAAGATCCAATATGGTGTTGGCCACCATGCTGGTGAACGGGATAAAGGATCCTCCCTTTATTGTAACACGACTGTCATGTGAGGAATGGTCAGGTAATGCTGTAACTCCAGCTCGCTGATCAATTCTGTGGGACACCACCACACATTTTTGGAGCATTGTAGAATTTGTTCTGTTCCAATGTTCCAGTTGGTCACAATTTTGAAGTGTACATAGAGTTATTTCTGCTTCTATCTGCTTTCTGGTTTGACAGGCCGCTGCCTGGAGTCCATTTTCTTCGGATCTTCAATAGTAACTGCCCGAGTTCATTCCCACAGGGAAATATTACAATTCCTAGCAGCTTGTGGGCAGTTAATTTGTCATCTCTCACATCACTCCTTCCTGATATGGGATAAAGTACTTATTTTCCAAATCTGGAATCTTGAATTATTGACTTTCATGGTTCCTTTTAATCTTCTGCTGATGTCAAGTTGCCGAAAGGAGATTCCTGATGAAAAGACATTGCGTGCTGGAAAGGGAATGTTTACACCATTAGCACCAGGTTAAAGAATATAATATATACAAACAGCTGCCATGGTGTAGGTCTGTCTGGGACAGACTTCCCATCTGCTAAAACATTGTGCTGGCTTGACTGGAATGTTTCTCGAATCCAATGAGCTCGACATTCCACGTGTTTGCCTTTCTCTTCAACAGTTAACAAAAGTCCAGAAACAAGCTTGTGATTATCTGGAGCCATCTTGTCACCCAGACATTGTCAGTTAAAAAAGGGGGAAATGCATCAGGCTGACCACAAATTTAACAACAAACACGTGAGCCTTTGACAGGCCTGAGTAATGATAAAACCATTTAAGACTCATAGCGATGACACATAAGAACATAAGAAATAGGAGCAGGAGTAGGCCATCTAGCCCCTCGAGCGTGCCCCGCCATTCAATAAGATCATGGCTGATCTGTCGTGGCTCAGTTCCACATTCCCGCCCTCTCCCCATAACCCTTAATCCCCTCTCTTATCAAAAACCCATCAACCCGCGTCTTAAAAATATTTAGTGAGGCAGCCTCCACCACTTCAACGGGCAGAGAATTCCAGAGATTCATCACCCTTTGAGTGAAGAAGTTCCTCCTCAACTCTGTTCTAAACCGCCCCCACTTTATCTTGAGGCTGTGTCCTCTAGTCTTACTGTCCTTTCTGAGCGGGAAGAGCCTCTCCACCTCTATCCTATCCATCCCATTCATCATCTTATATGTCTCAATGAGACCGCCCCTCAGTCTTCTAAACTCTAACGAGTCCAAGCCTAGTTTATTCAGCCTCTCCTCATAGCTCAACCCCTTCAACTCTGGTATCAGCCTAGTAAATCTCCTCTGCACTCCCTCCAATGCCAAAAGGAGAGGGGTCAAGTGAGCAGAGTGATCGGGAGACCGTGCGAGGGATCGGGGAGCAGAGAGATACAGAGACAGAATGAGGTGCCAGGTGAGCAGAGAGATACGGAGACAAAGATAGGGAGCAGGGCAGGGGGAATAAGAGACAAGGAGAGGACCAGGGAAGTAGAGGCATATGGAGACCAGGAGTGTGACCAGGGGAACAGACACATATGCAGACAAGGAGAGGGATGACAAAGGAAGATATACAAGAAAAGTAGTGAGATCATGGGTGCAGAAATAAGGAGACAAGGAGAGGGATTGGGGTGGGGATTGCAGAGCAGAGAGATATGGAGACAAGGACAAGACTAGGGTAGCAGAGGGATATGGAGCCAAGGGAAGGGTCGAGGTAACAGTGAGACACAGCCAAGGAGATGGGCATGGGAATAAGAGAGATGTGGAACCAAATAGAGAAAACAGTAGAGAAGAGAGTTAATGACAGAACGGGAGGAAAGAGGCACAGAGACATACCGAGGGACCAGCTAAAAGCAGAAATACGTAAACACGGAAAGTAACTATGGCAGCATCGACATACAGTGACAAGGAGGGGGACAAGGATCTAGAGAGCAAACAGATACAGAGACAAAGATTCAGAGCAGGGGAACTGAGAGATATAGCGATGAGGATTGGGACCAGGGGAACAGAGATACATGTAGACCTGGACAGGGGTGAGTGGAGTGGAGAGATATGGCCTGAACTTGCAACATCTCACATACTGTCCTGTCTGGAGACAATACACATCTCTTTAACCTATGCTTAATGCTGTCTCCACCCACATTGTCTGCACCTTTAGGACTTGAATAGCAGAGTAGCTGTAAAGACTCACATTCTAATCAGTATTCTTTAAACTGTGTGTGCCTTTATATGCCCTGTTTCTGATCAAAACTTTCCACACTCCTGATGAAGGAACAGCGTTCCGAAAGCTTGTGGGTTTACGATCAAATAAACTTGTTGGACTTTAACCTGGTGTTGTGAAACTTTTTACTGTGTTTACCCGAGTCCAACACCGGCATCTCCACATCATTTCATCCATGTATGCAGTTACTGAGAAATTCGGCCCATTTTGAAATCAGACCAGGCAGTTTCTATAATGAGCATTTCCAGGTAAATATTTAAATATGCCAGTGTCAAACGCAACTCGGCCAAATGTCAGTTGAGTTCATGCATCAAAACGGAATGTTTTCCAGAATTATCAGTCACTTGATGTTGAATTGTTTCTGGATAGGAAGGGAGTCATTGAAATGTTATGAACAAGGATTTGCAATTTGACCATGCCGCCTTTGATCATTTCATTGTGAATAGAAGTTTACAAAATGTTGAGAGGAATAGATAGGGTGGACTCTCAGAGGCTATTTCCCCGGTTTGAAATGGTCGCTACGAGAGGACACAGATTTAAGGTGCGGGGAGGGAGGTTCAGAAGTGATGTTAGGGGTAAGTTTTTCACTCAGAGGGTGGTGAGTGAATGGAATCGGCTGCCGTCAGTGGTGGTGGAGGCGAACTCGCTGGGGTCTTTTAAAAGACTTCTGGATGAGTATATGGGGTTTAATGAGATTGAGGGTTATAGATAGGTCTGTAGGTTGGTAGGTGATGATGTGATCGGCGCAACTTGTGGGCCGAAGGGCCTGTTTGTGCTGTAGTGTTCTATGTTCTATGTTCTATGCTCTATGTTCTATGTTCTATTCTGTGGTATTTTGAAGGCTTTGCTGTTGCTTCACTGCGTGCAATTAATTCCAGAAATCTCAGGATGAATAAACACAGCAAAATGCTTCCATAGTCTGTGCCTATAAGGCTTGATGTCTAATATCTGGATTTATTTCTGCTCCTTAAAGTTAACGTGATGACAATTGGAATACTCTCTCAGGAAAGATGTGGTCTCTCCAAATGTGTAACACACTACCTGGTTTTGATGGCAGCTGCTGATCTACTGGTCGTTATTTTTGATGTGATATTGAGACAAATTCCAATTGTTTATTGGGAGGATTTCCGATTCCTCTGGAACATGGATGTGTGTAATATCCACGCTGTGCTCCTTTATGCAGCTACTGACTGTTCTGTTTGGTTCACTATTGCTTTCACCTTTGATCGACTTGTGACAATTTGTTGCCCCATGCTGAAAAGTAAATTTTGCACCGACAAAATGGCGAAAGTTGTCCTGGGATCAATCACTGTTCTGAGCTGTTGTAAGAACATATTTTGGTATTTTATGCTGTCAAATTCGTATAGGTTGGTGAACGACCCATGGTTTTGCAGTGTTTCTTTCTTTGCCATACAATCTCCTGTCTGGATTGCTGTTGAACTCAGCCATCATATTCTAAACCCCTGTGTCCCATTTGTTCTGATTTTGTTGTTCAATATTTACACTGTCAGGCACATTTTAGTGACCAGCAGGTCTCGCAGGAGACTCCGAGCTCCCAACAATGGAAAAGGTACCAAAGACCCAGAGATGCAGAATCGAAGGAAATCTATTATTTTACTCTTTGCTATCTCAGTGAATTTTATCATATTATGGGCAATGATAATGGTATACTCTGTATGGAGGCGGATGTATTATTTGGGGTATCCTGCTGTTTGGATGGATGATTCTGTTCAGGATTTCGGCTTCATTCTACAGCTCATGAGTTGCTGCACAAATACTTGTATATACTCTGTGACCCAGAGGAAGTTCAGAGAGCAGTTGAAGAATGTGCTTAAATGTCCCTTTGTGCTCGTTGTGCAATTATTTCAATGATGATCATAACAGGCAAAGAATAATTCATAGAATCCTTGATTTAATTGCACATTCCCCAATGTGACAGGGCCAAGTGTGACAGTGAAAGTTGTGCCCTGTTGATGTGTTTATTGATTGTAGAGAATTAAACCCGAATATGGGGAAAGGAAGGAAGACCCTGTTGCTATGGTGGCAGTGAACATGTTTTGACAATGTAGGAGAAGCCTGTCTAAACGGTGGTAATAAACGCTGCAGGAAACTCGCAGTGGGATTTGAATAGAATTAGGATTTGGTGCAACACTGAAACTTCTCAGTCAGTTATTCACATAAGAAGCAGCAAATTTAACCTTTGAAGATTGAATACAGATGGATAGTCCTCAGTCTCCTCCACCTCCACCAGCACCATGGACCTCCCAGAAACCAATACCAGGAACAGGATGCGATGGTGGTAATTATAGAGGGAAATGGATTCATCCATTAGGAGCATGTGTGGAATGGATGATTCAGCATTTATACCAATTGATGAGATTTGAATGCTGCAGAAAATAAGAGCAGGTGATAGATAAACAAGCAATTCACGAGCGGATGGGATCGAACAAAATCACAGTGGGAGAATGTGTGTGTTATAACTGGCAGAGATGGAGTGAGAAAACCGTTACACTGGTGAGGGGAGTGATAGAGCAGATAAACAATGCGGGTATCAGTATATGTGGAATTAATGGAGTATGAAGTCACATTGGAATTTCGGGATCTGTGCAACAGGCATTGGGGGAGTGTTTGTGATTGATGACATGCAGAGAGGATATGTGGTGATGGATCTGGTAGAGCAGAGGAGCGAGTGAGATATCACCCTCTATCCAATAGAGGTGAATGTATACCGTGAACAGAAGGGAAGTTGTTGGGTTGTAAGTTCACTGCTCCGTCATGTAATGGATCAAAGTCAATAATATTTGGGAAGATATAATATTTATTACGAAATCGTGAACATGTACTATTTGATCCCTGTGTGTTGGTCAGAATCTAGATTTTTATTTCTTCAGTTTCTTCCATTTTCAAAGTTACCTGTAAGTGCATTGGTTTGTTAAGCTATGGGGGGATTTACAACTGTATAACAAACACAAGGAATATGAAATAGTTTTATTTTTAATATTAGAAGCCCAGGAGTAACACTGAGACAGCAAAAGTAAATTGAGTTGATTGTGTTCCCAGGAGCAGGGAACAGTTTTATCACTCTGCAGAAGGACAGGAAAAGAGCTTGCATATTGCACATCATAAATTAATAAACCAACATTTCACAAACCATGGGAGCGGTATAGAAGGAAGTATCTGAAGACCTTCTAAAGATTTGATTCCATAAACTGAAATCTTTAAGGGGTAATTTTCAAAGTACTAATTCCTGTAAGGAGGTGTTGTTCTGCTTTAAATATCACTTCTTCTTTATTGTAATAAATCTTTAACTCAAATAAATAACCATCAACTTTTATTTCAGAAGTTTTATATCTGAGTTTCTGAAAAAAACCCTCAACAAACACAAATTGCATCATCGTTCTGTTCCCAGTATCCATTCGGGATTTGAAGAGCCTGGACTAAGCAACTGGTATCGCATCAAATAACTGCCGGCTCTTTGTGGAATTTAAAACAGGAATTTTTTGATGGTCTTGGAAATGGTAAATTCAAAGGGAGGGAGTGTGGGGAGAAGATTTACCGCAGGTGGGGGATAGGCACGCACACTGGCACCGTAGTTAAAAGGATTAGCTATGGGAAATGTGTGGGGTTATGGAGATTGAGCAGGGTGGGGTAGGATTGGGGTAGGATTCTCTTCAGGGATTCAATGTGGAATCCAGCAGCCAAATTGCCTACTTCTGCTCTGTGGGAAATTTCTGTTTCCATTCTGCAATGAAATGGGTGGGGTTTAAAGTGGGAACCTCAAAAAGTTCTGAGACAGCCTTCAAAGTTCTACAAAAAGTGAATAAAACTCAGACAGCAGATCTGTCACAAAATTTGCAGTTTGATGTATGTGCAAGGATGGAAAAACGGCACGATTAAAGGGATTGGAGATCACTTCTATTTGATTTGATTTGATTTGATTTATTATTGTCACATCTATTAACACACAGTGAAAAGTATTGCTTCTTGTGCACTTTACAGACAAAGCATACCGTTCATAGAAAAGGAAACGAGAGAGTGCAGAATGTTGTGTTACCGTCTTAGTGAGGGTGTAGAGAAAGATCAATTTAATGCGAGGTGATGCCATTCCAAAGTCTGACAGCAGCAAGGAAGGAGATGATCTTGAGTCATTTGGTACATGACCCCAGACTTTTGTATCTTTTTCCTGAAGGATGATGGTGGATCAGAGAACGTCCGGGGTGTGTCAGGTCAGTTATTGTGTTGGCTGCTTTGCCAAAGCAGCGAGAAGTGTAGACAGAGTCAATGGATGGGTGGATGGCTTGCATGATGGATTGGGCTATATTCACGACTTTTGTAGTTCCTTGCAGTCTCGGGCAGAGCAGGAGCCCATACCAAGCTGTGATACACCAGAAAGAATACTTTCTACGGTGCATCTGTAAAAGTTGGTGAGAGTCCTTGCTGGCATGGCCCAACTTCCTTCATTTTCTGAGAAAGTAGAGGCGTTGATGGGCTTTCCGAACTATAGTGTCAGCTTGGAGGGAACAGGACAGTTTGTTGGTGATCTGGACACCTAAAAACTTGATGCTCTCGACCCTTTCTACTTTCTCCTTTACGCTTCCTGAAGTTGATGCAATCTCCTTCATTTTGTTGTCATTGAGGGAGAGATTATTGTTGCTGCACTCGTTCACCAGATTCTCTATCTCATTCCTGTCCTCAGTCTCGTCATTGTTTGAGATCTGACCCACTACGGTGGTGTCGTCAGCAAAGTTGAATATCGAGTTGGAGGGGAATTTGGTCACACAGTCGTAGGGATATAAGGAGTATAGTAGGGGGCTGAGAACACAGCCTCGTGGGGCATCGGTATTGAGGGTGATCGTGGAGGAGGTGCTGTTGCCTATCCTTCCTGATTGTTGTCTGTGAGTTAGGAAGTTCAGGACCCAGTCACAGAGGAATATCAGAAGGAATCTCCGAGTTTCCTAGTTGCCACAGAGCGAGGTGTGTGAATTGACTAATGTTCAGGTACACGGATAAAACAAACTTGTCTGAGAAGAAAGAGAAAAAAGAGAGAAACAGACACTGGGTACAAGAGTAAGTACAAATATTGAAGGAGGAGCAGTTAGAATGACAAGGGAGAATGAAGAAAAGGAAATGAAATCTGATATGTAGATAATTGATTTTTGGGGCAACGAATAGGAGGAAAGTGAAGAGGAAAAATAAATAGATCATAAGCTTAGACGCTGGCAATTAAAGGGAAGTTTCCAGAAAGAAGCCACTTATTTACAGATCACAGCACAGTGACAAAGTAATTTGTTTAATTTACAAGATTTTCCAAATTTGAGGAAAGAGATGGAAACATATTTTTTCCATTTTTGAAGGTGGTTTCGCTGATAACATTCTGATGCAGGGTATGCTGGCAGCGAGTACTCAGCTGGGATTTACATCACCGTCATAAAAAATTTCAATTGAGTTTAACAAATTCAAAGAAAATGTTATTCTGAGTGCAGATGAGTTTGTTTCAAAATGACGTGGACAGGAATTGCTAAATGAAGTAGATCTTGAAGATGGGACCAATGAGAAGGAGAGTTCTCGACCCCAGGACACTGATGTTTTGCACTTGGACGTGAATTATGATCGTTATTGTGGCATGAAGGTGGAAGAAAGAATATGGAGACTAATAGAAACTAAATTGTACATTTGCAAACATATTTCAGTTCAATGATGGTGTGCTTAAACAAACCTCTGAAAGTAGCAGGACCGAGGTGCTATGTCACTAGATACAGAATCTAAAAGCAAGGGAATAGTACTAACTCTGCCTCACTTTGCTTCAGATAACATCAGACATTATGAATTGTACCAATTCATTCATTTGAACGTTAAATAAAGGTGTACCAGAATATTTGCCGTAATTCTGGTCTTCAATTACATGGAGATTATTCAGAGTTTCTGCATGTTCTCCTTAGTGCGGCAAAGATTCAATGAAAATGTTCAGCATCGGACAGGGGTCAAAAAATAGAGAACCAGGAAGCAATTTAACAGCAAAATATGTGTTAACCAGGCCTACAATTTACAGCTTTTTGTTCAAATAAACAGAGAACATTCCAGCGCAGTACAGGCCCTTCGGCCCTCGATGTTGCGCCGACCAGTGGAACCAATCTAATGACCCTCTAACCTAAACTATTCCAATGTTATCCATATGCCTATCCACTGACCATTTGAACACCCTTAAAGCTGGCCTCCGAACCCCCCCTCCCCACCTCCCCCCACCCCCACACAGACATCGCTGGCCTCCGAACCCCCCCTCCCCCGACACAGACATCGCTGGCCTCTACAACACCCCACAGACATTGCTGGCTCTCATAAGAACATAACAAATAGGAGCAGGAGTCGGCCATCTAGCCCTTCGAGCCTGCCCCACCATTCAATAAGATCATGGCTGATCTGAAGTGGATCAGTTCCACTTTCCCGCTTTCTCCCCATAACCCTTAATTCCCCTGTCTATCAGAAACCTATCTACCCGTGACTTAAATATATTCAGCGAGGCAGCCTCCACCACTTCAATGGGCAGAGAATTCCAGAGATTCACCATCCTTTGAGTGAAGAAGTTCCTCCTCAACTCCGTTCTAAACTCCTCCCCCCACCGCCTTATTTTGAGGCTGTGCCCTCTAGTTCTGGTTTCCTTTCTAAGCGGGAAGAATCTCTCTATCTCGACCCTATCTAGCCCCTTATTACCTTGTAAGTCTCGATAAGATCCCCCCTCAGCCTTCTAAACTCCAATGAGTACAGGCCCAGTCTATTCAATCTCTCCTCATAAGCTAATCCCCTCATCTCCGGTATCAGCCTGGTGAACCTTCTCTGTACTCCCTCCAAGGCCAACATATCCTTTTGCAAATAAGGGGACCAAAACTGCACACAGTACTCCAGCTGCGACCTCACCAGTGCCCTGTAAGAACATAAGAACATAAGAAATAGGAGCAGGAGTAGGCCATCCAGCTCTTCGAGCCTGCCCCGCCATTCAATAAGATCATGGCTGATCTGCTGGGTTTTTGCGACTCATGCACAAGGACCCCGAGGTCCCTCTGCACCGTCACCTGCTGCAGTTTTTCGCCCCGTAAGTAATAGTCCTTCCTACCATTTTTCCTACCAAAGTGGACCACCTCACACTTGCCAACATTAAATTCCATTTGCCATTTCCTGGCCCATTTGCCCAGCCTATCTAGACCCTTCTGTAGACTCTCCCCACCCTCCGCACAATTTGCCTTTCCCCCAATCTTGGTGTCATCAGCAAATTTCGACACTCTACACTCGGTTCCCTCCTCCAGATCATCTATATAAATGGTAAAAAGCTGAGGCCCCAGCACCGACCCCTGGGGCACTCCACTAGTCACCATCCGCCAATCCGAATAGCACCCGTTGACCCCCACTCTCTGCCTCCTATTTGACAACCAATCCTCTATCCACGCTAACACCCTACCCCCAACTCCATGTCCCTCGACCTTCTGCAATAACCTCTTGTGAGGCACTTTGTCAAACGCCTTCTGAAAATCTAGAAAGACCACATCCACCGGCTCTCCTCTATCCACCGCCCTAGACACATCCTCATAGAACTCCAGTAAAGGACCACCTCACACTTGCCAACATTAAATTCCATTTGCCATTTCCTGGCCCATTCGCCCAGCCTATCTAGATCCTTCTGCAGACTCTCCACACCCTCCGCACAATTTGCCGTTCCCCCAATCTTGGTGTCATCAGCAAATTTCGACACTCTACACTCGGTTCCCTCCTCCAGATCATCTATATAAATGGTAAAAAGCTGAGGCCCCAGCACCGACCCCTGGGGCACTCCACTAGTCACCATCCGCCAATCCGAATAGCACCCGTTGACCCCCACTCTCTGCCTCCTATTTGACAACCAATCCTCTATCCACGCTAACACCCTACCCCCAACTCCATGTCCCTCGCCCTTCTGCAATAACCTCTTGTGAGGCACTTTGTCAAACGCCTTCTGAAAATCTAGAAAGACCACATCCACCGGCTCTCCTCTATCCACCGCCCTAGACACATCCTCATAGAACTCCAGTAAATTTGTCAGACACGACTTCCCTTTAATGAAACCGTGCTGCGTCTGCTCTATCAAGCAATTCCCTTCAAGATGCCTCGCTATTTCCTCCTTAATGACAGATTCTAACATTTTACCTACCACAGACGTTAAACTAACCGGCCTATAATTCCCTGCCTTTTGTACACCCTTTTTTCATATTCTCTCCCCCTCGCTATAAAGACAGTCCCCTTCCCATTCAGACAGCGGTGGCCCCCTCCCTCATACAGAGATCCCTGCCCCCCTCATATGCCCTCACACACAGACAGCTCTGGTCCCCCTCCCCTATACAGATAGCACTCAGCCACCTCCCCCATACAGACAGAAGTTGAATCTCTGGTGAAGAGGAAGAAGGAGGCTTATGTAAAAATGAGACATGAAGGCTCAGTTCAGGCACTGGAGAGTTATAAATTAGCCAGGAAGGAGCTAAAGAGAGAATTAAGAATAGCTAGAAGAGGACATGAAGAGAGTTTGGCGGATAGGATCAAGGAAAATCCGAAAGCTTTCTACAGGTACGTCAAGAATAAAAGATTGGTTAGGGCAAGATTAGGGCCAGTCAGAGACAGCAGTGGGAAGTTGTGCGTGGAGCCTGAAGAGATAGGAGAGGCACTGAATGAGTATTTTTCGTCAGTATTCAAGCAGGAAAAGGTCAGCCTAGTCGAGGAGAATATTGCGATACCAGGTAGTAGACCAGATGGGATTGAGGTACATAAGGAGGAGGTGTTAGTAATTCTTGAGAGTATGAAAATAGATAAGTCCCCTGGGCCGGATAGGATTTACCCTAGGATTCTCTGGGAGGCTAGGGAGGAGATTGCAGAGCCTTTGGCTTTGATCTTCATGTCGTCAGTGGCTTCAGGTATAGTGCTGGAAGACTGGAGGATAGCAAATGTTGTCCCCTTGTTCAAGAAGGGGAGTAGAGACCATCCTGGGAATTATAGACCGGTGAGCCTTACTTCTGTTGTGGGCAAAGTTTTGGAAAGAATTATAAGGGATAGGATTTATAATCATCTAGAGAGAAATAAATTGATTAGGGATACTCAACACAGTTTTGTGAAGGGTAGGTCATGCCTCACAAACCTTATTGAGTTTTTTGAAGAGGTGACCGAAGAGGTGGATAAGGGTAAGGTAGTTGACGTGGTGTATATGGATTTTTACAAAGCGTTTGATAAGGTTCCCCATGGTAGGCTACTGCAGAAAATGTAGATGCATGGGATTGAGGGTGATTTAGCAGTTTGGATCAGGAATTGGCTAGCTGATAGAAGACAGAGGGTGGTGGTTGATGGGAAATATTCAACCTGGAGTTCAGTTACAAGTGGTGTACCTCAGGGATCTGTTTTGGGGCCACTGCTGTTTGTCATTTTTATAAATGACCTAGATGAGGGTGTAAAAGGATGGGTTAGTAAGTTTGCTGATGACACCAAAGTTGGAGGAGTTGTAGACAGTGAGGATGGATGTTACAGTTTGCAGAGGGACACAGGTAAGCTGCAGAGCTGGGCCGAGAGGTGGCAAATGGAGTTTAATACGAAAAAGTGTGAGGCGATTCACTTTGGTAAGAATAACAGGAGTACAGAATATAGGGCTAATGGAAGGACTTTTAGTAGTGTTGACGAGCAGAGAGATCTCGGGGTACACGTGCACAGCTCCCTGAAAGTTGGCACCCAGGTTGATAAGGTTGTTAAGAAGGCGTACGGTGTGTTAGCTTTTATTGGGAGAGGGATTGAATTTCGGAGCCGTGAGGTCATGTTACAACCGTACAAAACTCTGGTGCGGCCGCACTTGGAGTATTGCGTACAGTTCTGGTCGCCGCATTATAAGAAAGACGTGGAAGCATTGGAAAGGGTGCAGAGAAGGTTTACCAGGATGTTGCCTGGTATGGTGGGAAGGTCTTATGAGGAAAGGCTGAGGGACTTGAGGTTATTTTCATTAGAGAGAAGGTTGAGAGGTGACCTAATTGAGGCATACAAGATGATCAGAGGGTTAGATAGGGTGGACAGTGAGAGCCTTTTACCTCGGATGTTGATGGCTAACACGAGGGGACATAGCCTTAAATTAAGGGGTGGTAATTATAGGACGGATGTCAGAGGTAGGCTCTTTACTCAGAGGGTAGTAAGGGCGTGGAATGCCCTGCCTGCAGCAGTTGTGGACTCGCCAACTTTAAGGGCGTTCAAATGGTCAGTGGATAGGCATATGGATAACATTGGAATAGTTTAGGTTAGAAGGTCATTAGATTGGTTCCACTGGTCGGTGCAACATTGAGGGCCAAAGGGCCTGTACTGTGCTGTAATGTTCTATGTTCTAAGATGTTTCCACTCTCAAGCAAGACGAAAACTAGAATGGAAACCGTCTGTCTGAGATATTCCACAGACAAATCCAGTGGGGAATTCAGGAGAAATGAGTTAACTAAGAGGTGGGGGAGGAAGTGGGACTTATTCCTGTAGGAAGTGGGGGAGGATGTGGGACTTGCTCCCATGGGGAATGGGGAGAATGCGGGAGTAACGCTGTGTTTTTCCCAGTTCTGGCGGGTGGAAGATTGCGGACATTCCCGTAACAGAGGGACACTGCTCCACGGAATATCCAGGCTGGTTACAGGGTAGAATCTTCTTTCCAATATCAGATTTACTCTCACTGTCCAGCACTGTTCACATCGCTTACACTCTCCAATATTTATACACCTCATTTCAGGATCACATCCCACCCTGGAACAGGGAGAAGGAACCAGGACAGTTTGTTTTCAACCACTTTGGATATTTTGCATGAGGAAGCAAGAAATAAAGATCAGAAACTGCGGCAGTTACTTTGTCTATAAGCTGAAAGCCACAGGTGACAATGCTGCTTATTGCACAGGGACATCACTGTTTCAGTATTGACCCAGGAGGGTGACACTGTCCGTGCCGACACACTGACACACCCAGTGACTGGGGGGGGCGGGGCGCGGGGACTGGGGGGCGGGGCGCGGGGACTGGGGGGGCGGGGCGCGGGGACTGGGGGGCGGGGCGCGGGGACTGGGGGGGCGGGGCGCGGGGATTGGGGGCGGGGCACGGGGACTGAGGGGGCGGGGCGCGGGGACTGGGGGGCGGGGCGCGGGGACTGAGGGGGCGGGGCGCGGGGACTGGGGGGCGGGGCGCGGGGACTGAGGGGGCGGGGCGCGGGGACTGGGGGGCGGGGCGCGGGGACTGAGGGGGGCGGGGCGCGGGGACTGGGGGGGCGGGGCGCGGGGGCTGGGGGGCGGGGCGCGGGGACTGGGGAGGCGGGGCGCGGGGACTGAGGGGGCGGGGCACGGGGACTGAGGGGGCGGGGCGCAGTGACAGAGGGGGCGGGGCGCGGGGACTGAGGGGGTGGGGCGCGGGGATTGGGGGGCGGGGCGCGGGGCTGGGGGGCGGGGCGCAGTGACAGAGGGGGAGGGGCGCAGGGACAGAGGGGGCGGGGCGCAGTGACAGAGGGGGCGGGGCGCAGTGACAGAGGGGGCGGGGCGCAGTGTCAGATGGGGCGGGGCGCAGTGACAGAGGGGGAGGGGCGCAGGGACAGAGGGGGCGGGGCGCAGTGACAGAGGGGGCGGGGCGCAGTGACAGAGGGGGCGGGGCGCAGTGACAGAGGGGGCGGGGCGCTGGGGCTGAGTGACTGCTGTGTCTGTGGAGTCAGGTGAAGGGTTGCCCGGGTAACGGGGCCAGACTGCATTCCCCTGAATGGATGTTGATGAACTGGATGTCTTCTTCCGTCCGTCGGCTGTGGTCAGTGTCAGGCTTCTAATTTCAGGATTTGATTGAGGTGAAACTGCACCATTTCCCCGGTGGGATTGGAAGGCGGGTCTCCGGTCAATCCCCCGGGTAACGAGTCCGGTGAGAAAACCTCTTTGCCTCTGACTCCCCTTTATTAACCCCACTGGAAGAGCAGTTTGATGCTGGGTTCTGTTGTTCCCCAATAATGACTGACACAAGTTTGTTGAACCTTTTGTGGATTCAGGGACAGCCACACCTCCCACAGACGGGGAAGAATCGAGTGGAGAATCCAGCGAGCAGTCATCCTCTGTCCCAGCTCCATCTCCAACCTCAGGTAGGCCACATTGTGAGAAAGAGTCGACCCAAACACTTCCCTCACCGTCACCCAAGGGGACATCATTCCCCGAGACTGAGGGAGGCGTGTATTGATGGAGAGTGAGGGAGTGAATGAGTGAAGGGGAATGTAGTGTTTGAGTGAGATGGAGTTTCCTGTTTGAGGAGATTGAGTGTGTGGAATCGAGGGAAGATGTTCCGGAGACACAGGGAGGTGGGATCCAATGAGGGGTTCGATTGGAAGGGGTTTGTGTGGATAGGGCTGGGGATGAGGCTGGGGTTTGTAATATTGCCGTGTGATATTGTGCAGAATCTACAAACAACACGGTGCTCAGTTCCACTTCACTCCAATCTGCTCTCTCCCCATTCCCCCAAATTCATCACAGATCCAGTCACATCTCCAACCCAGACACACAGCGAGCCATCGAGTGGAGAATCCACAGAGCGACCACCCTCTGTCCCAGCAGCATCTCCAACCTCAGGTAACTGAATTCCCGGGAAAATTCCCAATGAAATCCTCATCCCCACCAACTGTTGGGAAATCATCTCCAGGACAACTTGGGAGCACAATCCTGATGTAGCGACTGTGTGGAGTGGGATGTGGCGACCAAAGGTGTGAATCTCTGAGATGAAAGGTAGATGCTGTCAAAACTTTTAATCTGGGACTCATCATAACAGATTATCAGGGATATGATATCTCAAAGAGTGGAATAATTTAGACTGCATTAGGAGCAGGAAATGCTCATTGCTTGGTATGCAGTTGCTTTTTTATTGGCAAGGCATTGGTGGTTGGAGAATTCACAAGGGTGAATTGGTCACAAGGATTGGTCAAGCCCTTTTTTGGAATGAAATATAATCTGAGCTCGCTCAAATGAAACAACATCTCAACCTAACATTTGCACTGCATCAATACATTAGTAACTCATGTGTTTTGTTCAGAATGCAGTCACCAAGCAAAAGACCATTCTCCCTACTCGACAGTGACTGATGTGCCATATGAATTTCAATGTCTGTGTGATATCAGATATGTAGGATGTACGTCCCAGTGACTGGTTGTTAAACTCACCAGTTGGTCGCAACAGGCACAGTACTGACTGGACTCACCCAGTCCGTGCTTTCAAAGCTCAGAACATTGTGTCCAACATTCACTGTAGTTCCACAATTGGACAAAACTTACTGAACAATCACACTTGTGCCAAGAATTACACAGCAGCCACTTCACAATTATTGATCTGACTTGCCAATGTTGCCTCAAATAGACTTGGTGAAGTAAACATTTTTGCACTCTGGGTGTCTACATGTTAAAGGAAGCTTTTCCAGATCCTGCAGCTCTTCAGTGAACAAAAGCTTTGGTTGCCCTTTTCAATGAGTTGACGAGATAGAATTCCTGCAGTGCAGATGGAGGCCATTCAGCCTATGTGTCTGCACAAACCGGAAATTAGCCAACCAATCAGCACCATCTTTCCCACGCTGCACGCATTGTTTGTCCCTGTGAGATTGGGGTTTCGGTGAATGAGTTCTGATGAGTCCCAGATGAAAAACTTTGACAGTGTTATCTTTTTACTCGACCATAGTCAAGAAATGTGAAGTATTGGCCCAGACGATGCTGTTGGGAGACGAACATTTTAGAAATGTTGCCATCGTGATATTGCCTAGAATCTGGTTTTAGTATTATGGCCTGTTGCGGTATTGTCCAATCAGCAAATCTCTTCATCTTATTGTTGGTCCAGGAAAATCCACAACTCGGCATGCTGGAAGAAATGCACTTAAAGACCCAACAACAAATCACCCACTGTCCCGGCAGAATCTCCAATCCCAGGAGGTGAACCAAGGGGAGTGGGGCGTGGCAACCTGGGGGGGAGCGGAATGCCGTGACCCATAGGGGGAGGGGGAGCAGAACGCGGTGACCCATGGGGGGAGGGGGAGCAGAACGCGGTGACCCATGGGGGGAGGGGGAGCAGAACGCGGTGACCAATGGGGGGAGGGGGAGCAGAACGTGGCGACCCATGGGGGGAGGGGGAGCAGAACGCGGTGACCCATGGGGGGGGAGGGGGAGCAGGAACGGCGACCCGAGGGGAGCAGGACGTGGCAACCAGGGGCTGGGGGGGAGGGAGGGAGAGGGATGCAACGACCGGGGTGAGGTGGGGTGGGATGCAGCTACTATGGTTGCAAATCGCAACAACCAGGGGGGAGTGGAGGTTGGAGGGAATGGGACACAGCGACTGGGCAGGGGAGTGGGACGCAACAACAGGTGGGGACTGGTTCACAGCAATGTGGGGAGACTGTTGGGACACAGTGACTGCACGTGCGCGGTTTAATGAATGCTGTGTCTGCCTCTCACTCTCGGGTGCGGAGTTTGCTGTGTTTCTCCCCTCTGCTGTGTTCACTCTTATTTGGAATTTGCTGCTTTTGATTTTGCGATCCACAATACATCTTCAGACTCAGAAACCAAGACTGGGTCCCCACTTGGCCCTGAGTGTAGCTCCAAGCAATGCTCCATCTCTCCGTGCATTTCAGTTGCTAGACGTGTTTGATTCAGAACTTTATTCGGGAATATTTGGTGCTTTCTCATATTTGTGTAATTCACCTGCCCCCCTCCTGTGCTCTGACGAAACATAATTACCAGTTATCTTTGTGTCTTCAACAAGGTGCATCAGTTGCCATTCTTGATCAATATCCCAACATCCCAAAAAACGTGCTCTTAGGCTGATTGGTGTAACAAATTGTCCCTAAATTAGTCTCCCCTCAATCGTCCCCAATAGGTGTAGACAGAGGTCATGGGTAGAGGAGGGCACTCATAATGTTAAAATGGTGGCGCGGGCTTATTGGACCAAAGGGCCTGTTTCCCGTGCTGAGTTGTTCTTTGTAATCAGGGCATCGCGGGTTATGAGGAAAAGGCAGGAGGATAGGATAAGAAGCCATGATTGAATGGCAGAGCAGACTCGATGGGCCAAGTGGCCTAATTCTGCTCCTTTGTCTTAGGGTCTTCTCGTTTCCAAGTATGAGCTTTCTAATTGAGGCCGGCTCAATCAAGGAGCTCATACTCCCAAGGGCCAAGCCCATGGGCCTCTGGGAAGACACTACACTTTGTTACGTGAAGTGTGATGCCTGAGGTCACATCGGTGACCCCATTTACTGCCCCTCCTCCTCATCTGCCCTGTGCTTGTGGGAGACTTGGAGTGACGTTCCTTGCACCCTGTCTAGTTCTCTTCGAATTGTATAGGTTTCTATAAAATTCTCCCACTTCATACTTCTAAATTCCAGCCAATATAATCCTAACTGACTCAATCTCATAAGAACAAAAGAACATAAGAAATAGGAGCAGGAGTTGGCCATCTAGCCCTTCGAGCCTGCCCCGCCATTCAATAAGATCATGGCTGATCTGTCGTGTCTCAGTTCCACATTCCCGCCCTCTCCCCATAACCCTTAATCCCCTCGCTTATCAAAAACCCATCAACCTGCGTCTTAAAAATATTTAGCAAGGCAGCCTCCACCACTTCAACGGGCAGAGAATTCCAGAGATTCACCACCCTTTGAGTGAAGAAGTTCCTCCTCAACTCCGTTCTAAACCGCCCCCCCCTTTATCTTGAGGCTGTGCCTCTCCACATATCCCAATCCCACCATCCCAGGAATCAGCTTGGTAAACTTTTGCTGCACTCCCTCCAAAGCAAGAATATCCTTCATCAGATAAGGAGACCAAAACTGCACACAATACTCCAGGTGTGGCCTCACCAACACCCTGTATAATTGCAGCAACACACCCCTGCTCCTGTGCTCAAAACCTCTTGCTATGAAGGCCAATATGCCATTTGCCTTCTTTATTGCCTATTGTACCTGCCATGCTTATCTTCAGCGACTGGTGTACGAGGACACCCAGGTCTTATTGCATATTCCCCTCTCCTGAGTTATGGCCATTCCGATAGTAATCTTCCTTCCCTGTTTTTGCTGCCACAGTGGATAACCTCACATTTATCCCCCTTATACTCCATCTGCCAAATCACTGAACATCCATCCTTGGACCGTGGACATTACTGTGCAGAGCTGTTATCCATTGGTCAAACCTTATCCACATTAATTGGTCATCCCTAGTAATTGGTTAACCATGTCAGGGGTAGGTTCTTTACCCAGAGGGTGGTGAGGGATTGGAATGCCCTGCCTGCTGCAGTTGTAAATGCGCCTAGTTTGGGGGCGTTTAAGAGATCTGTGGATAGGTTTATGGATGTAAAGGCATTGGTTTAGGTTCGAAGGTCATTGTTTTTTAACTGGTCGGCGCAACATCGTGGGCCGAAGGGCCTGTTCTGCGCTTTAATGTTCTATGTTCTATTGTCAGTTGGTGTTCTTTACCCATTTCTAGTTTGCACTCTTTAATCATTTATCATCAGCATTGATTGTCCACACCGAGTTA
This sequence comes from Carcharhinus amblyrhynchos, assembly GCF_965287045.1. Taxonomy (NCBI): domain Eukaryota; kingdom Metazoa; phylum Chordata; class Chondrichthyes; order Carcharhiniformes; family Carcharhinidae; genus Carcharhinus; species Carcharhinus amblyrhynchos. The sequence goes on from NC_137355.1 coordinate 695,684, forward strand.
GTGTTGATTAACCAGTCCTAGTTAGCATTGATTAACCATTGCCTGTTCAGCGTGATTAACCAGTGCTAGTTAAGTTGGATTAACCATTGCTGGTTAGATTTGATTAATCATTCCTGAATACTGTTGCTCCGCTATATCCCATTTTGAATCAGTAACAATCTCTTGTTAATGTGAATTTTGCATTATTAATTAGCATTATTTAACCAGTACTAGTTAGTATTGCTGAAGCAGGCACGCTAAGTTCCATTAACCATTGCTAACGATAGAATGATTATCAATTCTGAGTAGTAATTGGTTTATCAATAATAGTAGCATGTCTTAACCGTTGCTAGTTATCATTGATTACCCATACCTAATTAGCATTGTTTAACCATTGCTAGTTAGGATTAATTAACCAATCTTCAATAACATTGTTTATCCATTCCTTTTTATTATTAGTTACCCATTGCCAAGTTTGGATACAGGAGCCATTCCTTGTTCGCACCAGGAACAGTTTTTAATCCTTCCCAGTTAAAATTGTCCAAAATGTTTTAGCATCTTCGCTCATGGATAGTTAGGATGGGTTAACCAATCATTGACAGCATTATTTAATTAGCCGTTATTAGTTAATCTTGATGAATCATTTATAGCTGGTATTACTTTGCCATTGCTTGTTCGGACCGATTAAACATTGCGGAGGTTGAATAGACTAGCAGTACCTCATCAGCACCGATTTACCAATACCAGCAACATTTCTTAACCATTTCTAGTTAGCATTGACTTATCACCAAATAATCAGCGTGGTTTAACCATTAGGGCTGATTAATCATTCCTGAAGCAATAACTATTTATTGTTTTCATTAATTAACCATTATCCATTATTAGTTAGCACCGTTTATTCATTACGAGTCAGCATTGTTTCCCAGTGAGCATCTTGGATCTTTTTTTTGAGGAATTCGTTAACTGCTTCTTGATGTTACTGAATATAACTTCTTAGTTGCTGTTGAGTGATTGTGTGGAGTTAACATTGAGGGACATCATTAGTTGGCATTGGGGAGAGGGCGTTGGAGAACTTTGCTCTCTCTGGTGTTCAGGGGGTTGGAGATTCTCCCACCTCTAGGAGCTCAGGGGAGTTTTGGGAAAGGGGCTGGGAGCTGAGTGTGAATGTGTTGTCACGTCATCACGTATGACTCCTCATCGTGACATTCTCATCTGTTACCAGGTGCAAGATATGCTAAGGCCCTATCTCCCCTGCAAGAAACTAGTGCCAACCAATGATCAGAGTGAAGAGAAGGGTCACAATGGCCAGAAGAGACAGAAATGAACCACTGAGAGATGGGATCTCTCCAGGGAGGGAGGATTTATATCCATTTTGAGGGCTGCATGTGTGTGTGTGTGTGTGTGTCAGAAAATCCCATTGAAACATGTTGGGTGGATTAGCCTTGGAGGAACTGGGGTGAGAGGGAATGAGACTGATCGGGTATGAGGCGATGGGAATGAGGGTGGACTGGATGCGGATGAGATTGTGAGTTGAGGAGGAACTTCTTCACTCAAAGGGTGGTGAATCTTTGGAATTCTCTGCCCGTTGAAGTGGTGGAGACTGCCTCGCTGAATATATTTAAGTCACGGGTAGATAGGTTTCTGGCAGACAGGGGAATTAAGGGTTATGGGGAGAAAGCGGGAAAGTGGAACTGATCCACTTCAGATCAGCCATGATCTTATTGAATGGTGGGGCAGGCTCGAAGGGCTAGATGGCCTACTCCTGCTCCTATTTCTTATGTTCTTATGTTCTTATGGTATGAGGGAATGGGATTGGGAAGAGCATCTCACTGGTTCATGTCCAGTGGCTGAGCGGTAAGATCTGTACCTGTGCTATTTACAATGAGGATGTGAAAGTGTTTAAGAAGTGATTATGGCTTTCCACTCCTGGTGTTTATAAAGGGTTAAAATTGGGATTTTCTACTTTAAAAAAATGATACACGGAGAGGAATTGGAAGAGTTTCCAAAGACTTTTTTTGAAAAGAAACATTGAAAATGGGTTTGTGAATGTCATAAAAATGTCTTTAAACAGAGATTAAATTGGGATTGTTTTGAATTTTGAAAAGTGTTGAATATGTTGTGTTTGAGTGATTTATGGTGGATGAGGTTCTTTTTAAAACTTTGAAATGTGTTTTTGCAATTGTTTTATTTAGGACGGATAATGCTGCTTATAGGGACTGGTGAAGGGGCTGAAATGTATTTCAAGTGGTTTAATCAGTGATTTTGAAGATATCTGTCACGTATATCGGATAATGTTAAAATGGCGGTGCGGGCTTGTTGGGCCGAAGGGCCTGATTCTTGTGCTGTGTTGTTCTTTGTTCTTTGTTTGTTCTTTGATTCATAGCCGTCTAAATTGGATTAAAAACAGGTATGAGATATTTTCAAATGTTTGAAACAAAGCTTGAGGAGTTTGGAGGCTTGTTTTCAATTAAGTTTTAAAGTTTATTTCTGAGGGTCTAGAGTAGGCTTACGTTAACACCGCAATGAAGTTACTGTGAAAATCCTCCAGTCACCACTCTCTGGAACCTGTTTGGGTTCACTAAGGAAGAATTTAGCACAGCCAATACACGTCTTTTGGATTGTGGGAGGAAACCGGAGCACCCGGAGTAAACTCATGCAGACATTGGGAGAATGCCCAGACTCCGCACAGACCCAGGAATCAAACCCAGTTCCCTGGCACTGTGAGGCAGTAGTGCGAACCACTGTCCCCCGTTTTGAAGGAAAGGTTAAAGAGGGCTTTGAATAGGTGTGTTGGGCTATGTTTTAGTAGGTTTGTAATTGAGGTCAACTGGGAGAAAGCGTGTGATACAGAATGTAGCCCAGGGGGGTGGTCGTTATGCTTTTAGATTTACTGTGCAGGCAGTGTGACCTGAGAAACACATCACTCAAGAGTTGCAGACCGAGTTAATGGCTCATTCCTGCCAGGAATTTGTTGCTTTGAAAGATGGAATTCCGTTCGCACAAACACTTCCTTGGAAAGTCTATGAATGGGGTCACGTGATAATGTGGTTAATGTGCAGAGCAGGTCTGTAGCAGAGGAAAATAAGGTTTTGGAATTGCGCGAAGGCAGTCAAAAGACCCAAATTCCTCCAACCTCTCCTCATAGCCAACACCCCCGAGACCTGGGAAACATACTGGTGAACCTTCTCTGCACTCCCTCCAAAGCTTCCATATCCTTCTGGTAGTGCGGTGACCAGAACTGCGTACAATATTCCAAATGTGGCCTAACCAAGGTTTTATATAGCTGCAACATGATTTCCCAACTCAATGCCACGCCTGATGAAGTCAAACATGCCCCATATGCCTTCTTAATCACCCTGACAATTTGTTTTGCCTTTTTTAGGGAACTGTGGGCCTGTACGCCCAGATCCCTCTGTATGTTTATGATCCTAAGGGTTCTGTCATTTACAGTATAATTCACACACAAATTTGATTTTCCAAATTGCATCACTTTGGATTGTCCGGATTAAACTCCATCTGCCATTTCTACGCCCAAGTCTCCAATCTATCTATATCCTATTGGACCCTCCGAGAATCCCTGGCACCAACAGCAACTCCACCATTCTTTGTTTCGTCTGCAAATTCACCCACATTTTCCTCCTAGATTATTTATATATAGTCCAAACAGTGGAGGTCCCAGCACTGACCCTGTGGAACGCCACCAGCTACAGGTCTTCATTCTATACATCACCCATCCATCGCAACTCTGTATCATCTATAGCCAACCCAGTTCTGTATCCATCTAGCCAGCCCACCTCAAATCCCATGTGATTTTAGTTTTTGTACCAGTCTGCCACATCGGACATTGTCAAATGTCTTACTGAAGTCCGTATCAGCGACATCCACTGCTCTTCCCTCATCAATTTGTCACGCGTTCAAAGAACTCAGTCAAGTTGGTGAGACCATGATCTTCCCTACAAAACCATGCTGGCTGTTACTAACTACTCCATTTTCTTTACAAATCTGCACATATCCTGTCGTTCAGTATCTTAAAAAGCTTCCTAAAAACTGATGTCAGGCTCACCAGCCTATAATTCCCTGAATTATTCCTGCTTCCTTTGCTATTGGCTATTTGCCAGTCCTCTGCTTGTGGTAAAGAGGACGTGAAGATATCTGCTGAGGTACCAGCTTTTTCTCCGCTCCCTTCCCACGATAACCTGGGGTAGATCCCATCCGGCCCCAGGGACTTGACTACCTGAATGTAGTTTAGGATACCCAACACTCCATCTTTGATATCTTGATATTTTCTAGCCATGATCTTATTGAATGGCGGGGCAGGCTCGAAGGGCTCGAGGCCTACTCCTGCTCCTACTTCTGATGTTCTTTTGTTCTCAGGATATGCTTATCTCGGACTTGTCTATACTGCTAGCAGACTCATAAAGGAGCTGCGCATCTGCTGATACCAGACTTAAGTGACAGACGCTATAGAAATGTGGCCAAACCACCTCAGCACCATGATGCTTCACATTACAGTTGGTAACACTCCATTTTGTTAACATAGTACATAGGATGATGTGAATATACATAATGCTGGCACCCCAGCCTTGCCCCACTCTTCCAAAGCCTTTAGATTAACATTAAATTCATGGATGAGAAAAACTGAGACATGTCTTGATGCTTATCTCAGTAGTTTTTATTAATCAAAGCAAGAATTGACAAAACTGGATATTTCACCGCGTGCTTGAACTGTTCATAAGAACATAAGAAATAGGAGCAGGAGTAGGCCATCTAGCCCCTCGAGCCTGCCCCGCCATTCAATAAGATCATGGCTGATCTGTCATGGCTCAGTTCCACATTCCCGCCCTCTCCCCATAACCCTTAATCCCCTCGCCTATCAAAAACCTATCAACCCGCGTCTTAAAATGTTTAGCGAGGCAGCCTCCACCACCTCAACGGGCAGAGAATTCCAGAGATTCACCACCCTTTGAGTGAAGAAGTTCCTCCTCAACTCCGTTCTAAACTGCTCCCCCTTTATCTTGAGGCTGTGTCCCCTAGTCCTGCTGTCCTTTCTGAGCGGGAAGAGTCTCTCCACCTCTATCCTATCCATCCCATTCATCATCTTATATGTCTCAATGAGATCTCCCCTCATTCTTCTAAACTCTAACGAGTACAAGCCTAGTTTATTCAGCCTCTCGTCATAGCTCAACCCCCTCAACTCCGGTATCAGCCGAGTAAACCTCCTCTGAAATCCCTCCAAGGCCAAAATATCCTTGCGTAAGTGCGGCGACCAAAACTGCACACAGGACTCCAGCTGCGGCCTCACCAATGCCCTATACAGCCGCAGCAAGACCTCCCTACTTTTATATTCAATCCCCCTCGCTATCAAGGCCAGCATCTCATTCGCCTTCCTGACCACCTGCTGCACCTGCAAGCTGGGTTTGTGCGACTCATGCACAAGGACCCCGAGGTCCCTCTGCACCGTTGCCTGCTGCAGTTTTTCGCCACGTAAGTAATAATCCTTCCTACTGTTATTCCTACCAAAGTGGACCACCTCACATTTGCCAACATTAAATTCCATTTGCCAATTCTTGGCCCATTCGCCCAGCCTATCTAGATCCTTCTACAGACTCTCCACACCCTCCGCACAATTTGCTGTTCCACCAATCTTGGTGTCATCAGCAAATTTCAACACCATACACTCGGTTCCCTCCTCCAGATCATCTATATGAATGGTAAATAGCTGAGGCCCCAGCACCGACCCCTGGGGCACTCCACTAGTCACCAACCGCCAATCCGAAAAGCACCCATTAACCCCCACTCTCTGTCTCCTATTTGACAACCAATCCTCTATCCACGCTAACGCCCTACCCCCAACTCCATGTCCCCCTTACCTTCTGCAATAACCTCTTGTGAGGTACCTTGTCAAACGCCTTCTGAAAATCAAGAAAGACCACATCCACCGGCTCTCCTCTATCCACCGCCCTCGACACATCCTCATAGAACTCCAATAAATTTGTCAGACACGACTTGCCCTTAACGAAACCGTGCTGCGTCTGCTCTATCAAGCAATTCCCCTAAAGATGCCTCGCTATTTCCTCCTTGATGATGGATTCTAACATTTTACCTACAACAGACGTTAAACTAACCAGCCTATAATTCCCTGCCTTTTGCCTGGCACCCTTCTTAAACAACGGCGTAACATTAGCCGCTTTCCAATCTTCCGGCACTTCCCCGGAATCCAGCGATGTTTGGAAAATAACCACCAAGGCATCCACTATCACCTCCGCCATTTCTTTCAGAATCCTCGGATGCATTCCATCCGGTCCTGGGGACTTCTCCACAATCAGTCCCGATCACTCACCTCACCAGTGTGACAGTTTTCTCACTCCATCTCTGCCAGTTATAACACACACATTCTCCCACTGTGATTTTGTTCGATCCCATCCACTCGCGAATTGCTTGTTTATCTATCACCTGCTCTTATTTTGTGCAGCATTCAAATCTCATCAATTGGTATAAATGCTGAATCATCCATTCCACACATGCTCCGAATGGATGAATCCATTTCCCTCTATAATTATCACCATCGAATCCTGTTCCTGGTATTGGTTTCTGGGAGGTCCATGGTGCTGGTGGATCTGGAGGAGACAGAGGGCTATCCATCTGTATTCAATCTTCAAAGGTTAAATTTGCTGCTTCTTTTGTGAATAACTGACTGAGAAGTTTCAGCGTTGCACCAAATCCTAATTCTATTCAAATCCCACTGCGAGTTTCCTGCAGCGTTTATTACCACCGTTTAGAGAGGCTTCTCCTACATTGTCAAAAAATGTTCACGACCACCATGGCAACAGGTTCTTCC
>NC_137355.1:707500-740000 GCF_965287045.1 Carcharhinus amblyrhynchos
CCACACAATTCGCTTTTCCACTCGTCTTTGTGTGATCAGCAAACTTTGTTACCCTACACTCGGTCCCCTCCTCCAGATCGTCTATGTATATGGTAAACAGTTGAGGCCCCAGCACCGATCCCTGTGACATGCCACTAGTCACCATCTGCCAACCAGGAGAACACCCATTTATTCCAACTCTCTGCTTCCTATGAGATAGCCAATCCTCAATCCAGGCTAACACTTTCCCCCCAACTCCGTGAACCTTAATCTTCTGCAGCAACATGTTGTGAGGCACCTTATTGAAAGCCTTCTGGAAATCTAAAAACACCACATCCACTGGTTCCCCTCTGTCAACCGCACTCATTACATCTTCATAAAAATCCAGTAAATTCTTCAAACACGACTTTCCCTTCATGAATCCATGCTGCGTCTACTTGATCGAACCAATCTTTTCCAGGTGTCCTGCTATTTCTTCTTTAATGATGGATTCCAGCATTTTCCCAACTACGGACATTAAGCTAACCGGCCTGTAGTTACCCACCTTTTGTCTACTTCCTTTTTTAAACAGCGGTGTAACATTAGTTATTTTCCAATCAGCCGACACTTCTCCAGAGTCCAGTGAATTTTGATAAATTATTACTAACACATCGGTTTGAGCAAAGCAGTAAGAATACAACATTAAGCAGGAAAATGGAAGGGAGTGTCATTAAAACAGGCAAAGGCTGTTTCAGTTTTCAGATTGAATCACCCCTGGGTAATTCATGTGAGGATGGAACAAGCAGGTTGGATATTTCTGTAAATGTCGATATGGAGTTTTCGGATTTCAAAAGAAAACCTGTTTGGATATTTCACCATAATTTACTGAACAAGTTAAGGCATGATGGCATTTGCTTCAGAAAGGCGTATGCTTCCCAGCAGGCAGCACCAAGTCAGGGTAAAGTAATTATCCTTATGTTGTGTGCAATGACAATATTCTTCTTCAATACATCTCCTCCCAGTGCCTTTCTCCAGGTCGTTGCCTTGGTTATAAAACTGCCTCCATCTGATCCAGCTCTTTGGGTTCCCAGTTACCCGCTAGCCAGCTCTGACCCATGGCTTCACAGTCCTCAGATCCTCATTCTGTGAATTATTTCCATATCTCTCCACTCCACTCACCCCTGTCCAGGTCTACACATATCTCTGTTCCTCTGGTCACAATCCTCATCGCTGTATCTCTCAGTTCCCCTGCTCTGAATCTTAGTCTCTGTATCTGTTTGCTCTCTAGATCCTTGTCCCCCTCCTTGTCACTGTATGTCTATGCTGCCATGGTTACTTCCCGTGTTTACGTATTTCTGCTTTTAGCTGGTCCCTCGGTATGGCTCTGTGCCTCTTTCCTCCCGTTCTGTCATTAACTCTCTTCTCTACTGTTTTCTCTATTTGGTTTCACATGCCATGCCCATCTCCTTGGCTGTGACTCACTGTTACCTCGACTCTTCCCTTGGCTCCATATCCTTCTGCTACCCTAGTCTTGTCCTTGTCTCTCTGCTCTGCATCCCCACCCCAATCCCTCTCCTTGCCTCCTTATTTCTGCACCCATGATCTCACGACTTTTCTCGTATATCTTCCTTTGTCATCCCTCTCCTTGTCTGCATATGTGTCTGTTCCCCTGGTCACACTCCTGGTCTCCATATGCCTCTACTTCCCTGGTCCTCTCCTTGTCTCTTATTCCCCCTGCCCTGCTCCCTATCTTTGTCTCCGTATCTCTCTGCTCACCTGGCACCTCATTCTGTCTCTGTATCTCTCTCTGCTCCCCTGATCCCTCGCACGGTCTCCCGATCGCTCTGCTCACTTGATCGCTCTCCATTGGACTATGGAGCTGATGCATTTTTATTCTACTGGTCAAATTCCTTGCTTTCTCAATATTTCTAAATGCCTCTGGAGTAGGATTGGGATTGGCTGCTATACTTTTCACCAGGCTCTGACAGGATCGGGACTATGAGCTGAGCGGTGACGAGGCAGTGAAGGCACCAAATCCTACCTCACTTTGCTCTATCCTCTGCTCTGCTTATTTCTCTCTTCCCCCATACCTCCCCTCACTCACCCTCTTTTCCTCACTCCATTCTCCTGGTTATCGAATTCAGGGAGATCACTGGAGAGGCTGAGAGAGTGAAATCGAATCCCACAAACACAACCTCATTAAAATGAATTCTAATTGCTCCCAGGCCAATTTAAACATCAAATGTATTCTTTACTTTTTGGCCAACGACACAGACAGTACTTGTTGTGGAACTGGAATGGAGACCAAGCTTATCTCTTTGTTAATTCCAGTCCTTATCTTCCAGCCAACCTCCTGCTAATCCCATCCCTTCCCAGATATCATCCACTCGGGAGAGGCGTCTTTGTTAATATTCGATACATCCATCCCACAGACCTTAGCCCCTGACTGTTCAACTCAACTGTTAACTGAGAACAATCTTTCTCCATCCTTCTCACTCACATTGTCTGTTTCTGTTTCTCTCCCGCTCATTGTTCCCCATCCCCCTTGTTTTCCCTTCTTCCTGGTCCCAAATATCAGTTATTGGTGATGTGTAAAACTTTACCTGCATTTGTGCTGATCTGACTTTTCCTCTGTACCTTTTCTCTGTGTCTCTCCCTCTGTTTCTGTATCATTGTGTTAAGGTGATCACCATTGCAGCAAATCAATGTACAACAAAGCTTTACAAAAAACCTGATCACACTGGCTGAAAGTTACCCTAAGTGTTCAGAAATCTGTGTCCAATTTAAACATTTAGAAAACATTTTTTCCGAGCCCTGGGGAGTGCTTTACAGTTACAATTAATGAATGTTTTAAAGAATATCTCCTGCGATGTTGCAGAAAGTTCTTCAGAGCAGAGCACAATCCCAGAAGCAGTGGTGAAATGAACCTACTGCAGTCACTGTGCTGGGGGTATACTGCAGGCCACCCAACAGCCCAAGAGAAGTGGAGGAATGGGTATGTTAGGAGATTCTGGATGGGTGCAGAAAAAAAAGGGTTGTTGCCGTGGGAGACTTTAAGTTCCTTGGTATTGACTGGAAAGTGCTTCGGGCGTGGGCGTGGAGGAATTTGTAAAATGCATACTGGAAGTTTCTTTGGAAGTATGTCAACAGCCCAATTAGAGACGGGGATATACTGGACCTAATTCTGGGAAATGAGCCCGGTCAGGTCATCAAAGTTTCAGTAGGGGAACATGTGGCAAATAGTGACCACAATTCTGTGAACTTTAGGATAGTAATGGACAAGGATGAGTGTTGTCCTACAGGTAGGGTGCTGAATTGGGGGAAGGCGAACTATAGCCGGATTAGGCAGGAATTGGTGGCCGTTGATTGGGAGAGGCTGTTTGAGGATAAGTCTACGTCTGGAATGTGGGAGTCTTTTAAGGAACAGTTGATGGGGCTGCAGGACGGGCATGTGCCTGTAAAAAGGAAGGATAGGAAAGGTAGGACTCGAGAGCCGTGGATAACCAGGAAAATTGAGGATCTGATCAAAAAGAAAAGACAGGTGTATGTTAGGTTCAGGCAACTGAAAACAGATGGAGCTCTGGCCGAATCCAGGGAGACCAGGAAAGAACTCAAACGGGGAGTTAGAAGGGCAAAAAGAGGTCTCAAAATGTTCTTGGCAGACAGGATTAGGGAGAATCCTGAGGCATTTTATTCATATGTTGGGAACAAAAGAGTTGTCAGGGAAAAGAAACAGACCTTTCAGGGACCAAGGAGGGGAATTATTCTTCGAATCCAATGGAATAGGGGAGATCCGAAATGAATACTTTGCATCAGTAATCACAAAGGGAAGGGATATGTTGACTGGGAGTGGACACAGTAAGAAGTCTGACAACACCAAGTTTAAGTCCAAATGATTCATTTGATAGTAAACTCAGAAGCTTTCGAGGCTAAACTCTTTGTCAGGTGAATGGAGAGTTCTGGCCTCAGACAGAGCATATGAAGCACAGACAGTTTACAGATTACTGATTAGAATGCCAGGGTCATCCCCACACCCCCACTTCTTGCCTTCAGACAACCACGCAATCTCAAACAGACCATTGTTCGCAGTAAACTACCCAGCCTTCAGGAGAACAGTGACCACAACACCACACAGCCCTGCCACAGCAACCTCTGCAAGACATGCCAGATCATCGACACGGATGATATCATCACACGTGAGAACACCATCCACCAGGTACATGGTACATACTCTTGCAACTTGGCCAACGTTGTCTACCTGATACGTTGCAAGAACGGATGTCCCGAAGCATGGTACATTGGGGAGACCATGCAGACGCTACAACAACAGATGAATGAACATCGCTCGACAATCACCAGGCAAGACTGTTCCTTTCCTGTTGGTGAACACTTCAGTGGTCACGGGCATTCAGCCTCTGACCTTCGGGTAAGCATTCTCCAAGGCGGCCTTCACGGCAGAGTCGCTGAGCAAAGACTGATAGCCAAGTTCCGCACACATGAGGACGCTCTCAACAGGGAACTTGGGTTCATGTCACACTATCTGTAACCCCTGTGACTTGCCTGGGTTTGCAAAACCTCACTCACTGTACTGTCTGGAGACAATACACATCTCTTTAAACTGTGATCAGTGCTCCTTCCACACACATTGTCGGCCACTTTAAGAATTGAATAGCAGGTTAGGTGTAAAGATTCGCATTCTAATCGGTAATCTGTAAACTGTCTGTGCTTTATATGCTCTGTCTGAGGCCAGAACTCTCCATTCACCTGATGAAGTTTAACTTCGAAATCTTGTGAGTTTACTATCAAATCAATCGGTTGGACTTAAACCTGGTGTTGTCAGACTTCTTACTGCGTTTACCCCAGTCCAACACCGGCATCTCCACATCATGACTGGGAATGTCTCAGAGGGAAGTGTTGACCCTTTAGAGAGACTGTCCATTACAAGGGAGGAAGTGTTAGGTTTTTTAGGGAACATTAAAACTGACAAATCCCCAGAGCCTGATGGCATCTATCCTAGACTGCTCAGGGAGACAAGAGGTGAAATTGCTGGGCCTCTGACGGAAATCTTTGTCTCTTCATTGGACACAGGTGAGGTCCCAGAGGATTGGAGGATAGCAAATACGGTACCGTTATTTAAGAAGGGTAGCAGGGATAACCCGGGTAATTATAGGCCAGTGAGCTTGACGTCTGTAGTAGGGAAGATGTTAATAGAACATAGAACATTACAGCGCAGAACAGGCCCTTCGGCCCACGATGTTGCGCTGACCATTTAAAAAATAATGACCCACTAACCTAAACCAATCCCTTTTCGTCCATAAACCTATCCACGGATCTCTTAAATGCCCCCAAACTAGGCGCATTTACAACCGCAGCAGGCAGGGCATTCCAATCCCTCGCCACCCTCTGGGTAAAGAACCTACCCCTGACATCCGTCCTATAACTACCCCCCCTTAATTTAAAGCCATGCCCCCTCGTGCTAGCTTTCTCCATCCGAGGAAAAAGGCTATCACTGCCCACCCTATCTAAACCTCTAATCATCTTATATGTTTCAATAAGATCCCCTCTTAGCCGCCTTCTTTCCAGCGAAAACAACCCCAAATCCCTCAGTCTCTCCTCATAGGACCTCCCCTCCATACCAGGCAACATCCTGGTAAACCTCCTCTGCACCCCCTCCAAAGCCTCCACATCCTTCCTGTAACGTGGGGACCAGAACTGCACACAGTACTCCAAGTGCGGCCGCACCAGAGTTGTGTACAGTTGCAACATGACGCAGCGACTCCTAAATTCAATCCCCCTACCAATAAACGCCAAGACACCGTATGCCTTCTTAACAACCCTATCTACTTGATTCCCAACTTTCAGGGATCTATGTACACATACACCTAGATCCCTCTGTTCATCCACACTATTCAAAGTCCTCCCGTTAGCCCTATACTCAACACATCTGTTATTCCTACCAAAGTGAATTACGTCACACTTCTCCGCATTAAACTCCATCCGCCACCTCTCGGCCCAGCTCTGCAACCTGTCCGAGTATTCCTGCAAACTATGACACCCTTCCTCACAATCTACCACACCTCCGACTTTGGTGTCATCAGCAAATTTACTAATCCACCCAACTATACCCTCATCCAGATCATTAATAAAAATTACAAACAGCAGTGGCCCCAAAACAGATCCCTGAGGCACACCACTCGTAACCAAACTCCATGACGAATATTTACCATCAACCACCACCCTCTGTCTCCTATCTGCTAGCCAATTCCTGATCCAATTTCCTAGATTACCCTCAATCCCATACATCTGCATTTTCTGCAGAAGCCTACCATGGTGAACCTTATCAAACGCCTTACTAAAATCCATATATAGCACGTCAACTGCCTTACCCCCATCCACCTCTTTGGTCACTTTCTCAAAAAACTCAATAAGGTTAGTAAGGCACGACCTACCCGCTACAAAACCATGCTGACTATCTCCAATCAATTCATTACTCTCCAAATAACTATAAATCCTATCCCTAATAATTTTTTCTAAAACCTTGCCCACAACAGAAGTGAGACTCACCGGTCTATAATTGTTGGAGAGGATACTGAGAGATAGGATGTATGTGCATTTAGAACGGAACAATCTCGGTAGTGATTGTAAGAGGGAGGTCGTGACTTACAAATTGGGTGCAGTTTTTTGAGGAGGTGACAAAAGCGGTTGATGAAGGAAGGGCCATGGATGTCGTCCATATGGATTTCAGTAAGGCGTTTGACAAAGTCCCTCGTGGCAGGTTGGTGAAGAAGGTTAAAGCTCATTGGATACAAGGAGAAGTGGCAAGATGGGTAGAGAGCTGGCTTGGCCACAGGAGACAGAGGGGAGCAGTTGAAGGGTCTTTTTCCAGCTGGAGGTCTGTGACCAGTGGTGTTCCGCAGGGATCTGTCCTGGGGCATCTGCTGTTTGAGATATATATCAATGTTTTGGAGGAAGGTGTAACTGGTATTAACAGCAAATTTGTGGATGACAGGAAGATGGCTGGACTTGCGGATAGCGATGAACATTGTCGGACAATACAGTAGGATATAAATAGGCTGGACAATTGGGCGGAGAAATGGCAGATGGAATTTAATCCAGATAAATGCGAAGTGATGCATTTTGGAAGAACTAATGGAGGCGGGGTAGTTATACGATAAATGGCAGAACCATCAAGAGTTTAGAAACACAGAGGGACCGAGGTGTGCAAGTCCACAAATCTTTGAAGGTGGCAGCACAGGTGGAGAAGGTGGTGAAGAAGGCATGTGATCTGCTTGCCTTTATAGGACGGGGTATAGAGTATAAAAGGTGGAGTCTGATGTTGGAGCTGCGTGGAACGTTGGTTAGGCCACATTTGAAGTACTGTGTCTCGTTCTGGTCGCCGCACTACCAGAAGGACATGGAGGCTTTAGAGAGAGTGCAGGGAAGGTTCACCAGGATGTTGCCTGGTATGATGGGTCTGAGCTATGAGGAGAGATTGGGCAAACTGGGGTTGTCCTCCCTGGAAAGACGGAGAATGAGAGGAGACCTAATGGAGGTGTACAAAATTATGAAGGGTATAGATAGGGTGAACAGTGGGAAGCTTTTTCCCAGGTCGGAGGTGACGATTACGAGGGGTCACAGGTTCAAGGTGAGAGGGGTGAGGTATATCAGATATCAGAGCGATGTTTCTCACACAGAAGGTGGTGGGGGCCTGGAATGCACTGCCAAGTAGGGTGGTGGAGGCAGACACGCTGGCATCGTTTAAGACTTACCCGGATAGTCACCTGGATAGTTACAGAGAGAGATTGAACAGGTTAGGACTTTATTCCCTGGAGTGTAGAAGAATGAGGGGAGATTTGATAGAGGTGTATCAGATTTTGATGGGTATCGATAGAGTGAATACAAACAGGCTTTTTCCGCTGAGGCGAGAGGAGAGAAAAACCAAAGGGCACGGGTTCAGGGTGAAAGCAGAAAAGTTTAAAGGGAATATTAGGGGGGGCTTCTTCACACAGAGAGTGGTGGGAGTGTGGAATGAGCTGCCGGATAAAGTGGTCAATGTGGGGTCACCTTTAACATTTAAGAAAGACTTGGACGGGTTCATGGATGAGACGGGTGTGGAGGGACAAGGTTCAAGTGCAGGTCAGTGGGACGAATGGCTCAGCACACACGGCATCAGGAATTTCGTTATGTTGGGAAAACCAAGGGACCTCCCAGCCAGTTTCACCCACCTGAGGGAAAAAGTTATTCATACATCAGCCAAACACAAATGTTCTCTGGATGCATGAATACAGGTCAGACTGTGAGATGGTGCAGATGAAGTTTATGATAGATTCCACCTGGAGCAAAGTGGAGAAATTGAATTATTAAGAACATTCTAAATGCGAATGGACATGGGGATGTTAATATCTGAACACTGAGACTTAACAGAAACAGCAACAGCAAACAAAGGGACGAGAGGAGAAATATAGTTAAACATTCTTATCTAATTATTAACTGGTTATTGAGATTTACCTGGGACTCCAATAATGGCCAGGATGGGATAGTAAAAGTACTGGAAAATGTAAATTACATATTGGATCCGATGAAATGGCCTTATCCACCAGCTATTTTCATGAAGCCTGTCAATCCAATAGGACAAATCTTTGTCCATTGCTGTAATATTCCACCAGGTTGTTCTCAGACTCTGAACCGTTGCCGTATCATTCAATTGTGTTAATCCCAGATTATCATCAATTGCTGTAACATTCCAATCCATTATCATTCGATGCTGATGCATTGTTGTGACACTCCAGTCTATTGATCTGAGATTCTGACCGATCCTCTCCTTGTCACTGGCGCTGCTGAACTTTATGAGCTGTAGGTGAAGCTTCTGCGAACACTATCAGCTAACACGTGAATAGGAACCCCTTCTTAACAGGAGATAGAAAGTCTCTTGTGACTTTCATGAGTATCTACGGAGATTAACATCATTACAGCGACTAAACAAACAAGCTCAGTTAACCCCTTTTTTCAAATACTTTTTATTCCTCATAAAGTAGATAATTTTCTCGGATTTAATGGATGCAGGAGGCTTGCTGAATGCAAAAGTTGTGGAAGTTTTGGGGCTGCTGCCCATAACATATCAATGATTCTTGGGTGTAAATGTGTTGCTGTGTGTCATCGTTGTGAGTCTTAAATGGTTTTATCATTACTCAGACCTGTCAAAGGCTAATATGTTTGTTGTTAAATTTGTGGTCAGCCTGATGCTTTTCCCCCTTTTTTAACTGACAATGTCTGGGTGACAAGATGGCTCCAGATAATCACAAGCTTGTTTCTGGACTTTTGTTAACTGTTGAAGAGAAAGGCAAACACGTGGAATGTCGAGCTCATTGGATTCGAGAAACATTCCAGTCAAGCCAGCACAATGTTTTAGCAGATGGGAAGTCTGTCCCAGACAGACCTACACCATGGCAGCTGTTTGTATATATTATATTCTTTAACCTGGTGCTAATGGTGTAAACATTCCCTTTCCAGCACGCAATGTCTTTTCATCAGGAATCTCCTTTCAGCAACTTGACATCAGCAGAAGATTAAAAGGAACCATGAAAGTCAATAATTCAAGATTCCAGATTTGGAAAATAAGTACTTTATCCCATATCAGGAAGGAGTGATGTGAGAGATGACAAATTAACTGCCCACAAGCTGCTAGGAATTGTAATATTTCCCTGTGGGAATGAACTCGGGCAGTTACTATTGAAGATCTGAAGAAAATGGACTCCAGGCAGCGGCCTGTCAAACCAGAAAGCAGATAGAAGCAGAAATAACTTCTGTACACTTTTCTTTTTGACGAAATTCATTACAACTTTCGTGCACCACGGTTCCTGGAACCCTGTTTCCCTGTTTCATCGGAATGTTGTCGTGCAGAACTCCAGACAAACATTCCTTGAAAATCTGCCACATTACTTCTGTACATTTCCCCGAGAAAACCTCCTTCCAATTTATGCCTCTAATTTCCTGCCTGATGGCTTCATAATTCCCCTTCCAACAGATAAACATTTTCCTGTCTTGCCTGATCCGATCTCTCTCCAATGCTAGTGTAAATGAGAGAGAGTTATGATCACTATTCACAAAATGCTCTCCCACTGAGAGATCTGACACCTGTCCAGGTTCATTACCCAATACCAGATCGAGTACAGCCTCTCCTCTTGTAGGATTATCCACATACTGTGTCAGGAAACCCTCCTGAACACACCGAACAAACTCCTCCCCATCCAAACCCCTTACCCTCGGGATATTCCAATCGATATTTGGGAAATTAAAGTCTCCCATCACGACAACTCTGTTATTATTACATCTCTCCAGGATCTGTTTCACTGTCTGTCCTCAACTTTTGGGTGGCCAATAGAAAACACCCAGTAAAGTTATTAACCCCTTCCTGTTCCAAACTTCCACCCACTGAGACTCCATAGACAATCCCTCCACGGTGTCCACCTTCTCTACAGCTGTGACACTATCTCTGATCAACAGTGCCACTCCCCCACCTCTTTAACCTCCCTCCCTGTCCCTCCTGAAACATCTGAAACCCGGCAGTTGAAGTATCCAGTCCTGTCCCTGAGACATCCAAGGTCTAACCGCCGCACACTTCCGCTTTTCAGTTAAACTAACTTGTAAAAAGAAAAACCCACAAAAAACTAAAACAAATCAATCGCTTACCTTCACATTCCAGCCACAAATCGATCCTCCTCTCAGCTTGCTCCAACAAACAATTTTAAACAGATGAGGGTGGCAAAATTCTGGAATTGAAATGAAATGGATGTACAGTCAGCAGCAATGCCTCCTGTGAGCAGCTGGGTGACTGTGGAGAAGTGTTTGGGTGAGACCACATTTGGAATATTGTGTACAGTTCTTGTCACCTCACTATAAGAAGGATGTGGAAGCATTGGAGAGAGTGCAGAGGAGATTTACCAGGATGCTACCTGGTTTGGAGGGTAGGTCTTATGAGGAGAGGTTGAGGGATCTGGGGCTTTTCTCTTTAGAGCGGAGGAGAATGAGAGGCGACTTAATACTGGATGATGGGGATAGATAGAGTGGACGTTCAGAGACTATTTCCTCGGATGGATGTAACTGTTACTGGGAGGCAGAACTATAAGTTCCATGGTGGGAGATATAGGAGGGATGTCCGAGGTAGATTCTTCACTCAGAGAGTGGTTGGGGTGTGGAATGGACTGCCTGCTGTGATAGTGGAGTTGGACACTTTAGGAACTTTCAAGCGGTTATTGGATAGGCACATGGAGCACTCCAGAATGATAGGGAGTGGGATAGCTTGATCTTGGTTTCGAACACAGCTCGACACAACATTGAGGGCTGAAGGGCCTGTACTGTGCTATGATGTCTGTGTTCTATGAATTCAGGCACAGAGAGTAGAGATAAATAATAAACACTGCCAGGGATTATTGGTGATATTGTATTTCCACAATACATTAATTCAAATGCTTGTTAAAATATAACCTGGAAATTATATCTAGAAACATAAAAGATAGGAGCAGAAGGAGGCCACTTGTCCCTTCGAACCTGCTCCGCCATTCATCACAATCATGGTTGATCATCCAACTCAATCGCCTAATATTGCTTTTTCCCCATAACATTTGATCCCATTCGCCCCGAGTGCGATATCCAGCTGCCTCTTGGATGCATTCAATGTTTTGGCATCAACTACTTCCGGTGGGAATGAATTCCACAGGCTCATCACTCTTTGGGTGAAGAAATGTCTCCTCACCTCCGCCCTAAATGGTCAACCCCGTGTCCTCAGACTGTGACCCCTGTTCTGGACTCCTGCACCATTGGGAATAACCGGACCAAACCCCTCCCCCACTGCGCTCCCCCTCCATCTACCCTGTCCAGTCCTGTTAGAATTTGATCAATCATTAGCCTCACAACACCAGGTTAAAATCCAACAGGTTTATTTCATTAATTACAGACCCCACACACCTCGGACATTCTCTGATCCAACTTCTTCCTTCAGGAAAAAGATACAAAAATCTGAAGCCATGTATCAAATGGCTCAAGAACATCTTCTTCTGTGCTGCTGTCAGACTTTTGAATGGTCTTATCTTGTATTAAATTGATCTTTCTCTACACCCTCACTGTGACTGTAACACAAAATTCTGCAGTCTCTCATTTCCTTTTCCATGAATGGTACGCTTTGTCTGTATAGCGCACAAGAAACTACACTTTTCACTTAATGTGAAATGTGGATAAATGTGGATAAATGTGGTTAAGTGTGGATTAATGTGTAATCGTCCATTTTGGCAGGTCTAATGGGATGCAAGAGTACAATACCAAGGGTAGGCGTCTGAGCTGGGTTGAAGAGCAGAAGGACCTTGGGGTCCAGGTCCATAGGACTCTTAAATCGTCCTTGCAGGTGGAGGATGTGGTCAAGAAGGCATATGGTGTACTGGCCTTCATTAATCGAGGGATTGAGTTTACGAGTTGGGGGACAATGCTGCAACTTTATGAGACCCTTGTCAGATCCCACTTGGAGTACTGTGCGCAGTTCTGGTCACCTCACTACAGGAAGGATGTGGGAGCTATTGAGAGGGTGCAGAGGAGATTTACAAGGATGGTGCCTGGATTGGGAGGCATGCCTTATGAAGATAGGTTGAGGGAGCTCGGTCTCTTCTCCCTGGAGAGACGAAGGTTGAGAGGCGACCTGATAGACGTTTATAAAATGTTGAGAGGAATAGATAGGGTGGATTGTCGGAGGCTATTTCCCAGGGCTGAAATGGTCACTACGAGAGGACACAGGTTTAAGGTGCTGGGGAGTCAGTACAAAGGAGATGTTAGGGGTAAGTTTTTCACTCAGAGGGCGGTGAGTGAGTGGAATCAGCTGCCGTCGGTGGTGGTAGAGGTGAACTCACTGAGGTCTTTTAAAAGACTTCTGGGTGAGTATATGGGATTTAATGGGATTGGGAGTTACAGATAGTTCTATGGCTTGGTAGGTATAGATGTGACCAGCACATCTTGTGGGCTGAAGGGCCTGTTTGTGCTGTGGTGTTCTATGTTCTATGTTAATAGATGAGACAATCATAAATCAAATCAAATCAAATCAAATAGAAGTGATCTCCAATCCCTTTAATCGTGCCGTTTTTCCATCCTTGCACAGACGTCAACTTGCAAATTTTGTGACAGTTCTGTTGTCTGAGGTTTATTCACCTATTGTCGAACTTTGAAAGCTCTCCCAGAACTTGTTGAGGTTCCCACTTTAAACCCCACCCATTTCATTGCAGAATGGAAACAGAAATTTCCCACAGAGCAGAAGTAGGCAATTCGGCTGCTGGATTCCACATTGAATCCCTGAAGAGAATCCTACCCCAATCCCACCCCACCCCGCTCAATCTCCATAACCCCACACATTTCCCAAAGCTAATCCTTCTTATTGAATGGTGGGTCAGGCTCGAAGGGCTGGATGGCCGACTCCTGCTCCTATTTCTTATGTTCTTCTGTTCTTTTAACTCCGGTACCAGTTTGCGTTCGTATACCCACCTGAGTAAATCTTCAACCCACACTCCCGGGTTTCTAATATTAAAAATAAAACTATTTCATATTCCTTGTGTTTGTTATACAGTCGTAAATTCCCCCCTTTGTTGAACAAACCAACGCACTTACCGGTGACTTTGAACATGAAAGACAACTGAAGAAATAAAATTTTCACGGTTTTGTAATAAATATTATATCTTCCCAAATATTATTGACTTTGATCCATTACATGACGGAGAAGCGAACTTACAACCCAACAACTTCCCTTCTGTTCACGGTATACATTCACCTCTATTGGATAGAGGGTGATATCTCACTCGCTCCTCTGCTCTACCAGGTCCATCACCACATATCCTCTCTGCATGTCATCAATCACAAACACTCCCCCAGTGCCTGTTGCACAGATCCCGAAATTCCAATGTGACTAAATACTCCATTAATTCCACATATACTGATACCCACATTGTTTATCTGCTCTATCACTCACCTCACCAGTGTAACGGTTTTCTCACTCCATCTCTGCCAGTTATAACACACACATTCTCCCACTGTGATTTTGTTCGATCCCATCCACTCGCGAATTGCTTGTTTATCTATCACCTGCTCTTATTTTGTGCAGCATTCAGATCTCATCAATTGGTATAAATGCTGAATCATCCATTCCACACATGCTCCTAATGGATGGATCCATTTCCCTCTATAATTATCACCATCGCACCCTCTTCCCGGTATTGGTTTCTGGGAGGTCCATGGTGATGGTGGAGGTGTGGAGCTGGAGGAAACAGAGGGCCATCCAACTGTATTCAATCTTTGAAGGGTAAATTTGCTGCTTGCTCTGCGAGGAACTGACTGAGAAGCTTTCGCGTTTTCCCAAATCCTAATTCTGTTCAAATCCCATTGCGAGTTTCCTGCAGCGTTTATTGCCACCATTTAGACAGGCTCTCCCACATTGCAAAAAAATGTTCAGCACCACCATAGCAACAGGGTCTTCCTGCCTTTCCCAATATTAAGATTTGGTTGTCACTTGGTTTGGAAGGATTGGTGTGAAATAAACAGACATCTCCATCCTGCTGATCTGTGCAAATCTGCCTTCAGAAGCAACTGAGCTTTCTTCTCCACATTATCACCCAGCAACCCTGGGTTATTGTTCCAGAGTCTTTTCAAGTTCTTGTTCCTTATTATTATCCAGTCACACTGGGTTAATGTGTTGAATCATCACCATTCCATCTTTTGATAATTTCTGTTTGACTGTGGATCACTCGAGATGAATCAAATGGAAACAATGCCTCTATTTCCAGCTGGTGATTCTGTGAAACGAAGGAACAGTTAAAATGTTAAGCTGCCACCCATTGCGTTTTCCAGCTTTAGAAAGTGTGTGCCTGTCTGATTTTGAGCCTGTGTCAGGTATGTTATTGCCAGGACTACATTCCAATCTTAAATAAGGCCAGAACACAGAGGATAGAACTAACATGAACGATTCATCATCATCATCATCCAAGTTGAATATTTTAAACAGAAGAAGTTTGCAAAATTAAGGAATCAAATTGGAAAGTAAATGGATGTACAGTAAGCAGCAATGCCTCCTGTGAGCAGCCGAGTGACTGTGTAGAAGTGTTATCCAGCAGGAAGGCTACAACACAACTTCAGGCACAGAGAGTAGAGTTAAATAATAAACACTGCCAGGAATTATTGGTGAAATTGTATTTCCACAATACATTATCAATTTAAATGCTTATTAACATGTAACCTGGAAATTACAGATCGAAACATAGAAACATAAAATATCGGAGCAGAAGGAGGCCATTTGGCCTTCGATCCTGATCCACCAATCATCACGATCATGGCTGATCATCCAATCAATAGCCTCATCCTGCAATTTCCTCAGATTCTTTGATCCCATTCACCCCAAGTTCTAGATCCAGCCATTTAATGTGTTGCCATCAACGACTTCCAATGGGAATGAATTCCACAGATTCACCAATCTTTGGGTGAAGAAATGTCTCCTCAGCTCCGTCCTAAATATAGAACATAGAACATAGAACATAGAACATTACAGCGCAGAACAGGCCCTTCGGCCCACGATGAAGCGCCGACCAGTTACAAAAACAATGACCCACTAGCCTATACCAATCCCTTTTCGTCCATAAACCTATCCAGAGATCTCTTAAACGCCCCCAAACTAGACGCATTTCCAACTGCAGCAGGCAGGGCATTCCAATCCCTCACCACCCGCTGGGTAAAGAACCTACCCCTGACATCCGTCCTGTAGCTACCCCCCCTTAATTTAAAGCCATGCCCCCTCGTGCTAGCTTTCTCCATCCGAGGAAAAAGTCGACCAATCAATAGCCTCATCCTGCAATTTCTTCAGATTCTTTGATCCCATTCACCCCAAGTTCTAGATCCAGCCATTTAATGTGTTGCCATCAACGACTTCCAATGGGAATGAATTCCACAGATTCACCAATCTTTGGGTCGACCCTGAACCCTCAGACTGTGACCCCTGGTTCTGGATTCCCCCACCATCGGGAATATCCTCCCTGTATCTACCCTGTTTAGTCCTGTTAGAATTTTAGAAGTAAGCAGTCTCACAACACCAGGTTAAAGTCCAACAGGTTTATTTGGTTGTACAACCTTTCAGGAGCTGGAATACAGGAAATTTAGCAACTAATTTTCTCACAGCAAGATGTCACAATTAACATCGTGATTCAGCTGTGGAAGGCAGGGTTGCTTCTCATCGAATCATAGAAACCTGACAGCACAGAAAGAGGCCATTCATCCCATCGAGTGTGCACTGACCACAATCCCACCCAGGTCCTACAACAAATCCCTTCATATTTACCCACTAATCCCTCTAACCTACGCACCTCAGGACACTATGGGCAATTCTAGCATGGCCAATCAACCTAACCTGCACATCTTTGATCTGTGGGAGGAAACTGGAGCACCCGGAGGAAACCCACGCAGACACGAGGAGAATGCGCGAACTCCACACAGACAGTGACCCAAGCTGGGAATCGAACCCAGGACCCTGGAGCTGTGAAGCAGCAGTGCTAACCCACTGTGCTACTGTGCTGCCCAAACGATGGATAAAAGGACAATCAATGGTGGAAGGGCACCAGGGAGATCTCTCCAGATCTTCTCCCAGTCGTGACCTTTGGAGATTTTCGGAAGTGCGCGGTCAGCAAACCTGTACACATAGATTCTGCAGAATGATAAAAATAGATTATTTCTTGCAATCAGTTGTGAGTTGGGACATGCTGCCTGAATTGTCTTTGGAGAAAAACCCACGAATTCCCTTAAAGGATGAATTGGATGATTAATTTAGGAGAGGGTGTTATTGCATGGTTAGAGTCAAAGAGCAGAGGGAAGTGAGGATAATTGGATTGCATTTTGAATGTAGCAAGTTGGATCAAATGGTTTCTGTCTTTATTGTTTTGTTCATCTTTGAATGCAATAAATTATGTGCATAAACCTTCCTCAGATCAATCATTTGTTAGACCTGTCACACCAATTTTAATTTTAAATAATGATTCCAGTTAATGTTGGGTTCAGTTAATGGTGTGTCCATTCAACGTATCCAATGTGTCTGATTATTAACTTTGAATACTCTGTGTGCTCATATAAAGAGCTCATGTACTTTACAATCTCAGTTTGATCGTGAGCAGCTCAGTGCAAGATGATGGAGGCACTCTCTCTCCTACTTGCATTCCTGGTCCTAATAGAGTCCATCGATGCCGATGGAACAGTGGGTGCCTCACTTTACAGAGAAGGTCAGTATATATCTAACTGCACACTGAGTATAAAGATACAAATTGGAATGAGGACATTCCTCTGGTCGGTCCCGAGCTGTCATTCAATGGGTGTGAGCTGATACCACTTGGCCATTGCCTTCCCTTGGGATAGAATTTGCTGCATAATGAATAAAATAAATAAAAGGGTGACCAGGGTGAGGTTAGGGTCAGTCAAGGCTCGTAGTGGGAACTTGTGCATGGAGTCAGAAGAGATAGGTGAGGCGTTGAATTAATACTTTTCTTCAGTGTTCACTAAGGAGAAAGGCCATGTTTTTGAGGGTGAGAGTGTGATACAGGCTGATAGGATGGAGGAGGTAGATGTTCTGAGGGAAGATGAATTGCCAATTTTGAAGAGAAAAAAAAATTGAGAGTGGATAAGTCCCCTGGACCAGATGGGATACATCCTAGGATACTTTGGGAGGCAAGGGATGAGATTTCAGAGTCTTCAGCTTTGATCTTTGGGTCCTCGCTGTCCACTTGGATAGTGCCAGAGGACTGGAGAATGGCTAATTTTGTTTCTGTCTTCAAGAAAGGAAATAGGAATGACCCTGGTAATTATAGGCCAGTAAGTCCTACTTCAGTAGTCAGTAAGTTAATGGAAAGGATCCTGAGAGACAGGATTTATGACCATTTGGAAAGATGCAGTTTAATCCGGGATAGTCAGCACGGATTCATGAGGGGTAAGTCCTGCCTCACAAATTTGATTGAATTCTTTAAGGAGGAAACCACGTGTGTGGATGAAGATAGAACTGTTGATGCCGAATACGTGGATTTTAGTAAGGCATTTGATAAGGTTCCCCATGGTAGACTGAAGAAGAAGATAAGGATGTGTGGGATAGAAGGAAATTTGGCTGATTGAATAAGTAACTGGCTGTCTCATAGAAGACAATCGCCAGGCAAGACTGTTCCCTTCCTGTTGGTGAACACTTCAGTGGTCACGGGCATTCAGCCTCTGACCTTCGGGTAAGCGTTCTCCAAGGCAGCCTTCATGACACACGATGGCGCAGAGTCGCTGAGCAGAGACTGATAGCCAAGTTCCGCACACATGAGGACGGTCGCAACAGGGATCTTGGGTTCATGTCGCGCTATCTGTAACCCCCGTGACTTGCCTGGGTTTGCAAAACCGCACTCACTGTGCTGTCTGGAGACAATACACATCTCTTTAACCTGTGATCAGTGCTCCTTCCACTCACATTGTCGGCCACTTTAGGACTTGAACAGCAGGTTAGGTGTAAAGATTCGCATTCTAATCAGTGATCTGTAAACTGTCTGTCCTTTATATGCTCTGCCTGAGGCCAGAACTCTCCATTCACCTGACGAAGGGACAAACCCGAAAGCTTGAAAGTTTACTATCAAATAAATCGGTTGGACTTAAACCTGTTGTTGTCAGACTTTTTACTGTGTCATAGAAGACAGAGGGTGGTGGTGGAGGGAAAATTTTCAGACTGGAGACCAGTTACCAGCGGTGTACCACAGGGGTCAGTGCTGGGTCCTCTGTTACTTGTGATTTTCATCAATGACTTGGAAGAGGGGGCAGAAGGATGGGTCAGTAAATTTGCTGACAACAAGATTGGTGGAGTAGTGAATGAGGTGGAGGGCTCTTGTCGGCTGCAAAGAGACATTGATAGGATGCAGAGCTGGGCCAAAAAGTGGCAGATGGAGTTGAACCCTGATAAGTGCGAGGTGATTCATTTTGGGGAGGACAAACTTGAATGTGGATTACAGGGTCAATGGCAGGGTTCTGAGGAATGTGGAGGAACAGAGAGATCTTGGGGTTCATATCCACAGATCTCTGAAGGTTGCCACTCAAGTGGGTAGAGCCGTGAAGAAGGCTTATTGTGTGTTAGAATTTATTAACAGGGGGTTTGAGTTTAAGGGCCGTGGGGTTATGCTGTAACTATACCGGACATTGGTGAGAACATATTTGGAATATTGTGTGCAGTTCTGGTCACCTCACTATAAGAAGGATCTAGAAGCATTGGAGAGAGTGCAGAGGAGATTTACCAGGATGCTGCCTGGTTTGGAGGTAGGTCTTATAAGGAAAGGTTGAGGGAGTTGGGGCTTTTCTCTTTGGAGCGGAGGAGGATGAGAGGCCACTTAATAGAGGTTCATAAGATGATGAGAGGGATTGATAGAGTGCACACCAGAATGATAGGGAGTGGGATAGCTTGATCTTGGGATTGGACAAAGCTCGGCACAACATTGAGGGCTGAAGGGCCCGTACTGTGCTGTAATGTTCTGTGTTTCTATGTTCTCAGTAGTGACTTCCTGCAGTGTACGTTTCACATGGGGCACACCGCCACCAACTGGATATCAGAGATGAAGGGACTCAGTGTTTGTCCATGTGATGCTACATCCCTCACCATTTCTCTGTGATGTGAGCATGAAATGCTTGATTTAACCCTGCATTTGAAGAGACTCCACACATTAAAACATGTCTAACCTGTATTCTTGTTCAAGCTACTGCCTGGGTCACAGCAGACCACCGTCAGCTTCAGAGTGCGATGCCAGAATTTTCTTCCAGTGTTACTCTGTGCAACTGGTTCCAATGGATTGGTTCAGTCACATACTCACTGTTGCAAAGAGGCCAAAAATGAAGAGTTCAGCTCTGTTATGGTTCAGGTCAGAAACTCCAAAGTGTTTTATGGAGCCCGCCCGGGTCACACATTTTGTACTTTGAATTTGACTCGGGTGAGACTGAGACGTTTCATTTCAAATCTGATTCAAATGACTCACGAGGGAGTTTTTATCAGCCAATGTTTATTTCAGAATACAGTTCACATGTACAGAAATAAAATGTTTACAATTACAAGCCAAAAGCATAACCATGATACTGTATATGCCTTAATAAATATAGGAAATGCTTCAATCATACAAACTTCACCATATAAAAGTCTTACTACAGGTTTAGGGCAGAAAATATAAATGCTCTCGTGATGCTGAAACTTAGTTTTTTTGCCAAAATTCTACAATTCTCTTGATGAACAGACAGACAAGCTCGATGTCAGAATAGCCTCTCAAAGCACCAGAGAGAGAAAAGGACTCCAGTAACTAGCCAGAGAACCAGCAACAGCAACATTTGCACTCTGGAAAGGCCAGGATCCTTGCTTTCACCTGGCCAGCAGAGTTTCCAATGCCAGGGAGAGGGAGAGAGACACAAAGAGAGAGAGAGGGAAATATTGTTTTCCAAAAGACAACCAGGACAGATTCCTAACAATGCAGGGTCATAAGACAAATCCCAGAAAATACCTGAAGTACAAATTAAAAACAAATATAACTAAATTTAAACCATGGAGGCAACAATAAAATAATTTCTAGCAGAAAACCGGGTTGTAATTCAAACACAAATGAAACTGTTGTCGCTGCAGTGAATCTGATTACTGAGAACAATGGAATGAGGTGGAGGGTGAATGTGTGGCTGAGGGATTGGAGCAGGGGGCAGGGATTCAGGTTCCTGGATCATTGGCACCTCTTTAGGGGCAGGTGTGACCTGTACAAAAAGGACGGGTGGCACTTGAATCCCAGGGGGACCGATATCCTGGCGGGAAGGTTTGCGAAGGCGACTGGGGAGAGTTTAATCTGGAATGGTTGTGGGGAGGGAATCGAAATGAAGTGACTGGGAGAGAGGAGGTTAGCTCACAGATAGAGAGAGATTGTCGACAGTGTGAGAGGGAGGATGGGCAGGTGTTTGAGAAGGGGAGTGCTCAGGCTGAAGGTTTGAGATGTGTCTATTTGAACGCTCGGAGTGTTGTGAACAAAGTGGATGAGCTTAGAGCATGGATCACTACTCGGAAATGTGATGTTGTGGCCATTACAGAGACTTGGATGTCTCAGGGACAGGACTGGATACTTCAAGAGCCGGGTTTCAGATGTTTCAGGAGGGACAGGGAGGGGGGTTAAAGAGGTGGGGGAGTGGCAGTGTTGATCAGAGATAGTGTCACAGCTGTAGAGAAGGTGGACACCGTGGAGGGATTGTCTATGGAGTCTCAGTGGGTGGAAGTTTGGAACAGGAAGGGGTCAATAACTTTACTGGGTGTTTTCTATTGGCCGCCCAAAAGTTGAGGAGCAGACAGTGATACAGATCCTGGAGAGATGTAATAATAACAGAGTTGTCGTGATGGGAGACTTTAATTTCCCAAATATCGATTGGAATATCCCGAGGGTAAGGGGTTTGGATGGGGAAGAGTTTGTTTGGTGTGTTCAGGAGGGTTTCCTGGATAATCCTACAAGAGGAGAGGCTGTACTCGATCTGGTATTGGGTAATGAACCTGGACAGGTGTCAGATCTCTCAGTGGGAGAGCATTTTGGGAAGAGTGATCATAACGCTATCTCATTTACACTAGCATTGGAGAGAGATCGGATCAGGCAAGACAGGAAAGTGTTTATCTGTTGGAAGGGGAATTATGAAGCCATCAGGCAGGAAATTAGAGGCATAAATTGGAAGGAGGTTTTCTCAGGGAAATGTACAGAAGTAATGTGGCAGATTTTCAAGGAATGTTTGTCTGGAGTTCTGCATGACCACGTTCCAATGAAACAGGGAAACAGGGTTACAGGAACCGTGGTGCACGGAAGTTGTAATGAATTTAGTCAAAAAGGAAAGAAAAGCGTAGAAAAGGTTCAGGGAGCTCGGTAATGTTAGGGATCTACAGGAGAATATGACTTGTAGGAAGGAACTTAAAAAGGAAATTAGGAGATCCAGAAGGGGTCATGAGAAGGCCTTGGCAGGTTAGATTAAGGGAAACCCTAAGGCAGTACAAGTGGAGAAGGTTGTGAAGAAAGGATGGGGTATAGAATATAAGAGCTGGAGTCTAATGTTGCAGTTGCACAGAACATTGGTGAGGCCACATTTGGAGTACTGTGTCCAGTTCTGGTCACCTTACTACCGGAAGGACGTGGAGACTCTGGAGAGAGTGCAGAGGAGGATTACCAGGATGTTGCCTGGGATGGAAGGACTGGGGTATGAGGAAAGGTTGAAGAAATTGGGGCTCTTTTCCCTTGAAAGACACCGACTGAGGGGGGATCTAATAGAGGTATATAAGATTATGAAGGGTATAGATAGAGTAACCAGAGGTAAGCTATTTCCAATGATAGAGACACATAGGACAAAGGGCCATGAACTTAAGGTGAGGGGGGGAGAGGTACAACACAGATATTAGAGGGGGGTTTTTCACACAGAGGGTAGTGGGGGTATGGAATGCTCTGCCAAGTAAGGTGGTGGAGGCAAACACGCTGGAGTTGTTTAAGAGTAACTTAGACAGGCACATGACTGGGTTGGAGATGGGTGGATATAGGAGATTGTTTTAAATAAGGGTCATTAGCATTGGGGCGTCCCTGGTAATGGAAATGGATATGGTATGATCATGTTTTTTTTCCCTTTTCATTCACAGGTTGTAAGTCGGTCCACCTCATGTCCAACGAGGGGCATACACGCGATGGGTCGTACTGGGGCTGCTCTTGGTTGTTTCGAGAGTTGCCTAGTGCTTCATGTCGTTAGTGTGTGCCTAAACTGGACCAGATACTGGGCAAGACGACAGCTCAGTGACTATCGCTGATTGCTGTGCAGATACATGGATTTGGGCCGGTGTCTGTGGGAGTTTGCGCATTCTCCCCGTGCTTGCGTGGGTTTTCTCCGGGTGCTCCGGTTTCCTCCCACACCCCAAAGATGTGCTGTTAGGCTGATTGGCAGGAATAAATTGTCCCTAAATCAGATTCCCTCAATCTGGATGGCCAGAAAACATTAGACAGGTGTCGTGGGTGGAGAGGGGGACTGGTGGTGTTGAGATGACGGCGCGGGCTCGTTGGGCTGAAGGGCCTGTTTCCCGGGCTGATTTTGTTCTTTGTTCTTTTTTTGTTCTTTAGTTCTACAAGGATGTGAAGAGTAAAAGCTTGACATGTGAAGGAATAGGACCTATCAAATGTGACGGTGGGGAAGTTTGTATAGAACCGGTAGAAATAGCAGAGATACTCAATGAATACTTTACTTTGGTATTCACGGTGGAAAAAGATCTTGGTGGTTGTAGTGCTGACTTGCAGTGAACTGAAAAGCTTGAGTATGTTGACATAAAGAAAGAGGATGTGTTGGAGCTTTCGAGTAGCATCAAGTTAGATAAGTCGCCAGGACCAGATGGGATGTACCCCAGGTTACTGTGGGAGGCGAGGGAAGAGATTGCAGAGCCTCTGGCGATGATCTTTGTGTCATTGATGGAGACGGGAGAGGTTCCGGAGGATTGGAGGATTGCGGATGTGGTTCCTTTATTTAAGAAAGGGAAAAGAGATAGCCCAGGAAATTATCGACCAGTGAGTGTGACCTCAGTGGTTGGTAAGTTGATGGAGAGGACCCTGAGGGACAACATTAATGAACATTTGGAGAAGTTCAGTACGATCAAAAGTAGTCAGCATGACTTTGCCAAAGGCAGGTCGTGCCTTATGAGCCTGGTTGAGTTTTTTGAAAATGTGACTCAACACATTGACAGAGAAAAAGCGGTGGATGTGGCTAATATGGTCTTCAACAAGGCATCCAGGATGAATCAAAGAGCCCTACAGTGCAGAAAGAGCCCCTTCGGCCCATCGAGTGTGCACCGAGCACACTGTGCACCCACCCAGGCCCTACCCCCACTTCCGATAACCACTAATCCCTCTAACCTAGGCATCCCTGGACACTAAGGGGCAATTTCTTAGCATGGCCAATCAACCTAACCCGCACATCTTTGGACTGTGGGAGGAAACCGGAGCACCTGGAGGAAACCCACGCAGACATGAGGAGAATGTGCAAACCCTACTCAGGCAGTGACCCGAGCCGAGAATCGAACCCAGGACCCTGGAGCTGTGAAGCAGCAGTGCTAAGCACTGTGCTACCGTGCCACTGATGTTCCACATCCTCCCATCCTTCACGTCTCCTCCCCACTAATCCCAGCCCTTGGCACTTAATCACCATACCCTCTGACCTTTCTTTCTCTGAGGTTGAGTGTGCTGTGCTCAGGAAAGGATTCAGCTTCGTAAACTTATTTCCTCACCTCAATGAATGTTGGGTTCATGATGCTGAATTCTTTATTCACCACCTTCATCCCCTTCACTTCTTTGTACAGGTGTCTTCCTCCAGGTAATCAGATCCTTTCACCCACCCCCTCCACCAGGGAGCCTCCATTTGGCTCGAACCTGTTTTTGATCTTTCCATCCAGAATTCTCGGTGTGAAATTGCCATTCTCAATTCCTCCACTCCACTCAACCACTCGAGGTTGTCTCCTTCTGAACTTGCTGCTGAATTCTCTCTCAGGACAAACCCTGGCTGTGTCATCAAACCTGCCGACAAGGTGATGCCATTGTTGTCTGCCGTACGGATCTCTACCTCACAGAAACTGAGCACCAACTCTTGGACGCTTCCTCCTATCTCTCCCTGGACCACGACCTGATCACTGAACATCAAACAACTGTTTCCAGGACTCTCACTGACTTCACCTCCAGAAGAAAACGTTCATCTCCAGCCTCCAACCTCATCGTTTCCTAACCTCAGACACCCGTTTCTACTCCGATCCCAATATCCACAAACAGGACTGTCCCAGGAGGCCCATTGCATCAGCCTGTTCCTGCCCCACCGAAATCCCTCCCTCCTATCCTGTCTGTATTCTTTGTTCTTTCATCCAGTCCCTTCCCACTGATATCCACGATTCCTCTGATGTCCTACGCCATATCAACAACTTCCAGTTCCCCGGCTCAAACTGCCTCCTCCTCACCATGTGTGACCAATCCATTAATGCCTCCATTCCCCAACAGGATGGCTTCAAAGCTCATCGCTTCATCCTCGAACAGAGGTCTGAACAATCCCCAACCACCACAACTCATCTCCGTATGTCTGAACTTGTCCTCTCACTCAACAAATTCACATTTAAATCATCTCATTTCCTCCAGATTAAAGGTGTTGCTAAGGGCGCCAGCATCGTTCCCAGTTATGTCTGACTCTTTATGAGCTGTGTGGAACATTCCCTATTCCAATCCTACTCCGGCCCCCTCCCACAATTCCTTTATCGATACACTGACAATTATTTTGCTGCCGCTTCATTCTCTCATCTGGATCTGGAAAAAAATATCAATTTTGCTTCCAAATTCCACTCATCTTCACATGGTCCATCTCTGACACTTCTCTTCACTGCTTTGACCCTCTCTGTCTCCATTTCTGGGACACACTGTCCACTAGGGTCCAGTTTTCGCCCAATGATTTCTACAGTGACTTTGACTCCAGGCTTCACACCCCATATCCTGTGCGGGCTCCATCCCGAAATCTTGATCAGCGCACAGATCCTGAAATTCCAATGTGGCAAAATACTCCCTTAATTCCACATATACTGATACCCGCATTGTTTATCTGCTCTATCACTCACCTCACCAGTGTGACAGTTTTCTCACTCCATCTCTGCCAGTTATAACACACACATTCTCCCACTGTGATTTTGTTCGATCCCATCTACTCGTGAATTGCTTGTTTATCTATCACCTGCTCTTATTTTGTGCAGCTTTCAAATCTCATCAATTGGTATAAATGCTGAATCATCCATTCCACACATGTTCCTAATGGATGGATCCATTTCCCTCTATAATTACCACCATCGCATCCTCTTCCTGGTATTGGTTTCTAGGAGGTCCATGGTGCTGGTGGAGGTGTGGATCAGGAGGGGACAGAGGGATATCCATCTGTATTCCAACTTCAAAGGTTAAATTTGCTGCTTGCTATGCGAGTAACTGACTGAGAAGCTTCAGCATTGCACCAAATCCCAATTCCGTCCAAATCCCACTGTGAGTTTCCTGCAGTGTTTATTGCCACTTTTTAGACAGGCTCTTCCTACATTGACAAAAAATGTTCAGCACCACCATAGCATCAGGGTCTTCCTGCCTTTCCCCATTTTCAGATTTAATTCCCTACAATCCATAAATACATCAACAGGGTACAACCTACACTGTCACATTTGGCCCTGTCATGTTGGGAAATGTGCAATTACATCAATGATTTCATGTCTGTGAGAAACATCATTGAAATAATTGCACAACATGCAGAAAGGGACATTTGAGCACATTCTTCAACTGCTCTCTGTATTTCCTCTGGGTCACAGCGTATTTGCAAGTATTTGTGCAGCAACTCATGAGCTGAAGCATGAAGCTGAACTCATGAACAATATTATCCATCCAAAAAGCATAATACCCCAAATAATACATTCGCCTCCATACAGAGTATACCATTATCATTGCCCATAATATGATAAAATTCATTGAGATAGCAAAGAGTAAAATAATAGATTTCCTTCGATTCTGCATCTCTGGGTCTTTGGTACCTTTTCCATTGATGGGAGTTTGGAGTCTCCTGCGAGACCTGCTGGTCACTAAAATGTGCCTGATGGTGCAAATATTAAACAACAGAATCAGAACAAATGGGACACAGGGGTTTAGAATATGATGGCTGAGTTCAACGGGAATCCAGACAGGAGAATCAATGACACTGAAAGGTACAAAACAAAACCATGGGTTGTTCCTCAACCCATACGAATTTGACAACATAAAATACCAAAAAATGTTCTTACAACAGCTCAGAACAGTGATTGATCCCAGGACAACTTTAGCCACTTTGTCGGTGCAAAATTTACTTTTCAGCATGGGGCAACAAATTGTCACAAGTCGATCAAAGGTGAAAGCGACAGTGAACCAAACAGAACAGTCAGTAGCTGCATAAAGGAGCACAGCGTGGATATTACACACATCCATGTCCCTGAGGAATAGGAAATGCTCCCAATAAACAATTGGAATTTGTCTTAATATCACATCAAAAATAACGACCAGTAGATCTGCGGCTGCCATCGAAACCAGGTAGTGTGTTACACATTTGGAGAGACCACATCTTTCCTGAGAGAGTATTCCAATTGTCATCACGTTAACTTTAAGGAGCAGAAATAAATCCAGAGATTAGACATCAAGCTTTATAGACACAGCCTATGGAAGCATTTTGCTTTGTTAATTCATCCTGAGATTTCTGGAATTAATTGCAAGCAGTGAGGGAACAGCAAAGTCTGCAAAATACCACAGAATATTCACAATGAAATGATTAAAGGTGCCGTGGTCAAATTGCAAATCCTTGTTCGTAACATTGCAATGATTCCCTTCCTATCCAGAGACAATTCAACATTAAGTGACTGATAATTCTGGAAAACATTCCATTTTGATGCATGAATTCAACTGACATTTGGCCGAGCTGTGTTTGACACTGGCGTATTTAAATATTGAACTGGAAATGTTCATGTTAATATTATAGAAATTGCCTGGTCTGATTTCAAAATGGGCCAAATTTCGAAGTAACGGCATACATGGATGAAATGATGTGGAGATGCCGGTGTTGGACTGGGATAAACACAGCAAAAAGTTTCACAACACCAGGTTAAAGTCCAACAAGTTTATTTGAGAGTAAGCCCATAAGCTTTCGGAACGCTGTTCCTTCATCAGGAGTGTGGAAAGTTTTGATCAGAAACAGGGCATATAAAGGCACACACAGTTTACAGATTACTGATTAGAATGTGAGTCTTTACAGCTACTGTGCTGTTCAAGTCTTAAAGGTACAGACAATGTGAGTGGAGATAGCATTAAGCATAGGTTAAAGAGATGTGTATTGTCTCCAGACAGGACAGTATGTGAGATGTTGCAAGTTCAGGCAAATAATGGGTATTACAGATAATGTGATATGAACCCAAGAACCCGGTTGAGGACGTCCTCATGTGTGCAGAACTTGGCTATCAGTCTCTGCTCAGTGACTCCGCGCTGTCATCTATCTATTGATTGTGGGGGGGGGGGGGTAATTATCAATTGTTTGTAGATAAATATTGCTTCATTAACAAGAGGTCTATTCACAAATCTTTGTTCACTGAATAAGGGACAAAACAGACTGTGTCGCCGGCACAGCACTGAGTACTGTGCACAGTTCTGGGTCGCCTCACTATCAAAAGGATGTGGAAGCTATTGAGAGGGTGCAGAGGAGATTTACAAGGATGTTGCCTGGATTGGGAGGCATGCCTTATGAAGATAGGTTGAGGGAGCTGGGACTCTTCTCCCTAGAGAGACGAAGGTTGAGAGGCGACCTGATAGAGGTTTATAAAATGTTGAGAGGAATAGACAGGGTGGATTCTCAGAGGCTATTTCCCAGGGCTGAAATGGTCGCTATGAGAGGACACAGATTTAAGGTGCAGGGAAGCAAGTACAGAGGAGATGTTAGGGGTAAGTTTTTCACTCAGAGGGTGGTGAGTGAGTGGAATCGGCTGCAGTCAGTGGTGGTAGAGGCAAACTCGCTGGGGTCTTTTAAAAGACTTCTGGATGAGTATATGGGATCTAATGGGATTGGGGGTTACAGATATTTCTATGGCTTGGTAGGTATTGATGTGATCGGCGCAACTTGTGGGCCGAAGGGCTTGTTTGTGCTGTAGTGTTCTATGTTCTATGTTAATAGATGTGACAATCATAAATCAAATCAAAGCAAATACAAGTGATCTCCAATCCCTTTAATCGTGCCGTTTTTCCATCCTTGCACATACATCAAACTGCAAATGTTGTGACAGTTCTGTTGTCTGAGGTTTATTCACCTGTTGTAGAACTTTGAAAGCTCTCCCAGAACTTTTTGAGGTTTCCACTTTAAACCCCACCCATTTCATTGCAGAGTGGAAACAGAAATTTCCCACAGTGCAGAAGTAGGCAATTCGGCTGCTGGATTCCACATTGAATCCCTGAAGAGAATCCTACCTCAATCCCACCCCACCCCGCTCAATCTCCATAACCCCACACATTTCCCATAGCTAATCCTTCTTATTGAATGGTGGGTCAGGCTCGAAGGGCTGGATGGCCGACTCCTGCTCCTATTTCTTATGTTCTTCTGTTCTTTTAACCCCGGTACCAGTTTGCATTCATATACCCACCTGCAGTAAACCTTCTCCCCACACTCTCTCCCTTTGAATTTACCATTCTCAAGGCCATCAAAAAATTCCTGTTTTAAATTCCACAAAGAGCCGGCAGTTATTTGATGCGATACCAGTTGCTCAGTCCAGGCTCTTCAAATCCCGAATGGATACTGGGAACAGAACGATGATGCAATTTGTTTGTTGAGGTTTTTTTCAGAAACTCAGATATAAAACGTTTGAAATGAAAGTTGATGGTTATTTATTCGAGTTAAGGATTTATTACAATAAAGAAGAAGTGATATTTAAAGCAGAACAGCGCCGCCTTCCAGGAATTAGTACTTTGAAAATTACCCCTTAAAGATTTCAGTTTCTGCAATCAAATCTTTAGAAGGTCTTCAGATTCTGCCTTCTATACCACTCCCATGGTTTGTGAAATTTTAGTTTATTAATTTATGATGTGCAATATGCAAGCTCTTTTCCTGTCCTTCTGCAGAGTGATAAAACTGTTCCCTGCTCCTGGGAACACAAGCAACTCAATTTACTTTTGCTGTCTCAGTGTTACTCCCGGGTTTCTAATATTAAAAATAAAACTATTTCATATTCCTTGTGTTTGTTATACAGTTGTAAATCCCCCCATAGCTTAACAAACCAATGCACTTACAGGTAACTTTGAAAATGGAAGACAACTGAAGAAATAAAATCTAAACACCATTTAAACATCTAGATTCTGACCAACACACAGGGATCAAAAAGCATATTTTCATGATTTTGCTTTAAAAGACTTCCCAAATATTATTGACTTTGATCCATTACATGATGGAGCAGCGAACTTACAACCCAACAACTTCCTTTCTGTTCACGGTATACATTCACCTCTATTGGATAGAGGGTGATATCTCACTCGCTCCTCTGCTCGACCAGATCCATCACCACATATCCTCTCTGCATGTCATCAATCACAAACACTCCCCCAGTATCTGTTGCACAGATCCCGAAATTCCAATGTGACTAAATACTCCATTAATTCCACATATACTGATACCCACATTGTTTATCTGCTCCATCACTCCCCTCACCAGTGTAATGGTTTTCTCACTCCATCTCTGCCAGTTATAACACACACATCCTCCCACTGTGATTTTGTTCGATCCCATCCACTCGCGAATTGCTTGTTTATCTATCACCTGCTCTTATTTTGTGCAGCATTCAAATCTCATCAATTGGTATAAATGCTGAATCATCCGTTCCACACATGCTCCGAATGGATGGATCCATTTCCCTCTATAATTACCACCATCGCATCCTCTTCCCGGTATTGGTTTCTGGGAGGTCCATGGTGATGGTGGAGGTGTGGAGCTGGAGGAAACAGAGGGCTATCCAACTGTATTCAATCTTTGAAGGGTAAATTTGCTGCTTGCTCTGCGAGGAACTGACTGAGAAGCTTTCGCTTTGCACCAAATCCTAATTCCGTTCAAATCCCACTGCGAGTTTCCTGCAGCGTTTATTGCCACTGTTTAGACAGGCTCTCCTACATTGTCAAAAAGTGTTCAGCACCACCATAGCATCAGGGTCTTCCTGCCTTTCCCCATATTCAGATTTAATTCTCTACAATCTAAAAACACATCAACAGGGTACAACCTGCTCTGCCCTGTCATGTTGGGAAATGTGCAATTAAATCAAGGATTCCATGAGTTATTCTTTGCCTGTTATCAGCATCATTGAAATAATTGCACAGTGTGCATAA
Source organism: Carcharhinus amblyrhynchos (assembly GCF_965287045.1). Taxonomy (NCBI): domain Eukaryota; kingdom Metazoa; phylum Chordata; class Chondrichthyes; order Carcharhiniformes; family Carcharhinidae; genus Carcharhinus; species Carcharhinus amblyrhynchos. The sequence goes on from NC_137355.1 coordinate 738,424, forward strand.
AGGGATATTTGAGCACATTCTTCAATTGCTCTCTGAATTTCCTCTGGGTCACAGTGTATATACAAGTATTTGTGCAGCAACTCATGAGCTGCAGCATGAAGCCGAACTCCTGGACAATATCACCCATCCAAACAGCATAATACCCCAAATAATACATTCACCTCCATACAGAGTACACCATTATCGTTGCCCATAATATGATAAAATTCACTGAGATAGCAAAGAGTAAAATAATAGATTTCCTTCGATTCTGCATCTCTGGGTCTTTGGTACCTTTTCCACTGATAGGAGTTCGGAGTCTCATGCGAGATCTACTGGTCACTAAAATGTGCCTGACGGTGCAAATATTGAAAAACAGAATCAGAACAAATGGGACACAGGGGTTTAGAATATGATGGCTGAGTTCAACGGCAATCCAGACAGGAGATTTCATAACACCAAAAGGTACAAAACAAAACCATGGGTTGTTCACCGACACATACCAATTTGACAACATAAAATACCAAAAAATGTTCTTACAACAGCTCAGAACAGTGATTGATCCCAGGACACATTTAGCCATTTTCTCGGTGCAAAATTTACTTTTCAGCATGGGGCAACAAATTGTCACAAGCCGATCAAAGGTGAAAGCGACAGTGAACCAAACAGAACAGTCAGTGGCTGCATAAAGGAGCACAGCGTGGATATTACACACATCCATGTCCCAGAGGAATAGGAAATGCTCCCAATAAACAATTGGAATTTGTCTCAATATCACGTCAAAAATAACGACCAGTAGATCTGCGGCTGCCATCGAAACCAGGTAGTGTGTTACACATTTGGAGAGACCACATCTTTCCTGAGAGAGTATTCCAATTGTCATCACGTTAACTTTAAGGAGCAGAAATAAATCCAGATATTAGACATCAAGCTTTATAGGCACAGACTATGGAAGCATTTTGCTGTGTTAATTCATCCTGAGATTTCTGGAATTAACGCAAGCAAAGGGACAGCAAAGTCTGCAAAATATCACAAAATATTCACAATGAAATGATTAAAGGTGCCGTGGTCAAATTGCAAATCCTTGTTTGTAACATTACAATGACTGTCTTCCTATCCAGAAACAATTCAGCATTATGAAGGGTATTATGGGTGCTGATGTATTTTTAAGACAAAAAATAATGCTTCTGTGGTCAACATCAAAAAGGGGGAGAGAGAGAGTGTGACTTACCAGGGACTCCAATAACAGCGAGGAGGGGATAGTAACCAGCCTGAACAACCTGCAGTGCCCAAAGGATCCGGAGTTCTAATGACAACCATCTATAACGGATGGTAAGGTAGTATATTGCCTCAGATAAGCCCTTCTCCATTATTGTGACCTTGTGATCCGATGTACTCAGATTCTGACCTGTTGTTCCAGCTCTCTCCGTTATTGTTCTTATATTCTCACCCATAGATGTAGCGTTCCAATCTACTGAACTGAGATTGTTTCCCATTGTTTCACCATTCCAGATCATTGGTCTCAGATACAGTCCCATCTCTGGAGCACTTCAATCTATTCCTCATATGCTGAGGAAGCTGCTTTCTCTCTCTTTCAC
>NC_137355.1:742500-802500 GCF_965287045.1 Carcharhinus amblyrhynchos
TTTCCCCAACAAACAACGACCAGCATGAGGAGAGGCTCCCCACACAAGTAGGAAGGAAGACCAGAGCCAGAGTATCCGACCAGACCAAAGGACCAGACTACGCAGAGGACTACAGAGACCAGCACACAGATAAAGGCCAATATTTGCCTGGGTACTTGCCAGTCACACATAAGTTAAGTCAAAGTCAGAGTTTGATATTCTATAAGATAACTGACTGTTGATTGGGTGGGTGATTAATAATTGCTCTGGGCTCCTCCATCATTTAGGATGGGGATATTTGTGGAGCCTCCTCCTCGAGTGAGTTGTTGAATTGTCCACCACCATTCACCACTGGATGAGGAAGGACAGTCGAGCTTCAATCTAATCCGTTGGCTGTGGGCAATTTTCAGACCCAGTACAAGAGGGCCTACCAAGATGCCCAGTGTGCTGTCTTGGCCAAAGATCAAGTCGACCGGGTGGGAGCACAATTGGAAGCTGTGTGCACCGATCTGCAGGAGGGAATCAAAATATGACATCAAGCCAGTAAGGAACAGAGATAGGAAACCACTAAAATACCAGGGAAACATTTCCAGGCCGGAATCCCGATGATCAGTTGAAAATGAGTTTCTATTTCCATTCGGGACAGTCGAGGAAGGGGAGATACAGAATGCAGATTGGGGAGAGTTAAACGAGAATGTTAAACTTTATGTCACACCAACGGAAGATTGGGGCCCACCACCATCTTTCCCACTGGACATCACACCCACCACACCCTCAGATTCCCCTCCAGGAGCGATGAACCCAGTGAGGACTGAACGTCGGGTCGGAGAGGCTCAGGGCCCAGCTGTTACATACACGTTTACAGTGGCACAATCGGCTGAAATTGCAAATAAAATCCCAACTCTGAGCCATCGGCTGACCCACACAGTTTCTTTGTGGAGGTTAGGCAGCAAAAAGATGATGCACGGGTTGGATGAAAGGGAAGGAGTAAAGCTAATAGTCATGTGCTTAAGCAATTCTGTCCACTCTGCCCTGCCAGCTCCTCAAAATGTCGGGGGAAGGAGCCTTGAGTGAGATCGAGGAAGCAATCTCCACTCCAGTAGTGTTTAATAAAGGGGATTGTGTAGATGGGTTAAATAAATGTAGACAGAGGAAAGGGAACAACTGCCTTCGCCGGTCATTTCTGGATCTATTACACATGGGAGCATATGGGGAACTCAATGGGGTTAGTTGAAATGAAGCTGATTCATCCAAATGGGCTGGGACATTAGGATCACACACCACAGAGCAACGAAAGAAAGCTCCTGTGGAGAACACACTCAATGAAGCAAGGGTTCTCCACTGGTTAGCTCGAATCTCGCATCTGGAAACAGGAAGTTCAAGGATCCCCAGTGTCAAGGTCAGTTAGGGAAGCTTCCCATTTCTTATTGGATGTTGTTGGTCCGTTTCTCCCGCAATGCACCAGTGGAGCACTTCAGCCAATGAACTGCCTGTTTATCACTGGAAGTGATCTTTCGCTTCCCACTTCTTAGAAGATGTTGCTGGTCTGACTTCTCTCAGAACGCACCAGTGACAACCCACAATCACCTCTCCCAAACCCTGTAACTCATGTGTTCAAATGGTCAGTGGAAAGACATATGGATAATATTGAAATAGTTTAGGTTAGAGGGTCATTAGAATGGTTCCACTGGTCGGCGCAACATCGAGGGCCGAAGGGCCTGGACTGCACTGGAATGTTCTATGTTCGATATTCTTTTCTGCCCTAAACCTGGAGTAAGACATTTATATGGTGAAGTTTGCATGATTGAAACATTTCCTATATTTATTAAGGCATATACAATATCATGGTTGTGCTTTTTGCGTGTAATTGTAAACGTTTTATTTCTGTACATGTGAACTGTATTCTGAAATAAACATTGGCTGATAAAAACTCCCTCGTGAGTCATTTGAATCAGATTTGAAATGAAACGTCTCAGTCTCACCCGAGTCAAATTCAAAGTACAAAATGTGTGACCCGGGCGGGCTCCATAAAACACTTTGGAGTTTCTGACCTGAACCATAACAGAGCTGAACTCTTCATTTTTGGCCTCTTTGCAACAGTGAGTATGTGACTCAACCAATCCATTGGAACCAGTTGCACAGAGTAACACTGGAAGAAAACTCTGGCATCGCACTCTGAAGCTGACGGTGGTCTGCTGTGACCCAGGCAGTAGCTTGAACAAGAATACAGGTTAGACATGTTTTAATGTGTGGAGTCTCTTCAAATGCAGGGTTAAATCAAGCATTTCATGCTCACATCACAGAGAAATGGTGAGGGATGTAGCATCACATGGACAAACACTGAGTCCCTTCATCTCTGATATCCAGTTGGTGGTGGTGTGCCCCATGTGAAACGTAGACTGCAGGAAGTCACCACATCTCTTTATGCAGCAAATTCTATCCCAGGAGTAGGAGATGGCACTGTCGTATCAGCTCACATCAACTGAATGGCAGCACGGGGCGAGGAGGAATGTCCTCCTCATTCCAATTTGCATCTTTATACTCAGTGTGCAGTTCGATATATACTGACCTTCTCTGTTCAGTGATGCACCCACTGTTCCATCGGTATAGATGGGCTCCATTAGGACCAGGAACACAAGTAGCAGAACGAGTGCCTTCATCATTCTGCACTGATCTCCTCATGCTCACACTGAGATTGTTGAGCACATTTGACAAAGCAGTCAAAGTTAATAATCACACATGGTGCATTTTGTCTTCATCTTGGACACGTTGAATGGACAGTCCATTAATTGAGTCCAACATTAACTAGAATCAATTTTTTAAATTAGATTTAGCCTGACAGGTCTAAGAAATGATTGATCTGAGGAAGGTTTATCTGCAGAATTCGTTGCATTCAAAGATGAACTAAAGAATGAAGACATGAATCATTTTATCCAACTTGCTACTTTCAAAATACAATCCAATTATCCTCACTTCCCTCTGCACTTTGACTCTAACCATGCAATAAAACCCACTCCTCAATTAATAATCCAATTCATCCTTTAAGATAATTTGTGTATTTTTCCCCACTGACAATTCAGGCAGCATGTCCCAACTCACAACTCATTGCAACAAAGAAATGATTTTGATAGTTCTGCAGAATCTATGGTCTTTCGACCATTGATTGCCCATTGCCCATCACAAACAACCCTGTCTTCCACACCTGAATTACTTTGCTCATTGTGGCATCATGCTGTGAGCAAATAAGTTGCCAAATTTCCTGTATTACAGCTCTTGAAAACTCATGTTTCCAAATGAACTTGTTGGATTTTAACCTGGTGTTGTGGGGCTACTTTTAGACTAGACGGGATTGACCGGAGGGTTAGATAGGGTGGACAGTGAGGGCATTTTTCCTCGATGGTGATGGCTAACACGAGGGGACATAGTTCAAAATGAGGGGTGATGAATATGGGACAAATGTCAGAGGTAGGTTCTTTACTCAGAGGGTAGTAAGGGCGTGGAATGCCCTGCCTGCAGCAGTTGTGGACTCACCAACTTTAAGGGTGTTCAAATGGTCAGTGGATAGGCAAATGGATAAGATTGGAATAGTTTAGGTTCGAGGGTCATTAGATTGATGCCACTGGTTAGTGCAACATCGAGGGCCGAAGGGCCTGAACTGCGCTGGAATGTTCTATGTTCTATTTACTTGATAGAAGTTTACAAAATGTTGAAAGGAATGGATAGGGTGGACTCTCAGAGGCTATTTCCCCGGGTTGAAATGGTCGCTACGAGAGGACACAGATTTAAGGTGCGGGGAGGGAGGTTCAGAAGTGATGTTAGGGGTAAGTTTTTCACTCAGAGGGTGGTGAGTGAGTGGAATCGGCTGCCGTCAGTGGTGGTGGAGGCGAACTCGCTGGGGTCTTTTAAAAGACTTCTGGATGAGTATATGGGGTTTAATGAGATTGAGGGTTATAGATAGGTCTGTAGGTTGGTAGGTGATGTGATCGGCGCAACTTGTGGGCCGAAGGGCCTGTTTGTGCTGTAGTGTTCTATGTTCTATGTTCTACTTATTAAATTCTAACAGAGCCAGACAGGGTAAATGCAGTGATGTAAAGATGAGCTGTTCGGCTGATTGGTGTACCAAATTGACCCTACACTATTCTCCCCTGAATCTGGCTACAGTAGGGGTACCATTCGCATACACACGGGGCAAGGTAGGTGTAGGAAAATGCTTTAAAATGGCGGCGTGGGCTCATTGGGCCAAAGGGCCTGTTTCCCGTGCCGGGTTGTTCTTTGTTCTTTGATATTCCCACTGGGGGAGTCCAGAGCCAGGGGTCACAGTCTGAGGACACGGGGTTGACCATTTAGGGCGGAGGTGAGGAGACATTTCTTCACCCAAAGAGTGATGAGCCTGTGGAATTCATTCCCACCGGAAGTAGTTGATGCCAAAACATTGAATGCATCCAAGAGGCAGCTGGATATCGCACTCGGGGTGAATGGGATCAAAGGTTATGGGGAAAAAGCAAGATTAGGCGATTGAGTTGGATGATCAGCCATGATTGTGATGAATGGCGGAGCAGGTTCAAAGGGACAAGTGGCCTCCTTCTGCTCCTATCTTTTATGTTTCTAGATATAATTTCCAGGTTATATTTTAACAAGCATTTGAATTGATAATGTATTGTGGAAATACAATTTCACCAATAATTCCTGGCAGTGTTTATTATTTAACTCTACTCTCTGTGCCTGAAGTTGTGTGGTAGCCTTCCTGCTGGATAACACTTCTACACAGTCACTCGGCTGCTCACAGGAGGCATTGCTGCTTACTGTACATCCATTTACTTTCCATTTCTTAATTTTGTGACCCTCGTCTGTTTAAAAGATTCAACTTGGATGATGATGATGATGAAGCGTTCGTGTTAGTTCTGTCCTCTGTGTTCTGGCCTTATTTAAGATTGGAATGTTAGCCTTTATAGGAAGGGGTATAGAATATAAGAGCTGGAGTCTAATGTTGCAGTTGTACAGAATGTTGGTTAGGCCGCATTTGGAGTACTGCGTCCAGTTCTGGTCGCCTTACTACCGGAAGGACGTGGAGACCCTGGAGAGAGTGCAGAGGAGGTTTACCAGGATGTTGCCCGGTATGGAAGGACTGGGGTATGAGGAAAGATTGAATAAATTGGGACTCTTTTCCCTTGAAAGATGGCGACTGAGCGGGGATCTAATAGAGGTATATAAGATTATGAAGGGTATGGATAGAGTAAACAGAGGTAAGCAATTTCCTATGATAGAGACACGTGGGACAAGGGGCCATCGGCTTTAGGTGAGGGGGAGAGGTATAACACAGATATTAGAGGGAGGTTTTTCACACAGAGGGTCGTGGGGGTATGGAATGCTCTGCCAAGTAAGGTGGTGGAGGCAAACACGCTAGAGTTGTTTAAGGGTAACTTGGACAGGCACATGAGTGTGTTGGAGATGGGTGGATATAGGAGATTGTTTTAAATAAGGGGCATTAGTATTGGGGCGTTCCTGGTAAGGTAAATGGATGTGGTACAATAATAATGTTTTTTTTCCCTTTTTCATTCACAGGTTTTAAGTCGGTCCACCTTATGTCCAACGAGGGGCATACACGCGATGGGTCATAGTTGGGCTGCTCTTGGTTGTTTGAGATTGGCCTAGTGCTTCATGTCGTTAGTGTGTGCCTAAACTGGACCAGATACTGGGCAAGACGACAGCTCAGTTACTATCACTGATTGCTGTGCAGACACATGGATTTGGGCCGGTACCTGTGGGGAGTTTGCGCGTTCTCCCCGTGCTTGTGTGGGTTTTCTCCGGGTGCTCCGGTTTCCTCCCACACCCCAAAGATGTGCCGTTAGGCTGATTGGCAGGAATAAATTGTCCCTAAATTAGTTTCCCTCAATGTGGATGGCCATAAAACAATAGATAAGGGTCATGGGTGGAGGGGGGACTGGTGGTGTTAAGATGGCGGCGCGGGCTCATTGGGCCGAAGGGCCTGTTTCCCGGGCTGTTTTTGTTCTTCGTTCTTTGTTCTTTGGAATGTAGTCCTGGCAATAACATACCTGACACAGGCTCGAAATCAGACAGGCACACACTTTCTAAAGTAGAAAAATGCAATGGGTGGCAGCTTTACACTTCAGCAATGCCTTCATTTCACATCATCAGCAATTGGCAGCAGAGACATTGTTTCTATTTGATTCATCTCCAGTGATCCAAAGACAAAGAGAAATTATCAAAAGATGGAACGGTGCATGATTCTACACATTAACCCAGTCTGACTAGGTAGTGATGAGGAAGAAGAACTTGGGAAGACTCTCCAACAACACCCGAGGATCACTGGGTGTTAATGTGGAGAAAAAAAGCTGGGTTGCTGATTGCACATGAAGGCAGATTTGTCGCACGGATCAACAGGATGGAAATGTATCGTTATTTCACACTGATCCTGCAAAACCAAGTGATGACCAAGAACAGGAACATAAATTACTTCCCACCCCCTCCCCTCCCCAAAAAACAGAACACAGGGAATGTTTTGGGAAATGGAAAGCTGAGCTGATTCCGCCCACATCAATCCTGAAACTCTTGGTTATGGTACAAAGCTTGAACTCATTCCCTTGAACAATGTCAGCAGGATTGGGTAATGATCAGCTACAGGATACTGACCCAACATATTAACATGAACCCCACACCACTGAGCTCCGTCCCACTGGTCCTAATTGGACCATTGCCCTCATTTACACCATTATCTTTACCATTGTTTACCGTTGCATGTGCAAGGATTATTTAAGATTGGAACAATTCCCATAACCTCCCTACACTGCTGAAAGAGACTATACATCCATCGAGCCTGCAAGCAATTTCCTAAAGAGTATCCTGGTTCACCACCCTGCCCCATACCTGGAACCCCACACATTTGTCATGGCTCCTGAATCGAGCCTACAATTACTTGGTCACCAAGGGGGAACACAGCATGGCCAATCCAGCTAACCTACACATCTCTAGAATGTGGCAGGAAACGACAGCACCCGGAGAAAAGACACACACAAACACAGGGAGAATGTGGAAACTCCATACAGACAGTACCTGAGGCTGGAATTGGACCAGGATCCCTGGCGCTGTCAGAGAGCAGTGCTAATCACTGTGCTACCATGTCCACCCTTTGTGTTTCTACTAACTCATTCCAAATTACAATTTATATTCAATGATTGATTTCATTGGGCATTATTCATTCTTTGTGGAGGATATTTGGTTCCAGGCACTATCATTGCAAATTGCCACTGGATATAAAAAATATATCCTTCACACTCAAATTGTAAAACCTCTCAGCCTGGTGCATTATTTACTTTTTGACTTTCTTTCTTGACAGTTAACCGAGTGACCATTATCATCTTGTCGCGGGAAAGATGTGGTCTCTCCAAATGTGTAACTCGCTCCCTGATGGCCATGGCAGCAGCAGATCGATTGGTTGTCATTTTCGACCTAACCTTGAGACAGATTCCTATTCTTTGTTGGGAAGTGTCTTTCTGTGGAGTCCATCGCTTTGTGCAATATACACACCATCCTGCTTTATGCAGCTACTGGCTGTTCACTCTGGTTCACCGTCACTTTCACTTTTGATCGTTTTTGGTCATTTGTGATCAAAAGTTCAAAAATAAATACTGCATTGAGAAAATGGCTACAATGGTTCTAGGAACTGTGACTGTACTGAGTTGTTTGAAAAATATTTTTTGGTATTTTATGCTAGCAGGCTGGTATGCACTGGTGAACCAACCCTGGTTGTGCTCTATATCAGAGGATGCTCGATTGTCAACTGACTGGGGACCAATGGAGTTCTGTCATCACATTTTAAACCCGGTGGTCTCATTTGTTCTTATTCTGCTGATCAATGTTTTCACAATCAGAAACATTCTGGTGAAAAGTACAGCCTGCCGGAGACTCTGAGCTCAAAATTGTGGGAAGACTACCAGAGACTCAGAGATAGAGAGGAGAAGGAAATCCATCATTCAACTGCTTGTAATTTTGGGGAATTTATATAATTATGGTTACTGTTAATGGTAAATTCTACATGGGTCAGAATGCACAGGATGGGTTTTACCTATGTATTTATGCATAACTGTGTGTGAGAAATGACCTTCCTGCTGCAGCTCCTGAATTGCTGCACAAAAGCTTGAATTTATGCTGTGACCCAGAATAAGTTCTGAGTACAATTGAAGGAGATGATGAAATATCTCTTTAAAATATTTGTAAATTCATTAAATATTGACAAAAAATGATAAAATGGAAGCAGTTTTATTTTTCTCGAATGACTATTTCTCCAGGGTGTCAACAGTACAACTTTCTACTGGGCAGTATCTACCTTACAATTGTTAAGTATTGTAAATGAATCTAGATTTGAGCGAGGGACTCCGGTCTTTTTGAGTTACGGACATTTGAGTTAATGGACAAAAAATGCATCCCACTGGGGTGGAAACTTGAAGTTTTTAATAGGAGTCAGGATTCTTTCTTTAATCTGTCAAGGGCAATTGTGGTTGAGACAGCATTTAATGCCAATTCCAAACTTGAAACAAAAATAATTCAAAGGTTATTTTTCAAGTGTCAACTTTATTATTAGAGATTTGGGTCAGATGTAGGTCACAACAGATATTATAACCTGAAATAGAACAAAAAACCAGATTTTTTATTCATAAAAATCAACAATGATTTAAGGTAATCATTAAACATTTAAGTTCAGATTTTCATTGAAGTATTGTGCTTGAGTGGAACGTGAAACAGGGCCCTCAGAACATTGTCCAAAGTCTCTGTATTAATAGTCCAGTGACATTGCCCCTGGGCCCCCATATACACCTTTTCTTATTGAAAACACTAGTTTCGGGTTTTATGATACAATGACCCTGGTTTAGAACCTATCGTGTGTTGGCAGGAATGAAGCTTATGACATTAGCAGCAGGTTGGAGGCCAGGAGATGCAAATAATTGTCTTTGTTCACAAGTGGTGGTGGCAGAAGTTACATTTTCAAAGCCATTCTGTTAGCTTGGCTGGAGTGTTTTTGCGATCGGGTGCTATATTCAAGTGTTATTTTTAGGTTTTGAAATCAAACACGTTCCCTGTAGTGAATGAAAATAATTTAATTTCACATATTGACTCATGGAAGGTGGGATATGAATTGCAGTTCTGTGCAGGTATTGGTCCATTCATATCAGCATATAAAACACACATTCAGCAGGGGAAATGGTCTTTCCCCACTGCATCCTCTTTCTGAGGTTTAAATCCTGGTTCAGACACCTGAAAGAAACAAATCCTGGCATTTGCAAATGTTGGGAGGCTTGCAGAGTATTTATAATCCATCTGTTTGAGGATGTCCATTTCATGCACAAACTCTGATCTCACTGTCCCCGGGTGGGGATCAGGTTTGCCAAATCACTGATGTGGTGTCGAAGGGGTCGAGGTTGATGAGCACTCAGTGGTCGTGTGCAGGTTAGGCTGTTCTGCACAATGCACAGAGGGATGCTGCACATTTCACTTTGAGATAAATCAGCCCTGGGATCATGCGTTGCCTTGTCAAGATGGGAACCTGCTATTCACTTGGGTAACAAGGAACTTCATTTGCTCGAGCCCAGGGACTGGGGCTTGGCCAATGATCAGGAGAATGGAAAATATTAATTGTCTTTGCATGGTTTTGAGGGTCCCCTTTCGGGGTCGATCACAATTGGGACGTTTCAACTTCCACTGCAGTGAGCTCTTAGTCTGTACAGCGATAGTTGGGCAGTTGGCTCCTGAACTTGGGCCAACCTTTCTGCGCTGGAATGACAGATGTCCTTCTGTGTGGAATCTCGCCTGCCTCCATAACGAATATATCTGCAGCGCAGCAGACTTTTCGGTTCAGCATAAGATCCAATATGGTGTTGGCCACCGTGCTGGTGAACGGGATAAAGGATCCTCCCTTTATTGTAACACGACTGTCATGTGAGGAATGGTCAGGTAATGCTGTAACTCCAGCTCGCTGATCAATTCTGTGGGACATCACCACACATTTTTTGGAGCATTGTAGAATTTGTTTTGTTCCAATGTTCCAGTTGGTCACAATTTTGAAGTGTACATAGAGTTACTTCTGCTTCTATCTGCTTTCTGGTTTGACAGGCCGCTGCCTGGAGTCCATTTTCTTCGGATCTTCAATAGTAACTGTCCGAGTTCATTCCCACAGGGAAATATTCCAATTCCTAGCAGCTTGTGGGCAGTTAATTTGTCATCTCTCACATCACTCCTTCCTGATATGGGATAAAGTACTTATTTTCCAAATCTGGAATCTTGAATTCTTGACTTTCATGGTTCCTTTTAATCTTCTGCTGATGTCAAGTTGTCGAAAGGAGATTCCTGATGAAAAGACATTGCGTGCTGGAAAGGGAATGTTTACACCATTAGCACCAGGTTAAAGAATATAATATATACAAACAGCTGCCATAGAACATAGAACATAGAACATAGAACATTACAGCGCGGAACAGGCCCTTCGGCCAACAATGTTGCGCCGACCAGTCTTATTTTTAAAAAAAAACATTGACCCACTAATCTAAACCACTCCTTTTTCGTCCATAAACCTATCCACCAATCTCTTAAACGCCCCCAAACTAGGCGCATTTACAACTGCAGCAGGCAGGGCATTCCAGTCCCTCACCACCCTCTGGGTAAAGAACCTGCCCCTGACATCCGTCCTATAACTACCCCCCCTTAATTTAAAGCCATGCCCCCTCGTGCTAGATTTCTCCATCCGAGGAAACAGGCTATCACCATCCACCCTATCTAAACCTCTAATCATCTTATATGTTTCTATAAGATCCCCTCTTAGCCGCCTCCTTTCCAGTGAAAACAACCCCAAATCCCTCAGTCTCTCCTCATAGGACCTCCCCTGCATACCAGGCAACATCCTGGTAAACCTCCTCTGCACCCTCTCCAAAGCCTCCACATCCTTCCTGTAATGTGGGGACCAGAACTGCACACAGTACTCCAAGTGCGGCCGCACCAGAGTTGTGTACAGTTGCAACATGACGCTGCGACTCCTAAATTCAATCCCCCTACCAATAAACGCCAAGACACCGTATGCCTTCTTAACAACCTTATCTACTTGATTCCCAACTTTCAGGGATCTATGTACACATACACCTAGATCCCTCTGCTCCTCCACTCTATTCAAAGTCCTCCCGTTAGCCCTATACTCAACACATCTGTTATTCCTACCGAAATGGATTACCTCACACTTCTCCGCATTAAACTCCATCCGCCACCTCGCGGCCCAGCTCTGCAACCTGTCCAAGTCACCCTGCAAACTTCGACACCCTTCCTCACAATCTACCACACCTCCGACTTTGGTGTCATCAGCAAACTTACTAATCCACCCAACTATACCCTCATCCAGATCATTAATAAAGATTACGAACAGCAGTGGCCCCAAAACAGATCCCTGAGGCACACCACTCGTAACCGAACTCCATGATGAATAATTACCATCAACCACCACCCTCTGTCTCCTATCTGCTAACCAATTCCTGATCCAAGTACCTAAATTACCACCAATCCCATACATCTGCATTTTCTGCAGAAGCATACCATGGTGAACCTTATCAAACGCCTTACTAAAATCCATATATACCACATCTACTGCCTTACCCCTATCCACCTCTTTGGTCACCTTCTCAAAGAACTCAATAAGGTTAGTAAGGCACGACCTTCCCGCTACAAAACCATGCTGACTATCTCTAATCAATTCATTACTCTCCAAATACCTATAAATCCTATCCCTAATAATTCTTTCTAAAACCTTGCCCACTACAGAAGTAAGACTCACTGGTCTATAATTCCCAGGGAAGTCTCTGCTCCCCTTCTTAAACAATGGGACAACATTCGCTGTCCTCCAATCATCCGGTACTATACCAGAGACCAACGACGACCTGAAGATCAGAGCCAGTGGCTCTGCAATCACCTCTCTTGCCTCCCATAGAATCCTAGGGTAAATCCCGTCAGGACCAGGGGACTTATCTATTTTCAACCCTTCTAGAATATCCAACACATCCTCTGTATCTGCCATGGTGTAGGTCTGTCTGGGACAGACTTCCCATCTGCTAAAACATTGTGCTGGCTTGACTGGAATGTTTCTCGAATCCAATGAGCTCGACATTCCACGTGTTTGCCTTTCTCTTCAACAGTTAACAAAAGTCCAGAAACAAGCTTGTGATTATCTGGAGCCATCTTGTCACCCAGACATTGTCAGTTAAAAAAGGGGGAAAAGCATCAGGCTGACCACAAATTTAACAACAAACATATTAACCTTTGACAGGTCTGAGTAATGATAAAACCATTTCAGACTCACAACGATGACACACAGCAACACATTTACACCCAAGAATCATTGATGTGTTATGGACAACAGCCCCAAAACTTTCCCAATTTTTGCATTCAGCAAGCCTCCCGCATCCATTAAATCCGAGAAAATTATCTATTTTATGAGGAATAAAAAGTATTTGAAAAAAGGGGTTAACTGAGCTTGTTTGTTTAGTCACTGTAATGATGTTAATCTCCGTAGATACTCATGATGTCACAAGAGACTTTCTATCTCCTGTTAAGAAGGGGTTCCTATTCACGTGTTAGCTGATAGTGTTCGCAGAAGCTTCACCTCCAGCTCATAAAGTTTAGCAGCGCCAGTGACAAGGAGAGGATCGGTCAGAATCTCAGATCAATAGACTGGAGTGTCACAACAATGCATCAGCATCGAATGACAATGGATTGGAATGTTACAGCAATTGATGATAATCTGGGATTAACACAATTGAATGATACGGCAATGGTTCAGAGTCTGAGAACAACCTGGTGGAATATTACAGCAATGGACAGAGCTTTGTCCGATTGGATCAGCAGTCTTCATTCCGATAGCTTGTGGATAACGTCAGCTCATCGGATCACATTTGTAATTTACATTTTCCAGTACTTTTACTATCCCATCCTGGCCATTATTGGCGTCCCAGGTAAATCTCAATAACCAGTTAATAATTCGATAAGAATGTTTAACTATATTTCTCCTCTCGTCCCTTTGTTTGCTGTTGCCGTTTCTGTTGAGTCTCAGTGTTCAGATATTAACATCCCCATGTCCATTCGCATTTAGAATGTTCTTAATAATTCAATTTCTCCACTTTGCTCCAGGTGGAATCTATCATAAACTTCATATGCACCATCTCACAGTCTGACCTGTATTCATGCATCCAGAGAACATTTGTGTTTGGCTGATGTATTAATAACTTATTTCCTCAGGTGGGTGAAACTGGCTGGGAGGTCCCTTGGTTTTCCCAACATATCGAAATTCCTGATGCCGTGTGTGTCTCTGTTGGTCCCCAAAAGAAATTTCAAAAATTTCAAAAACCTTATCAGTATCTCCTGCAATTAATCTTCGACTTTTCTGACAGTCTCTTTAGTTACTTAATTCTGAAACAGGCAGCCAGTCCCAGCATTTGTGCCACTCTGACTGAGAATGAGAGATATCTTCTCAGAGGTATTTCTTTATTATGATTCATTCCTGGGACATTGGCGTCGCTGGCTGGTCAGCATGTATTGCCCATCTCTTGTTGCTCTTGGAGGGCAGTTCAAATTTAACCCCACATTGCTGTGGCTTTGCAGTCGCATGTCGGTCAGTGCAAGTAAGGATGGCAGATTTCCTTTCCAAAAGAACATGAGTGAACCAGATGGGATTTCCTGAAAATCGACAACGGTTTCACGTTCGTCAGTATATTCTTAATTCCAGATTTTTTTATTCCATTCAAATTCCACCAACTGCCGTGAAGGGATTGGAACCCCGGTTCCCAGGACACTCGCTGTGTTTCTGGATTTCTGGGATCTAGCGATAATACCACTGGGCCATTGCATTGAATGTCCCTCAATACAAAGCACAACACTCAAAAAATCTTCACTAGTTGATTGTGAGCCCACCATGTAGAAATATCATATGTATTGTGAGTGCAGGAGAGTCTCTATGTGCATGGTGGAGCTGACCACCAGTGTGATGAACTGGTGCTGTAGATGTTTGAAGCGATGAGAAATAGCCTCCAGTACACGCTGAGCATGTGTCCAAGTTCAAGGTTTTCTGCTGCAGGCTTCATATCAATACCTTCACAGGAAATAAATATTCTCACCAGGTATTTAGTGAACACCTGAGGAAGAAAAATTCTTCTTTGCTCGACACATTCTTCCTGAACGGGTTGAGTATTTTATTCATTTCCACGTGACGTGGGTGCCGTTGGCGATGCCACCATTAGTTCCCCATCACTGGTTGCCACTGATGACAATGGGGTTTAGGTCCACACACAGTTAGGTTAGGGAGAGAAGACCAGGAATTTGACCCAGTGACAGTGAACGAAAGGCGAGACATGTCAAAGTCAGGATGGTACATGTTTGGGAAAAGAGGTCATTCATGATCTCCCTTCTGTTGATTCCCTCACCATGTTCCACACGTCTAGTCTAGCAGTTTGGTCAGTTGGAACATGGCCAGCTGAAACTGTGGTGACACTACAGATCCATTCTTGATGATGACATTGAAGCCACCCACCCACAGTGCTTTGTGCGTTCTTGCCACCCCCTCCCCGCACCATCCCCCCTCTCCCACTCCCGTGCTTACTCAAGGGTTGTTCATCATGGAGGAACACTGACTCACCAGCCGTAGGTGAACGGTTGCAGTTATCGATGTCCATGTTTGACCTGATGCCATGAGACTTCATGCAGATTCGATACTGAGGCCTGCCAGGACAACCCCCTCTCGAATGGAGACCATTGTGCCATTCCCTCTGCGAGTTTTGTGCTGCCTCTGAGGCAGGACATATCCAGGAATAGTGATGCTGGCATCTCTGACATTATCTGAAATGTGGGAATCTGTGTGAATAACAATGATTGGCTGTTGCTTGACTCGCCTTCCGAGCAACTCTCCAAATTTCCATACATCGACCCAAATGGTGGGAAGGAGAAATTTGCAGCGTCGCCAAGGCTGGGTTTACTGTTGTTGTTTCGAGTGCCTCGGTCAATGTTGGGTGGAATGTTAGATTTCAATCATTTGTATCTTCTTTGCAGCGCTGAATACAACTAAGTGGCATTTTGGGCAATATGTGAATATAGACAGACAGAGAAACAGACACGGAGAAAGGCTGAGGCATGGACAGACCAGAGACAGAGAGGGACAGGCAGATAGACAGACATGCTGACAGATGCTCAGGTGGTTCGATGAAGAGACAGAGATGCAGGTTGCAGCATCGAGCAGGCTGAAGATGGACCTTTGAAAATGGCTGAAGACGGTCATGAGAGCAAGGAGCTGAATGAAAATGCTGAGACACGTTTTGTCTAACAATGACCAAATCTTGCATGACAGGCCATTGAGTAGCAGTTACTATCAGACTTGCCTTGCCCATTTCATTCCTGTACAATGTTAACCTGTGGGACTGTGGTGGGTTCATTTCACCACTGCTTCTGGGATTGTGCTCTGCTCTGAAGAAGTTTCTGCAACATCGCAGGGGTTTGATGAGGTCCCCCATGCAAGACTTCTTGAGAAAGTGAGAGGGCATGGGATCCAAGGGGCTGTTGCCTTGTGGATCCGGAACTGGCTTGCCTGCAGGAGGTAGAGAGTGGTTGTGGATGGGTCTTTTTCTGCATGGAGGTCGGTCACCAGTGGAGTGCCCCAGGGATCTGTTCTTGGACCCTTCCTGTTTGTCATTTTCATCAATGACCTGGATGAGGAAATGGAGGGATGGGTTGGGAAGTTTGGTGATGACACAAAATTTGGTGGTGCTGTGGATAGTCTGGAGGGATGTCAGAAGTTGCAGCAAGACATCGATAGAACAAAACAAAGAACAAAGAACAAAACAGCCCGGGAAACAGGCCCTTCGGCCCAACGATCCCGCGCCACCATTTTAACACCACCAGTCCCCCACTCCACCCATGACCCTTATCTGTTCTTTTATGGCCACCCACATTGAGGGAAACTAATTTAGGGACAATTTATTCCTTCCAATCAGCCTAACAGCACATCTTTGGGGTGTGGGAGGAAACCGTAGCACCCGGAGAAAACCCACGCAAGCACGGGGAGAATGCGCAAACTCCCACAGACACCGGCCCAAATCCATGTGCCTGCAAAGCAATCAGTGATAGTCACTGAGCTGTCGTCTTGCCCAGTATCTGGTCCAGTTTAGGCACACACTAACGACATGAAGCACGAGGCTACTCTCGAACAACGAAGAGCAACCCCAGTACGACCCATCGCGTGTATGCCCCTCGTTGGGCACAAGGCGGACTGACTTAAATCCTGTGAATGAAAAAGAGACAAAACGTTATTATCACACCATATCCATTTACCTTACCAGGGGCATCCCAATGCTAATGACCCTTATTTAAAACAATCTTCTAGATCCACCCATCTCCAACTCACTCATGTGCCTGTCTAAGTTACTCTTAAATGACTCTAGCGTGTTTGCCTCCACCACCTTACTTGGCAGAGCATTCCATACCCCCACTACCCTCTGTGTGAAAAACCTCCCTCTAATTTCTGTGTTATACCTCTCGCCCCTCACCTTCAGTCCATGGCCCCTCATACTGTGTGTCTCTATCATAGGAAATAGCTTACCTCTGTTTACTCTATCTGTACCCTTCATAATCTTATATACCGCTATTAGATCCCCCCTCAGTCGCTGTCTTTCAAGGGAAAAGAGTCCCAATTTGCTCAATCTTTCCTCATACCCCAGTCCTTCCATACCAGGCAACATCCTGGTAAACCTCCCCTGCACTCTCTCCAGAGTCTCCACGTCCTTTCGGTAGTAAGGCGACCAGAACTGGAAGCAGTACTCTAAATGCGGCCTAACCAACGTTCTGTACAACTGCAACATTAGACTCCAGCTCTTATATTCTATACCCCTTCCTATAAAGGCTAACATACCATAGGCTTTCTTCACAACCTTCTCCACTTGTACTGCCACCTTCAAAGACTTGTGCACTTGCACTCCCAGGTTTCGCTGCGATTCTATGCTCCTTATGGGCTTACCCTTTATCATATAACTCCCCCCGACATTATTCCGGCCAAAATGCATCACCTCACATTTATCAGGATTAAACTCCATTTGCCATATATCTGCCCAATCAACCAGCCTATCAATATCCTGTTGTATTGCCAGACACTGCTCCTCACTGCCCGCCAATCCAGCCATCTTAGTGTCATCAGCAAATTTGCTGATCACACCACCTACTCCCTCTTCCAAATCATTTATATGCACGACAAAGAGAAGAGGTCCCAGTACTGAGCCCTGCGGCACACCACTAGTGACAGACCTCCAGCTAGAAAAGGACCCCTCCACTACTACTCTCCATCTTTTCTTTGCAAGCCAGTTCTCTACCCATCTAGATACCTGGCCTTGTATCCCATGAGTCTTAATCTTTTCTACCAACCTACCATGAGGGACTTTGTCAAACGCCTTACTGAAATCCATATAGGCGACATCAACGGCTCGTCCTTCGTCGACCGTTTTTGTCACCTCCTCAAAAAATTCTACCAGATTCGTAAGGCAAGTCTTCCCCTTGACAAAGCCATGCTGCATATCCTTAATCAGATCACAACGCTCTAAGTGCTCGTACATCCTATCCCTAAGAATCCTCTCCATCAACTTGCCTCCCACTGACGTTAAACTCACCGGCCTATAGTTACCCTGGTTATCCCTCCTACCCTTTTTAAACAACGGTACCACGTTCGCTATCCTCCAGTCCTCTGGGACCTCACCTGTGTCCAAAGAAGAGACAAAGATTTGCGTCAGAGGCCCAGCAATCTCATCCATCACCTCCCTAAGCAGCCGAGAATAAATGCCATCGGCCCCGGAGATTTATCGGTTTTAATGCTAGCTGAAAACCCTAACACTTCTTCCCTCGTAATCAATAAATCCTTCAATTGGTCTACCGCTCCCTCGGTGTCCGTACCAGACATCAAGCCCCTCTCCTTCGTGAATACCGATGCAAAGTATTCATTCAGGATCTCCCCCATTCCCTCAGACTCCAAGCACAATTCCCCTCGTCTGTCCCTGAGGTGACCGATTTTACCCCCAGCCACCCTTTTGTTCCTAACAGAGGAGTAAAACACCTTTGGATTTCCCTTAATTCTACCTGCCAAAGCCATCTCATGCCCCCTCTTTTCTCTCCTAACTCCCCTTTTGAGATCCCTCCTACTCTCTCTGTATTCCTCCAACGCCCTCTCCGTTCCCAGCTGCTTAGACCTCACATAAGCCTCTCGTTTCTTCCTAACCAGGTCTTCTATATCTCTAGTAATCCACAGCTCTCTAATCCTACCTTTCCCATCCTTCCTCCTAACCGGCACGTGCCTTTCCTGCACCCATTGCAGTTCTCCCTTGAAAGACTCCCACATGCCTCACGTGGACTTGCCCTCCAACAGCCTATCCCAGTCTGTATCCCTAAGCTCCTGCCTAATCCGGCTGTATCTAGCCCTCCCCCAATTTAGCACCCTCCCCTTAGGACAGCACGCAGATAGGATGCAAGACTGGGCGGAGAAGTGGCAGATGGGCTTCAAAGCGGATAAATGTGTCGTGGTCCATTTTGGCAGGACCAGTGGGATGAAGGAGGACAATATCAAGGGTAGGAGTCTTAGCAGTGTAAAGGATCAGATAGACCTTGGGGTCCAGGTCCATAGGACTCTTAAATCAGCCTCACAGGTGGAGGTTATGGTCAAGAAGGCGTATGTTGTGCGAGCCTCCATTAACCGATGGATTGAGTTAGGAGTTGGGAGATAATGCTGCAAATTTATAAGACCCTTGTCAGACCCCACTTGGAGTACTGTGCGCAGTTCTGGTTTGCCTCACTACAAGAAGGGTTTGGAAGCTATTGAGAGGGTGCAGAGGGGATTTAGAAGGATGTTACCTGGATTAGGTGGCATGCCTTATGAAGATAGATTGAGAGAGCAAAGTCTTTTCTCCCTGGGAGATCCTGAATGAATATTTTGCGTCGGTATTCACGAAGGAGAGGGGCTTGATGTCTGGTTGAAAGGTGACCTGATAGAGGTTTAAAAGTTGTTGAGAGGTGTAGATAGGGTGGATTCTGGGGGGCTATTTCCCAGGGCTGAAATGTTCGCTACGAGTGAACACAGGTTTAAGGTGCTGGGGAGCAGGTACAGAGGAGATGTTAGGGGTACGTTTTTCACTCAGAAGGCGGTGTGTGCCTTTATATGTCCCATTTCTGATCAAAACTTTCCACACTCCTGACGAAGGAACCATATGCTGAAAGCTTGTGGGTTTGCTATCAAATAAACTTGTTGGACTTTAACCTGGTGTTGTGAGAATTTTTACTGTGTTTACCCCAGTCCAACACCGGCATCTCCACATCATTTCATCCGTGTATGCAGTTACTTAGAAATTCGACCCATTTTGAATTAAAACCCGGCAATTTCTATAATATTAACATGAACATTTCCAGTTAAATATTTAAATCTGTCAGAGTCAAACACAGCTCGGCCAAATGTCAGTTGAGTTCATTCATCAGAGTTGAATGTTTCCCGGCATTTTCAGTTGCTTAATGTTGAATTGTTTCTGGATAGGAAGGCAGTCATTGCAATGATATGAAGAAGGATTGGCAATTTGACCACGATGCCTTTGGTCATTTCATTGTGAATATTTTGCGGTATTTTGCAGACTTTGCTGTCCCTTCACTTGCGTTAATTCCAGAAATCTAAGGATGAATTAACACAGCAAAATGTTTCCATAGTCTGTGCCTATAAATCTTGATGTCTAATATCTGGATTTATTTTTGCTCCTTAAAGTTAACGTGATGACAATTGGAATACTCGCTCAGGAAAGATGTGGCCTCTCCAAATGTGTAACACACTACCTGGTTTCGATGGCAGCCACAGATCTACTGGTCGTTATTTTTGATGTGATATTGAGACAAATTCCAATTGTTTATTGGGAGCATTTCCAATTCCTCAGGGACATGGATGTGTGTAATATCCACGCTGTGCTCCTTTATGCAGCTACTGACTGTTCTGTTTGGTTCACTGTTGCTTTCACCTTTGATCGACTTGTGACAATTTGTTGCCCCACGCTGAAAAGTAAATTTTGCACCGACAAAATAGCTAAAGTTGTCCTGGGATCAATCACTGTTCTGAGCTGTTGTAAGAACATATTTTGGTATTTTATGTTGTCAAATTGGTATGTGTTGGTGAACGACCCATGGTTTTGTTTTGTACCTTTCAGTGTCATGCAATCTCCTGTCTGGATTGCCGTTGAACTCAGCCATCATATTCTAAACCCCTGTGTCCCATTTGTTCTGATTCTGTTGTTTAATATTTGCACCGTCAGGCACATTTTAGTGAGCAGCAGGTCTCGCAGGAGACTCCGAGCTCCCATCAATGGAAAAAGTACCAAAGACACAGAGATGCAGAATCGAAGGAAATCTATTATTTTACTCTTTGCTATCTCAATGAATTTTATTATAGTATGGGCAATGATAATGGTATACTCTGTATGGAGGCGGATGTTTTATTTGGGGTATTATGCTTTTTGGATGGATAATATTGTTCAGGTGTTTGGCTTCATGCTTCAGCTCATGAGTTGCTGCACAAATACTTGCATATACGCTGTGACCCAGAGGAAATACAGAGAGCAGTTGAAGAATGTACTCAAATGTCCCTTTGTGCATGGTGTGCAATTATTTCAATGATGTTTCTCACAGACATGAAATCATTGATGTAATTGCACATTTCCCAACATTACAGGGCTAAATGTGACAGTGTAGGTTGTACCCTGTTGATGTATTTATAGACTGTAGGGAATTAAATCTGAAAATGGGGAAAGGCAGGAAGACCCTGTTGCTATGGTGGTGCTGAACATTTTTTGTCAATGAAGGAAGAGCCTGTCTAAACAGTGGCAATAAACACTGCAGGAAACTCACAGTGGGATTTGAATGGAATTGGGATTTGGTGCAACGCTAAAGCTTCTCAGTCAGTTACTTGCATAGCAAGCAGCAAATTTAACCTTTGAAGATGGAATAGAGATATATATCCCTCTGTCCCTTCCTGATCCACACCTCCACCAGCACCATGGACCTCCTAGAAACCAATACCAGGAAGAGGATGTGATGGTGGTAATTATAGAGGGAAATGGATCCATCCATTCGGAGCATGTGTGGAATGGATGATTCAGCATATATACCAATTGATGAGATTTGAAAGCTGCACAAAATAAGAGCAGGTGATAGATAAACAAGCAATTCTTGAGTGGATGGGATCGAACAAAATCACAGTGGGAGAATGTGTGTGTTATAACTGGCAGAGATGGAGTGAGAAAACCGTTACACTGGTGAGGTGAGTGATAGAGCAGATAAACAATGCGGGTATCAGTATATGTGGAATTAAGGGAGTATTTAGTCACATTGGAATTTCAGGATCTGTGCGCTGATCAAGATTTCGGGATGGAGCCCGCACAGGATATGGGGTGTGAAGCCTGGAGTCAAAGTAACTGTAGAAATCATTGGGCGAAAACTGGACCCTAGTGGACAGTGTGTCCCAGAAATGGAGACAGAGAGGGTCAAAGCAGGGAAGAGAAGTGTCAGAGATGGACCATGTGAAGGTGATAGATGAGTGGAATTTGGAAGCAAAATTGACATTTTTTCCAGATCCAGATGAGAGAATGAAGCGGCAGCAAAATAATTGTCAGTGTATCGATAAAGGAATTGTGGGAGGGAGCCGGAGTAGGATTGGAATAGGGAATGTTCCACACAGCCCATAAAGAGACAGACATAACTGGGAACGATGCCCTTAGCAACACCTTTAATCTGGAGGAAATGAGATGATTTAAATGTGAATTTGTTGAGTGAGAGGACAAGTTCAGACATACGGAGAAGAGTTGTGGTGGTTGGGGATTGTTCAGACCTCTGTTCGAGGATGAAGCGATGAGCTTTGAAGCCATCCTGTTGGGGAATGGAGGCATTAATGGATTGGTCACACATGGTGAGGAGGAGGCAGTTTGAGCCGGGGAACTGGAAGTTGTTGATATGGCGTAGGACATCAGAGGAATTGTGGATATCAGTGGGAAGGGAATGGATGAAAGAACAAAGAATACAGACAGGATAGGAGGGAGGGATTTCGGTGAGGCAGGAACAGGCTGATGCAATGGGCCTCCTGGGACAGTCCTGTTTGTGGATATTGGGATCGGAGTAGAAAAGGGTGTCTGAGGTTAGGAAACGATGAGGTTGGAGGCTGGAGATGAATGTTTTCTTCTGGAGGTGAAGTCAGTGAGAGTCCTGGAAACAGTTGTTTGATGTTCAGTGATCAGGTCGTGGTCCAGGGAGAGATAGGAGGAAACGTCCAAGAGTTGGTGCTCAGTTTCTGTGAGGTAGAGATCCGTACGGCAGACAACAATGGCATCACCTTGTCGGCAGGTTTGATGACACAGCCAGGGTTTGTCCTGAGAGAGAATTCAGCAGCAAGTTCGGAAGGAGACAACCTCGAGTGGTTGAGTGGAGTGGAGGAATTGAGAATGGCAATTTCACACCGAGAATTCTGGATGGAAAGATCAAAAACAGGTTCGAGCCAAATGGAGGCTCCCTGGTGGAGGGGGTGGGTGAAAGGATCTGATTACCTGGAGGAAGACACCTGTACAAAGAAGTGAAGGGGATGAAGGTGGTGAATAAAGAATTCAGCATCATGAACCCAACATTCATTGAGGTGAGGAAATAAGTTTACGAAGCTGAATGCTTTCCTGAGCACAGCACACTCAACCTCAGAGAAAGAAAGGTCAGAGGGTATGGTGATGAAGTGACAAGGGCTTGGATTAGTGGGGAGGAGACGTGAAGGATGGGAGGATGTGGAGCATCAGTGGCACAGTAGCGCAGTGCTTAGCACGGCTGCTTCGCAGCTCCAGGGTCCTGGGTTCGATTCCCTGCTCGGGTCACTGCCTGAGTAGGGATTGCGCATTCCCCTCATGTCTGTGCGGGTTTCCTCCGGGTGCTCTGGTTTCCTCCCACAGTCCAAAGATGCGCGGGTTAGGTTGATTGGCCATGCTAAGAAATTGCAACTTCGTGTCCAGGGATGCCTAGGTTAGAGGGATTAGTGGTTATTGGAAGTGGGGGTAGGGCCTGGGTGGTGCACAGTGTGCTCGGTGCCCACTCGATGGGCCGAAGGGGCTCTTTCTGCACTGTAGGGCTCTTTGATTCATCCTGGATGCCTTGTTGAAGTCCATATAAACCACATCCACCGCTTTTTCTCTGTCAATGTGTTGAGTCACATTTTCAAAAACCTCAACCAGGCTCATAAGGCACGACCTGCCTTTGGCAAAGTCATGCTGACTACTTTTGATCGTACTGAACTTCTCCAAATGTTCATTAATGTTGTCCCTCAGGATCCTCTCCACCAACTTACCAAACACTGAGGTCACACTCACTGTTGGTAATTTCCTGGGCTATCTCTTTTCCCTTTCTTAAATAAAGGAACCACATCCGCAATCCTCCAATCCTCTGGAACCTCTCCCGTCTCCATCAATGACACAAAGATCATCGCCAGAGGCTCTGCAATCTCTTCCCTCGCCTCCCACAGTAACCTGGGGTACATCCCATCCGGTCCTGGCAACTTATCTAACTTGATGCTTTTCAAAAACTCCAACACATCCTGTTTCTTAATGTCAACATACTCAACCTTTCAGACAGCCGTAAGCCTGCACTGCAACCACCAAGATCTTTCTCCACCGTGAATACCGAACTATTCATTGAGTATCTCTGCTATTTCTACCGGTTCGAGACAAACTTTCCCACCGTCACATTTGATAGGTCCTATTCCTTCACATGTCAAGCTTTTGCTCTTCACATCCTTGTAGAACTAAAGAACAAAAAAAGAACAAAGAACAAAATCAGCCCGGGAAACAGGCCCTTCGGCCCAACGAGCCCGCGCCGCCATCTCAACACCACCAGTCCCCCTCTCCACCCACGACACCTGTCTAATGATTTATGGCCATCCAGATTGAGGGAATCTGATTTAGGGGCAATTTATTCCTGCCAATCAGCCTAAAAGCACAACTTTGGGGTGTGGGAGGAAACCGGAGCACCCGGAGAAAACCCACGCAAGCACGGGGAGAATGCGCAAACTCCCACAGACACCGGCCCAAATCCATGCGTCTGCACAGCAATCAGCGATAGTCACCGAGCTGTTGTCTTGCCCAGTATCTGGTCCAGTTTAGGCACACACTATCGACATGAAGCACTAGGCCAATCTCAAACAACCAAGAGCAGCCCCAGTACGACCCATTGCGTGTATGCCCCTCGTTGGACACGAGGTGGACCGACTTATAACCTGTGAATGAAAAGG
Organism: Carcharhinus amblyrhynchos; assembly: GCF_965287045.1. Classification (NCBI taxonomy): domain Eukaryota; kingdom Metazoa; phylum Chordata; class Chondrichthyes; order Carcharhiniformes; family Carcharhinidae; genus Carcharhinus; species Carcharhinus amblyrhynchos. The sequence goes on from NC_137355.1 coordinate 766,829, forward strand.
GAAAAAAAAACATGATCATACCATATCCATTTACCTTACCAGGGACGCCCCAATGCTAATGACCCTTATTTAAAACAATCTCCTGTATCCACCCATCTCCAACCCACTCATGTGCCTGTCTAAGTTACTCTTAAACAACTCCAGCGTGTTTGCCTCCACCACCTTACTTGGCAGAGCATTCCATACCCCCACTACCCTCTGTGTGAAAAACCTCCCTCTAATATCTGTGTTGTACCTCTCCCCCCCTCACCTTAAGTTCATGGCCCCTTGTCCTACGTGTCTCTATCATCGGAAATAACTTACCTCTGGTTACTCTATCTATACCCTTCATAATCTTATATACCTCTATTAGATTCCCCCCTCAGTCGGTGTCTTTCAAGGGAAAAGAGCCCCAATTTCTTCAATCTTTCCTCATACCCCAGTCCTTCCATCCCAGGCAACATCCTGGTAAACCTCCTGTGCACTCTCTCCAGAGTCTCCACGTCCTTCCGGTAGTAAGGTGACCAGAACTGGACGCAGTACTCAAAATGTGGCCTAACCAATGTTCTGTGCAACTGCAACATTAGACTCCAGCTCTTATATTCTATACCCCTTCCTATAAAGGCTAACATACCATAGGCTTTCTTCACCACACTCTCCACGTGTACTGCCTTAGGGTTTCCCTTAATCTAACCTGCCAAGGCCTTCTCATGACCCCTTCTGGATCTCCTAATTTCCTTTTTAAGTTCCTTCCTACAAGTCATATTCTCCTGTAGATCCCTAACATTACCGAGCTCCCTGAACCTTTTGTACGCTTTTCTTTTCTTTTTGACTAAATTCATTACAACTTCCGTGCACCACGGTTCCGGTAATCCTGTTTCCCTGTTATATCGGAATGTCGTCGTGCAGAATTCCAGAAAAACATTCCTGGAAAATCTGCCACATTACTTCTGTACATTTCCCTGAGAAAACCTCCTTCCAATTTATGCCTCTAATTTCCTGCCTGATGGCTTCATAATTCCCCTTCCTCCAGATAAACACTTTCCTGTCTTGCCTGATCCGATCTCTCTCCAAGGCTAATGTAAATGAGATAGCGTTATGATCAGTATTCCCAAAATGCTCTCCCACTGAGAGATCTGACACCTGTCCAGGTTCATTACCCAATACCAGATCGAGTACAGCCTCTCCTCTTGTAGGATTATCCACATACTGTGTCAGGAAACCCTCCTGAACACACCGAACAAACTCCTCCCCATCCAAACCCCTTACCCTCCGGATATTCCAATCGATATTTGGGAAATTAAAGTCTCCCATCACGACAACTCTGTTATTATTACATCTCTCCAGGATCTGTTTCACTGTCTGCTCCTCAACTTTTGGGCGGCCAATAGAAAACACCCAGTAAAGTTATTGACTCCTTCCTGTTCCAGACTTCCACCCACTGAGACTCCATAGACAATCCCTCCACGGTGTCCACCTTCTCTACAGCTGTGACACTATCTCTGATCGACAGTGCCACTCCCCCACCTCTTTAACCTCCCTCCCTGTCCCTCCTGAAACATCTGAAACCCGGCACTTGAAGTATCCAGTCCTGTCCCTGAGACATCCAAGTCTCTGTAATGGCCACAACATCACATTTCCGAGTAGTGATCCATGCTCTAAGCTCATCCACTTTGTTCACAACACTCCGAGCGTTAAAATAGACACATCTCAAACCTTCAGCCTGAGCACTCCCCTTCTCAAACACCTGCCCATCCTCCCTCTCACACTGTCGACAATCTCTCTCTATCTGTGAGCTAACCTCCTCTCTCCCAGTCACTTCATTTCGATTCCCTCCCCACAACCATTCCAGATTAAACTCTCCCCAGTAGCCTTCGCAAACCTTCCCGCCAGGATATCGGTCCCCCTGGGATTCAAGTGCCACCCGTCCTTTTTGTACAGGTCACACCTGCCCCTAAAGAGGTCCCAATGATCCAGGAACCTGAATCCCTGCCCCCTGCTCCAATCCCTCAGCCACACATTCACCCTCCACCTCATTCCATTGCTCTCAGTAATCAGATTCACTGCAGCGACAACAGTTTCATTTGTGTTTGAATTACCACCCGGTTTTCTGCTAGAAATTATTTTATTGTTGCTTCAATGGTTTAAAATTAGTTTTATTTGTTTTAAATTTGTACTTCAGGTATTTTCTGGGATTTGTCTTATGACCCTGCATTGTTAGGAATCTGTCCTGGTTGTCTTTTGGAAAACAATATTTCCCTCTCTCTCTCTTTGTGTCTCTCTCCCTCTCCCTGGCATTGGAAACTCTGCTGGCCAGGTGAAAGCAAGGATCCTGGCCTTTCCAGAGTGCAAATGTTGCTGTTGCTGGTTCTCTGGCTAGTTACTGGAGTCCTTTTCTCTTTGAGAGGCTATTCTGACATCGAGCTTGTCTGTCTGTTCATCAAGGGAATTGTCGAGTTTTGCCAAAAAAACTAAGTTTCAGCATCACGAGAGCATTTATATTTTCTGCCCTAAACCTGTAGTAAGACTTTTATATGGTGAAGTTTGTATGATTGAAACATTTCCTATATTCAATAAGGCATATACAGTATCATGGTTATGCTTTTTGCGTGTAATTGTAAACATTTTATTTCTGTACATGTGAACTGTATTCTGAAATAAACATTGGCTGATAAAAACTCCCTCGTGAGTCATTTGAATCAGATTTGAAATGAAACGTCTCAGTCTCACCCGAGTCAAATTCAAAGTACAAAATGTGTGACCCGGGCGGGCTCCATAAAACACTTTGGAGTTTCTGACCTGAACCATAACAGAGCTGAACTCTTCATTTTTGGCCTCTTTGCAACAGTGAGAATGTGACTGAACCAATCCATTGGAACCAGTTGCACAGAGTAACACTGGAAGAAAATTCTGGCATCGCACTCTGAAGCTGACGGTGGTCTGCTGTGACCCAGGCAGTAGCTTGAACAAGAATACAGGTTAGACATGTTTTAATGTGTGGAGCCTCTTCAAATGCAGGGTTAAATCAAGCATTTCATGCTCACATCACAGAGAAATGGTGAGGGATGTAGCATCACATGGACAAACACTGAGTCCCTTCATCTCTGATATCCAGTTGGTGGCGGTGTGCCCCATGTGAAACGTACACTGCAGGAAGTCACTACTTAGAACATAGAAACACAGAACATTACAGCACAGTACGGACCCTTCAGCCCTCAATGTTGTGCCGAGCTTTGTCCAACCCCAAGATCAAGCTATCCCACTCCCTATCATTCTAGTGTACACTCTATCAATCCCTCTCATCATCTTATGAACCTCTATTAAGTGGCCTCTCATCCTCCTCCGCTCCAAAGAGAAAAGCCCCAACTCCCTCAACCTTTCCTTATAAGACCTACCTCCAAACCAGGCAGCATCCTGGTAAATCTCCTCTGCACTCTCTCCAATGCTTCCACATCCTTCTTATAGTGAGGTGACCAGAACTGCACACAATATTCCAAATATGGTCTCACCAATGTCCGGTGTAGTTGCAGCATAACCCCATGGCCCATAAACTCAAACCCCCTTGTTAATAAATTCTAACACACAATAAGCCTTTTTCATGGCTCTATCCACTTGAGTGGCAACCTTCAGAGATCTGTGGATATGAACCCCAAGATCTCTCTGTTCCTCCACATTCCTCAGAACCCTGCCGTTGACCCTGTAATCCACATTCAAGTTTGTCCTCCCCAAAATGAATCACCTCACACTTATCAGGGTTAAACACCATCTGCCACTTTTTGGCCCAGCTCTGCATCTTATCAATGTCTCTTTGCAGCCGACAAGAGCCCTCCACCTCATAAGAACATAAGAAATAGGAGCAGGAGTAGGCCATCTAGCCCTTCGAGCCTGCCCCGCCATTCAATAAGATCATGGCTGATCTGTCGTGGCTCAGTTCCACTTTCCCGCCCTCTCCCCATAACCCTTAATCCCCTCTCTTATCAAGAACCCATCAACCCGCTTCTTAAAAATATTTAGCGAGGCAGCCTCCACCACTTCAACGGGCAGAGAATTCCAGAGATTCACCACCCTTTGAGTGAAGAAGTTCCTCCTCAACTCCGTTCTAAACCGCCTCCCCTTTATCTTGAGGCTGTGCCCCCTAGTCCTACTGTCTTTTTTGAGCGGGAAGAGTCTCTCCACCTCTATCCTATCCATCCCATTCATCATCTTATACGTCTCAATGAGATCTCCCCTCATTCTTCTAAACTCTAACGAGTACAAGCCTAGTTTATTCAGCCTCTCCTCATAGCTCAATCCCCTCAACTCCGGTATCAGCCTAGTAAACCTCCTCTGCACTCCCTCCAGGGCCAAAATATCCTCATCCACTACTCCACCAATCTTGTTGTCAGCAAATTTACTGACCCATCCTTCTGCCCCCTCTTCCAAGTCATTGATGAAAATCACAAATAACAGAGGACCCAGCACTGACCCCTGTGGTACACCGCTGGTAACTGGCCTCCAGTCTGAAAATTTTCCCTCCACCACCACCCACTGTCTTCTATGAGACAGTAAAAAGTCTGACAACAACAGGTTTAAGCCCAACCAATTTATTTGATAGTAAATTTTCAAGCTTTTGGGTTTGTCCCTTCGTCAGCTGAATGCAGAGTTCTGGCCTCAGGCAGAGCATATACAGGACAGACAGTTTACAGATCACTGATTAGAATGCGAATCTTTACACCTAACCTGCTGTTCAAGTCCTAAAGTGGCCGACAATGTGAGTGGAAGGAGCACTGATCACAGGTTGAAGAGATGTGTATTGTCTCCAGACAGCACAGTGAGTGAGGTTTTGCAAACCCAGGCAAGTCAAGGGGGTTACAGATAGTGCGACATGAACCCAAGATCCCTGTTGCGACCGTCCTCATGTGTGAGGAACTTGGCTATCAGTCTCTGCTCAGCGACTCTGCGCCATCGTGTGTCGTGAAGGCTGCCTTGGAGAATGCTTACCCGAAGGTCAGAGGCTGAATGCCCGTGACCACTGAAGTGTTCACCAACAGGAAGGGAACAGTCTTGCCCGGTGATTGTCTTCTATTAGACAGCCAGTTACTTATTCAATCAGCCAAATTTCCTTCTATCCCACACATCCTTATCTTCTTCATCAGTCTACCATGGGGAACCTTATCAAACGCCGTACTAAAATCCACATATTCGGCATCAACAGTTCTATCTTCATCCACACACGTGGTTTCCTCCTTAAAGAATTCAATCAAATTTGTGAGCCAGGACTTACCCCTCATGAATCCGTGCTGACTATCCCGGATTAAACTGCATCTTTCCAAATGGTCATAAATCCTGTCTGTCAGGATCCTTTCCTTTAACTTACTGACTACTGAAGTAGGACTTACTGGCCTATAGTTACCAGGGTCATTCCTATTTCTTTTCTTCAAGACAGAAACAAAATTAGCCATTCTCCAGTCCTCTGGCACTATCCCAGTGGACAGCGAGGACCCAAAGATCAAAGGTAAAGCCTCTGAAATCTCATCCCTTGCCTCCCAAAGTATCCTAGGATGTATCCCATCTGGTCCAGGGGACTTATCCACTCTCAATTTTTTTTCTTCAAAATTAGCGATTCATCTTCCCTCAGGACATCTACCTCCTCCATCCTATCAGCCTGTATCACACTCTCACCCTCAAAAACATGGCCTTTCTCCTTAGTGAACACGGAAGAAAAGTATTCATTCAACGCCTCACCTATCTCTTCTGACTCCATGCACAAGTTCCCACTACGAGCCTTGACTGACCCTAACCTCACCCTGGTCATCCTTTTATTTATTTTATTCATTATGCAGCAAATTCTATCCCAAGGGAAGGCAATGGCTGAGTGGTATCAGCTCACACCCATTGAATGACAGCTCGGGACCGACCAGAGGAATGTCCTCATTCCAATTTGCATCTTTATACTCAGTGTGCAGTTAGATATATACTGACCTTCTCTGTAAAGTGAGGCGCCCACTGTTCCATCGGCATCGATGGACTCTATAAGGACCAGGAATGCAATTAGGAGAAAGAGTGCCTTCATCATCCTGCACTGATCTCCTCACGATCAAACTGAGATTGTAAAGTACATGAGCTCTTTATATGAGCACACAGAGTATTCAAAGTTAATAATCAGACACATTGGATACGTTGAATGGACACTCCATGAACTGAACCCAACATTAACTGGAATCATTATTTAAAATTAAAATTGGTGTGACAGGTCTAACAAATGATTGATCTGAGGAAGGTTTATGCACATAATTTATTGCATTCAAAGATGAACAAAACAATAAAGACAGAAACCATTTGATCCAACTTGCTACATTCAAAATGCAATCCAATTATCCTCACTTCCCTCTGCTCTTTGACTCTAACCATGCAATAACACCTTCTCCTAAATTAATCATCCAATTCATCCTTTAAGGGAATTCGTAGGTTTTTCTCCAAAGACAATTCAGGCAGCATGTCCCAACTCACAACTGATTGCAAGAAATAAACTATTTTTATTGTTCTGCAGAATCTATGTGTACAAGTTTGCTGACCACGCGCTTCCGAAAATCTCCAAAGGTCACGACTGGGAGAGGATCTGGAGAGATCTCCCTGGTGCCCTTCCACCATTGATTGTCCTTTTATCCATCGTTTGGGCAGCACAGTAGCACAGTGGGTTAGCACTGCTGCTTCACAGCTCCAGGGTCCTGGGTTCGATTCCCAGCTTGGGTCACTGTCTGTGTGGAGTTCGCGCATTCTCCTTGTGTCTGCGTGGGTTTCCTCCGGGTGCTCCAGTTTCCTCCCACAGATCAAAGATGTGCAGGTTAGGTTGATTGGCCATGCTAGAATTGCCCTTAGTGTCCTGAGGTGCGTAGGTTAGAGGGATTAGTGGGTAAATATGAAGGGATTTGTTGTAGGACCTGGGTGGGATTGTGGTCAGTGCACACTCGATGGGATGAATGGCCTCTTTCTGTGCTGTCGGGTTTCTATGATTCGATGAGAAGCAACCCTGTCTTCCACAGCTGAATCACGATGTTAATTGTGACATCTTGCTGTGAGAAAATTAGTTGCTAAATTTCCTGTATTCCAGCTCCTTAAAGGTTGTACAACCAAATAAACCTGTTGGACTTTAACCTGGTGTTGTGAGACTGCTTACTTCTAAAATTCTAACAGGACTAAACAGGGTAGATACAGGGAGGATATTCCCGATGGTGGGGGAATCCAGAACCAGGGGTCACAGTCTGAGGGTTCAGGGTCGACCATTTAGGACGGAGCTGAGGAGACATTTCTTCACCCAAAGATTGGTGAATCTGTGGAATTCATTCCCATTGGAAGTCGTTGATGGCAACACATTAAATGGCTGGATCTAGAACTTGGGGTGAATGGGATCAAAGAATCTGGGGAAATTGCAGGATGAGGCTATTGATTGGATGATCAGCCATGATCGTGATGATTGGTGGATCAGGATCGAAGGCCAAATGGCCTCCTTCTGCTCCGATATTTTATGTTTCTATGTTTCGATCTGTAATTTCCAGGTTACATGTTAATAAGCATTTAAATTGATAATGTATTGTGGAAATACAATTTCACCAATAATTCCTGGCAGTGTTTATTATTTAACTCTACTCTCTGTGCCTGAAGTTGTGTGGTAGCCTTCCTGCTGGATAACACTTCTACACAGTCACTCGGCTGCTCACAGGAGGCATTGCTGCTTAATGTATGTCCATTTACTTTCCAATTTGATTCCTTAATTTTGCAAACTTCTTCTGTTTAAAATATTCAACTTGGATGATGATGATGATGAAGCATTCGTGTTAGTTCTGTCCTCTGTGTTCTGGCCTTATTTAAGATTGGAATGTAGTCCTGGCAATAACATACCTGACACAGGCTCGAAATCAGACAGGCACACACTTTCTAAAGCTGGAAAACGCAATGGGTGGCAGCTTAACATTTTAACTGTTCCTTCGTTTCACAGAATCACCAGCTGGAAATAGAGGCATTGTTTCCATTTGATTCATCTCGAGTGATCCACAGTCAAAGAGAAATTATCAAAAGATGGAATGGTGATGATTCAACACATTAACCCAGTGTGACTGGATAATAATAAGGAACAAGAGCTTGAAAAGACTCTCGAACAATAACCCAGGTCACATACCTCCCTCCAGATAAGGGGATGAGGCATCCCTGTGTCTGCTAAACAACCCAATTTGACTAAAATGTGTCCTGTGTCCCGGAGATGGCCAATATCCTGTGTATTCCAGCTCTTGAAGCTACAGCCTGTTTCTCTCTGTCAAATTCCTTTAGAAGCTGCAGCCTGTCTGTTTCAGCTCTCGTCCAATTATCCCAGCGTGTCCTTGCAAACCATCATCTTAAATGGCCCGTTTTGTAACAACACACACACACACACACACACATACACACACACACACAGACACACACACACACACATACACACACACACACACATACACACAGACACACACACACACACACACACAGACACACACACCGACACACAGACACACACACACACACACACATACACACACACACGCACAGACACACACATACACACACATACACACACACAGACACACACACACACCGACACACACACACACACATACAGACACACATAGACACACACACACACACACACACACAAACACACACGCAAAGGCACACACATACACAGACACACACACACACACACACACAGGCACACATTCACACACGCAGAGGCACACACACACACAGACACACACACACACACACAGACACACACACACACACACACACACACACACATACACAGACACACACACACTCACACACACACACACCCTGGAGCCAGGGTGGGGAGCTCACAGAAAAGTCAAGCCTAATGCAGGAGGAGTTTCTCGAAAGGGTGAAGGGAGCCCGGAAGAGGTGCAATGCCTCGTACACCACTGACAAGGAGCCCAATGAATAACTCGCGGCACACGCTCAGTGACACCAAAATTCTCTCTTATATTGTGTTGCTGCTGAAGAGTGATATTTTTCAAATTCTTATTTGAAAATCCCATCTGCTTAATCCGCGATCTGTGACAGCTTGATTCGGCGAATCACATTTAACATCGGCCCAACTGATCCCTTCACACGGCTGTCTTTGAAATTACTGACACATGCCGTCAGCGACACTATCATCAACAATCAATTTATTCATCTGATCAATATTCCCAGATATCATTTCCCATTCACTATTTATAGAACATAGAACATAGAACATAGAACATTACAGCGCGGAACAGGCCCTTCGGCCCACAATGTTGCGCCGACCAGTCTTATTTATAAAAAAAAAACATTGACCCACTAATCTAAACCAATCCCTTTTCGTCCATAAACCTATCCACCAATCTCTTAAACGCCCCCAAACTAGGTGCATTTACAACTGCAGCAGGCAGGGCATTCCAGTCCCTCACCACCCTCTGTGTAAAGAACCTGCCCCTGACATCCGTCCTATAACTACCCCCCCTTAATTTAAAGCCATGCCCCCTCGTGCTAGATTTCTCCATCCGAGGAAACAGGCTATCACCATCCACCCTATCTAAACCTCTAATCATCTTATATGTTTCTATAAGATCCCCTCTTAGCCGCCTTCTTTCCAGTGAAAACAACCCCAAATCCCTCAGTCTCTCCTCATAGGACCTCCCCTGCATACCAGGCAACACCCTGGTAAACCTCCTCTGCACCCTCTCCAAAGCCTCCACATCCTTCCTGTAATGTGGGGACCAGAACTGCACACAGTACTCCAAGTGCGGCCGCACCAGAGTTGTGTACAGTTGCAACATGACGCTGCGACTCCTAAATTCAATCCCCCTACCAATAAACGCCAAGACACCGTACGCCTTCTTAACAACCTTATCTACTTGATTCCCAACTTTCAGGGATCTATGTACACATACACCTAGATCCCTCTGCTCCTCCACTCTATTCAAAGTCCTCCCGTTAGCCCTATACTCAACACATCTGTTATTCCTACCGAAATGGATTACCTCACACTTCTCCGCATTAAACTCCATCCGCCACCTCGCGGCCCAGCTCTGCAACCTGTCCAAGTCACCCTGCAAACTTCGACACCCTTCCTCACAATCTACCACACCTCCGACTTTGGTGTCATCAGCAAACTTACTAATCCACCCAACTATACCCTCATCCAGATCATTAATAAAGATTACAAACAGCAGTGGCCCCAAAACAGATCCCTGAGGCACACCACTCGTAACCGCACTCCATGATGAATAATTACCATCAACCACCACCCTCTGTCTCCTATCTGCTAACCAATTCCTGATCCAAGTACCTAAATTACCACCAATCCCATACATCTGCATTTTCTGCAGAAGCATACCATGGTGAACCTTATCAAACGCCTTACTAAAATCCATATATACGACATCTACTGCCTTATCCCTATCCACCTCTTTGGTCACCTTCTCAAAGAACTCAATAAGGTTAGTAAGGCACGACCTTCCCGCTACAAAACCATGCTGACTATCTCTAATCAATTCATTACTCTCCAAATAACTATAAATCCTATCCCTAATAATTCTTTCTAAAACCTTGCCCACTACAGAAGTAAGACTCACTGGTCTGTAATTCCCAGGGGAGTCTCTGCTCCCCTTCTTAAACAATGGGACAACATTCGCTGTCCTCCAATCTTCCGGTACTATACCAGAGACCAACGACGACCTGAAGATCAGAGCCAGTGGCTCTGCAATCACCTCTCTTGCCTCCCATAGAATCCTAGGGTAAATCCCGTCCGGACCAGGGGACTTATCTATTTTCAACCCATCTAGAATATCCAAAACATCCTCTGTATCAACTACAATACTTTCTATTTTACACCCCTTCACCCCAGTGACCTCCTCAGCTACATTCATATCGTCCTGCGTGAACACCGAAGAGAAATAATGGTTCAATGCCTCTCCAATCTCTTCCGGTTCCACACACAACTTCCCCCTACTGTCTGTAACTGGCCCTAATCTTGCCCTAACCAACCTTCTGTTCTTGACATACCTATAGAACGCCTTAGGATTCTCCTTAATCCTATCAGCCAAAGTCATCTCATGCCCTCTTCTAGCCCTTCTTACCTCCCTCTTCAACTCCCTCCTAGCCAATCTAAAGCTTTCTACTGCACTACCCGAGCCCTCAAGCCTCATCCGAACATAGGCCTCCTTCTTCTTCCTAACCAACAAATCAACTTTTTTTGTGCACCACGGTTCCCTAGCCCTACCAATTCCTCCTTGCCTGACAGGGACATACCTATCACAGACCCACAGTAGCTGCTCCTTGAAAAAACTCCACATTTCAGACGTTCCTAGTCCCTGTAATCTCCTAGTCCAATCAATGCTTCCTAATTCTCTCCTGATGGCCTCATAATTACCCTTCCCCCAGCTAAAACTACTGACCCGAGGTTCATGCCTTTCCCTTTCCATCACTAAGGTGAACGTAACCGAATTGTGGTCACTATCACCAAAAAGCACACCAACTTCCAAGTCTAGCACCTGGTCCGGCTCATTTCCCAGCACCAAGTCCAATATAGCCTCACCTCTAGTTGGCCTATCTACATATTGAGTCAAAAAACCTTCCTGCACACTCTGAACAAAAACTGACCCCTCTAACGAGCTAGAGCTATAACAATTCCAATCAATGTTAGTAAAGTTAAAATCCCCCATAACAATTACCCTATTACTTTCACTCCTAACCAGGATTGTCTCTGCAATCCTTTCCTCAACCTCTCTAGAACTTTTTGGAGGTCTATAAAAGACTCCCAACAGGGTGACCTCTCCTCTCCTATTTCTAATTTCTGCCCATACTACCTCAACAGACAAGTCCTCATTAAACTTCCTCTCTGACACTGTGATATAGTCCTTGACCAATAATGCTACTCCACCCCCCCTTCTACCTCCTTCTCTACTCCGACTAAAGCACTTGTACCCCGGCACCTGCAACATCCATTCCTGACCCTGCTCTATCCACGTCTCTGAAATGGCCACAACATCAAAGTCCCAGGTACTGGTCCACGCTGCAAGTTCATCCACTTTATTGCGAATACATTTCAAACCTCGCTTTTTTGGTTCTGGTGTCAGGGATTATCCAATTTCTCTGAAGCCAATCTCATCTCTAACCTTGGTTAAAGCCCCTTGACATTTCCCCGAGAGAGCATCACACTGGTTGTAGTGATATCATTTAACCAGATGTTATTGGGATTTGGCAGCTCCATTGCATTGCTGCACTTTGCAAGTAGAAAGGTCATGGATGTTAATAGAATAGAACTCCTGTCCGATTGAAAGGGCTTCAGTGATTCTGTTTGTTCAGTGAGTGGAATGAATGTCATTCCCCCATAGATTCCTCCCGGTGCAGTCGAGGGATTTTCCCTTTTTTAAAGGGAGATTCCTGTCAATGAGTCACCCAATCGCCTCAGCAGTAGTGTGAAATCCAGCTGCAGCGGGCTACAGTGTGAAAGAGAGAGAAAGCAGCTTCCTCAGCATATGAGGAATAGATTGAAGTGCTCCAGAGATGGGACTGTATCTGAGACCAATGATCTGGAATGGTGAAACAATGGGAAACAATCTCAGTTCAGTAGATTGGAACGCTACATCTATGGTTGAGAATATAAGAACAATAACGGAGAGAGCTGGAACAACAGGTCAGAATCTGAGTACATCGGATCACAAGGTCACAATAATGGAGAAGGGCTTATCAGCGGCAATATACAACCTTTCTAACTATTATAGATGGATGTCATTGAAACTCCGGATCCTTTGGGCACTGCAGGTTGTTCAGGCTGGTTACTATCCCCTCCTCGCTGTTATTGGAGTCCCTGGTAAGTCACACTCTCTCTCTCCCTCTCTCTCTTCCTCTCCCTCTCTCTATTTCTTTCTGTCTCTCTCTCCCTTTTTGATGTTGACCACGGAAGCATTGTTTATTGTCTTAAAAATACATCAGCATCCATAATACCCTTCACAGAAGGAAAAGTGTCCCCATTACCTGGACTTGCTGACATGTGACTCCAAATCAACAGCAATGTGGGAGACGCCTAATTTCCCTCGGAATGCTAAGAAAGTTTCCACATACCTGATGAAGGAACAGTATTTCAGAAAGCTTGTGTGTTTAATATCAAATAAACTTGTTGGACTTTAACCTGGTGTTGAAGAGTTCTGACTGTGTTTACCCCAGTCTAAGCCGGCATCTTCACACAATGAGGAATGAAGCACTCACGCCTCAATCCTCCCACCATCGGATATTTTATATCCCCAGCCTTGGCTATTCCAGTTCATCCACCAACTCCCAAACCCTGTTTCTCAAACATTCAATTTATTCACCTCTCCCCCCAGCCCCCTCTCCTCCTCTCCCCGGACACCCGCCAATGTTCTGTGTTAGCGTGAGTGGGCGAACACGATCACTACGGACTCAGGGTCAGGTTCAACAGCGGGACAGCTTTATTTTTTACGTTGATGGAGGTGCAGTCAGGACACACAATCCAAACTGTCCTGAAAGCGCTCTAAAGACCCACCGCAAGGGGTACAGTTATACCTGAACTTGATACACTGTACAATTCAAATGCTAATGTTTTGTTTCCAGTATTCGACTGTGACCATCCTGTTTCAATGTCTTCAAGTATTGTAACGATGTTTTAAGTGTGTGTTAATCGTTTCTGTCTGATGGGTTTATTAATGGTCTAGAATCTCCGGGGTTTGAACAATGGGTGTTTATTCTCAGGGAGTTTATGGGGCCAGGGATCCTTCCTTAGTGATGCTAATCTTCAGGTGTCTCCACAGAGGGTTGCTTGATTAGATCAGAGGTGCTGATTTGGTGGGATGGGGGTGTGCTTTTTAATTTAGTTCCTGTCGGTGCCATCCTGTCCTGTTCCCTTTGTGTGATAGCCCTTATTTGCATTCTAAAAGCATGTCCTTGCCTGCGAGTCTGTGTCTGTTCCCCTGTGACCTTTAGTGGGGAGGGTCTGAGTGCAGCTTCAGTCTGCTTCCATATTGTGTACCCAGTTTCATAAAATTTATTGTCCGATAACATCTGACTCAGTGGAAAAAACAACACACCAAAACCTCCCCCTGTTATTCCTTTGTTTCAATCCCCATTGCACTTCCTCCACTGCTTCACCCAGTCATCAAGATTGCTCTCCCACCCACCCTCCCGCTGCCCATTGTATACCGCGCTCTTCAAATTCCCAGTGTCTCCCAGTCAAATCACCCTCACCTCCATGGACTGCTGCAGCCTCATGCAGGAAACCTGGTTCCACTTCTCATGACCCCTCCAGGTTCTCCTCAGCCCTTTTTAAACTCATTCCGAGCTACCTTGTAACCCTCAAGCGACCCAACTGAACCTTGTTTTCTCATCCTTTCATCTGCTTCCTTTTGCCTCTTGACAAGACATTCAATCTCCTTTGTGAACCATGATTCCCTCACTCGACCATTTCCTCCCTGCCTGACAGGGACATACCTATTAAGGACACGTAGTATTTGTTCCTTGAACAAGCTCAATTTTTCATTTGTGCCCATTCCTGACAGTTTCTGTTCCCATCTTATGCTCCCTAATTCTTGCCTAATCACATCATAATTACCCCTGCCCCAGGTATAAACCTTGCCCTGCCGTGTGACCCTATCCCTCTGCATTGCAAAAATGAAGGAAACTGAATTGTGGAGTCGGACTTTAGGAACTTTCAAGTGGTCATTGGATAGGCACATGGAACAAACCAGAATAATAGGGACTGGGATCGTTTGATCTTGGTTTTGGACAAAGCTCGGCACAACATCGAGGGCAGACAGGCCTGTACTGTGCTGTACTGTTCTATGTTCGATCTACTCTATCAATACCAGTTAGGATGTTATGTTGGAATAAAGTCACCCGTCACTTTTCAACACCAAGGAACACAAATTTGGATGTTTTAGTCTCTCCTGAGGGAATGTAGGAATCAATCATATTCCTGTGAATCTGGAATCACAGGAAGCCCAGATCAGGTAATGATAACAGATTTTCATCCTTAAAATACATTCATGAAACAAGTATAACAACAGATTGGCTACACTGCTAGTCCCCGCTCCTCCCTGCCCCCGTGTATCAACATGCATTGGGAGTTACCGCAAACAGAAATCAAACCACAACAACATACTCATTCTGAGAATGCAAAATGTGGTGAGTAGCCTTAAATCCAACGGGTAGTAACTCGCTTTATGACTCCCAAAGCCTGTCCACAATCTAAGAGTTGCAAGTCCGCAGTGTGATGGAGTTGTCTCTATTTGTCTGGATGAGCGAAGCTCTACCTACACGCAGGAAGATCAACATCACCCAGGATAAAAGGAGCTCGCTTATTTTCCATCTCTTCCAACAACATGTCCTTTCCCCACGGCTGACAGTGAGCACCATCTCAGCATGGTCTGCAGAACTTCAGCAAATCACCATTGACATCTCCTTTAAAAATCACAGCCCTCACTATCCAGCTGGTTAAAAACTGATGGTAAATGAGAACATCACCACCTCCAGGTTTCCTTCCAAAACACTCAGCAGGCACTCTTGGATTTTGTCCATGGATGCAGTTACTTTGAAATTAGATCCATTTTGAAATCAGAGCAGGCAGGTTATATTCTATCAGCATGAACATTTCCAGTTAAATATTTCAATCTGTCAGAGTCAAACACAGCTCGGCCAAATGTCAGTTGAGTTCATTCATCAGAGTTGAATGTTTTCCGGCATTATCGGTTGCTTAATGTTGAATTGTTTCTGGATAGGAAGGCAGTCATTGCAATGATATGAAGAAAGATTGGCAATTTGACCACGATGCCTTTGATCATTTCATTGTGAATATTTTGCGGTATTTTACAGACTTTGCAGTCCCTTCGCTTGCGTTAATTCCAGAAATCTCAGGATGAATTAACACAGCAAAATGTTTCCATAGTCTGTGCCTATAAAGCTTGATGACTAATATCTGGATTTATTTCTGCTCCTTAAAGTTAACGTGATGACAATTGGAATACTCTCTCAGGAAAGATGTGGTCTCTCCAAATGTGTAACACACTACCTGGTTTCGATGGCAGCTGCAGATCTACTGGTCGTTATTTTTGACGTGATATTGAGACAAATTCCAATTGTTTATCAGGAGCATTTCCAATTCCTCTGGGACATGGATGTGTGTAATATCCACGCTGTGCTCCTTTATGCAGCTACTGACTGTTCTGTTTGGTTCACTGTCACTTTCACCTTTGATCGACTTGTGACAATTTGTTGCCCCATGCTGAAAAGTAAATTTTGCACCGACAAAATGGCTAAAGTTGTCCTGGGATCAATCACTGTTCTGAGCTGTTGTAAAAACATTTTTTGGTATTTTATGATGGCAAATTGGTATGGGTTGATGAACGACCCATGGTTTTGTTTTGTACCTTTCAGTGTCATTGATTCTTCTGTCTGGATTGCCGTTGAACTCAGTCATCATATTCTAAACCCCTGTGTCCCATTTGTTCTGATTCTGTTGTTCAATATTTGCACCATCAGGCACATTTTAGTGACCAGTAGATCTCGCACGAGACTCCAAACTCCTGTCAATGGAAAAGGGACCAAAGACCCAGAGATGCAGAATCGAAGGAAATCTATTATTTTACTCTTTGCTATCTCAGTGAATTTTATCATATTATGGGCAACAATAATGGTATACTCTGTATGCAGGCGGATGTATTATTTGGGGTATTATGCTCTTTGGATGGATGATATTGTTCAGGAGTTCGGCTTCATGCTTCAGCTCATGAGTTGCTGCACAAATACTTGTATATACGCTGTGACCCAGAGGAAATTCAGAGAGCAATTGAAGAATGTGCTCAAATATCCCTTTATGCACACTGTGCAATTATTTCAATGATGCTGATAACAGGCAAAGAATAATTCATGGAATCCTTGATTTAATTGCACATTTCCCAACATGACAGGGCCAGACGTGGCAGAGCAGGTTGTACCCTGTTGATGTATTTTTAGATTGTAGAGAATTAAATGTGAATATGGGGAAAGGCAGGAAGACCCTGTTGCTATGGTGGTGCTGAACATTTTTTGACAATGTAGGAGAGCCTGTCTAAACAGTGGCAATAAACGCTGCAGGAAACTCGCAGTGGGATTTGAACGGAATTAGGATTTGGTGCAAAGCGAAAGCTTCTCAGTCAGTTCCTCGCAGAGCAAGCAGCAAATTTAGACTTCAAAGATTGAATACAGTTGGTAGCCCTCTGTTTCCTCCAGCTCCACACCTCCACCATCACCATGGACCTCCCAGAAACCAATACCGGGAAGAGGGTGCGATGGTGGTAATTATAGAGGGAAATGGATTCATCCATTAGGAGCATGTGTGGAACAGATGATTCAGCATTTATACCAATTGATGAGATTGAATGCTGTAGAAAATAAGAGCAGGTGATAGATAAACAAGCAATTCGCGAGCGGATGGGTTCGAACAAAATCACAGTGGGAGGATGTGTGTGTTATAACTGGCGGAGATGGAGTGAGAAAACCATTACACTGGTGAGGTGAGTGATAGAGCAGATAAACAATGTGGGTATCAGGATATGTGGAATTAATGGAGTATTTAGTCACATTGGAATTTCAGGATCTGTGCAACAGGCACTGGGGGAGTGTTTGTGATTGATGACATGCAGAGAGGATATGTGGTGATGGATCTGGTAGAGCAGAGGAGCGAGTGAGATATCACCCTCTATCCAATAGAGGTGAATGTATACCGTGAACAGAAGGGAAGTTGTTGGGTTGTGAGTTCGCTGCTCCATCATGTAATGGATCAAAGTCAATAATATTTGGGAAGTTTTTTTAAACATAATCATGAACATATCCTTTTTGATCCCTGTGTGTTGGTCAGAATCTAGATGTTTAAATGGTGTTTAGATTTTATTTCTTCAGTTTCTTCCATTTTCAAAGTTACCTGTAAGTTCATTGGTTTGTTAAGCTAAGGGGGGATTTACAACTGTATAACAAACACAAGGAATATGAAATAGTTTTATTTTTAATATTAGAAACCCGGGAGTAACACTGAGACAGCAAAAGTAAATTGAGTTGATTGTGTTCCCAGGAGCAGGGAAAAGTTTTATCACTCTGCAGAAGGACAGGAAAAGAGCTTGCATATTGCACATCATAAATTAATAAACCAAAATTTCACAAACCATGGGAGTGGTATCGAAGGCAGAATCTGAAGACCTTCTAAAGATTTGATTGCAGAAACTGAAATCTTTAAGGGGTAATTTTCAAAGTACTAATTCCTGTAAGGAGGTGCTGTTCTGCTTTTATTTTGTTGTAATAAATCTTTAACTCGAATAAATAACCATCAACTTTCATTTCAAAAGTTTTATATCTGAGTTTCTGAAAAAACCCCTCAACAAACAAATTGCATCATCGTTCTGTTCCCAGTATCCATTCGGGATTTGAAGAGCCTGGACTGAGCAACTGGTATCGCATCAAATAAGTGCCGGCTCTTTGTGGAATTTAAAACAGGAATTTTTTGATGGCCTTGAGAATGGTAAATTCAAAGGGAAGGAGTGTCGGGAGAAGATTTACTGCAGGTGGATATACAAATGCAAACTGGTACCGGAGTTAAAAGAACAGAAGGACATAAGAAATAGGAGCAGGAGTCGGCCATCCAGCCCTTCGAGCCTGACCCACCATTCAATAAGAAGGATTAGCTATGGGAAATGTGTGGGGTTATGGAGATTGAGCGGGGTGGGGTGGGATTGGGGTAGGATTCTCTTCAGGGATTCAATGTGGAATCCAGCAGCCGAATTGCCTACTTCTGCACTGTGGGAAATTTCTGTTTCCATTCTGCAATGAAATGGGTGGGGTTTAAAGTGGGAACCTCAAAAAGTTCTGGGAGAGCTTTCAAAGTTCTACAAAAGGTGAATAAACCTCAGACAACAGAACTGTCACAAAATTTGCAGTTTGATGTATGTGCAAGGATGGAAAAACGGCACGATTAAAGGGATTGGAGATCACTTCTATTTGATTTGATTTGATTTGATTTGATTTGATTTATTATTGTCAGATCCATTAACATAGAACATAGAAAATAGAACACCACAGCACAAACAAGCCCTTCAGCCCACAAGTTGTGCCGATCACATCAATACCTACCATGCCATAGAAATATCTGTAACTCCCAATCCCATTAGATCCCATATACTCATCCAGAAGTCTTTTAAAAGACCCCACCGAGTTCACCTCCACCACCACTGACGGCAGCCGATTCCATTCACTCACCACCCTCTGAGTGAAAAACTTACCACAAACATCTCCTCTGTACTTGCTTCCCAGCACCTTAAACCTGTGTCCTCTCGTAGTGACCATTTCAGCCCTGGGAAATAGCCTCTGAGAATCCACCCTATCTATTCCTCTCAACATTTTATAAACCTCTATCAGGTCGCCTCTCAACCTTCGTCTCTCCAGGGAGAAGAGACCTGGTTCCCTCAACCTATCTTCATAAGGCATGCCACCCAATCCAGGCAACATCCTTGTAAATCTCCTCTGCACCCTCTCAATAGCTTCCACATCCTTCCTGGAGTGAAGCGACCAGAACTGCACGCAGTACTCCAAGTGGGGTCTGACAAGGGCCTTATAAATTTGCAGCATTACCTCCCAACTCCTGAACTCAATCCTAAACTTAATGAAGGCCAGTACACCATACACCTGCTTAACCACATCCTCCACCTGCGAGGCCGATTTACGATTCCTATGGACCTGGACCCCAAGGTCCTTCTGCTCTTCAACACAGCTAAGACTCCTACCCTTGATATTGTACTCCTGTATCCCATTAGTCTTGCCAAAATGGACCACTGCACATTTATCCACGTTTATCCACATTTCTTGTGCGCGACACAGACAAAGCATACCGTTCATAGAAAAGGAAATGAGAGACTGCAGAATTTTGTGTTACAGTCATAGCGAGGGTATAGTGAAAGATCAATTTAATACAAGGTAAGACCATTCAAAAGTCTGACAGCAGCACGGAAGAAGATGTTCTTGAGTCATTTGGTACATGGCTTCAGATTTTTGTATCTTTTTCCTGAAGGAAGAAGTTGGATCAGAGAATGTCCGAGGTGTGTGGGGTCTGTAATTCATGAAATAAACCTGTTGGATTTTAACCTGGTGTTGTGAGGCTAATTATTGATCAAATTCTAACAGGACTGGACAGGGTAGATGCAGGGGGGACGGGGGGGTGGGGTGGGGTAGGGTTCTCCCCAATGGTGCTGGAGTCCAGAACAAGGGTCACAGTCTGAGGACACGGGGTTGACCATTTAGGGCGGAGGTGAGGAGACATTTCTTCACCCAAAGAGTGATGAGCCTGTGGAATTCATTCCCACCGGAAGTAGTTGATGCCAAAACATTCAATGCGTCCAAGAGGCAGCTGGATAAAGCACTTGGGGCGAATGGGATCAAAGGTTATGGGGAAAAAGCAAGATTAGGCGATTGAGTTGGATGATCAGCCATGATTGTGATGAATGGCGGAGCAGGTTCGAAGGGACAAGTGGCCTCCTTCTGCTCCTATCTTTTATGTTTCTAGATATAATTTCCAGGTTATATTTTAACAAGCATTTGAATTGATAATGTGTTGTGGAAATACAATTTCACCAATAATTCCTGGCAGTGTTTATTATTTAACTCTACTCTCTGTGCCTGAAGTTGTGTGGTAGCCTTCCTGCTGGATAACACTTCTACACAGTCACTCGGCTGCTCACAGGAGGCATTGCTGCTTACTGTACATCCATTTACTTTCCAATTTGATTCCTTAATTTTGCGACCCTCGTCTGTTTAAAATATTCAACTTGGATGATGATGATGATGAAGCATTCGTGTTAGTTCTGTCCTCTGTGTTCTGGCCTTATTTAAGATTGGAATGTAGTCCTGGCAATAACATACCTGACACAGGCTCAAAATCAGACAGGCACACACTTTCTAAAGTAGAAAAATGCAATGGGTGGCAGCTTAACACTTCAGCAATGCCTTCATTTCACATCATCAGTAATTGGCAGCAGAGACATTGTTTCCATTTGATTCATCTCCAGTGATCCACAGACAAAGAGAAATTATCAAAAGATGGAACAGTGCATGATTCTACACATTAACCCAGTCTGACTAGATAATGATGAGGAATAAGAACTTGGGAAGACTCTCCAACAACACCCGAGGATCGCTGGGTGTTAATGTGGAGAAAAAAAGCTGGGTTGCTTATTGCACATGAAGGCAGATTTGTCGCACGGATCAACAGGATGGAAATGTATCGTTATTTCACACCGATCCTGCGAAACCAAGTGATGACCAAGAACAGGAACACAAAACACCTCCCACCCCCTCCGCTCCCCAAAAATAAGAAGAACCCTGGGAATTTTTTGGGAAATGGAAAGCTGAGCTGATTCTCCCCACATCAATCCTGAATCTCTTGGGAATGGTAATCCTTTGACAAGGTCCCACATGGAGGGTCACTTAGGAGGTTCAGTCACTCGATATACATGGGGAGGTAGTAAATTGGATTAGATATCGGCTCAAAGGAAGAAGCCAGAGAGTGGTTGTGGAGAATTGCTTCTCTGAGTTGAGCCTGTGACGAGTGGTGTGCCACAGGGATCAGTGCTGAGTCCATTGTTGTTTGTCATCTATATCAATGATCTGGATGATAATCTGGTAAATTGGATCAGCAAATTTGCTGATGATACAAAGATTGGAGGTGTAGTGGGCAGTGAGGAAGGTTTTCAAAGCTTGCAGAGGGATTTGGACCAGTTAGAAAAATGGGCTGAAAAATGGCAGATGGAGTTTAATGCAGATAAGTGTGAGATATTGCAGTTTGGAAGGACAAACCAAGGTAGAACATACAAGATAAATGGTAGGACACTGAAGAGTAAAACAAAGGGATCTGGGAATACGGATAAATAACTCTCTAAAAGTTGTGTCACCGGTAGATTAGGGTCATAAAGAGTGCTTTTGGTACATTGGTCTTTATAAATCAAAGTATTGAGTATAAGAGTTGGAATGTTATGTTGATGTTGTATAAGACATTGGTGAGGCCGAATTTAGAATATTGTGTGCAGTTTTGGTCACCTCATTACAGGAAGGATATTAATAAGGTTGAGAGATTACAAAGAAGGTTTACAAGGATGTTGCTGGGACTTGAGAAGCTGAGTTACAGAGAAAGGTTGAATAGGTTAGGACTTTATTCCCTGGGGTGTAGAAGAATGAGGGAAGATTTGATAGGGGTGTATAAAATGAGATGGGTTTCGATAGAATGAATGCAAGCAGGCTTTTTCCACTGAGGCTCAGGGAGAAAAAGACGAGAGGACATGGGTTGAGGCTGAAGGGGGAAAAGTTTAAAGGGAATATTAGGGGCGGGGATTCTTCACACAGAGAGTGGTGGGAGTGTGGAATGAGCTGCCGGATAAAGTGGTAAATGTGGGCTCACTTTTAACATTTAAGGGAAACTTGGACAGGTTCATGGATGAGAGGGGTGTGGAGGGATATGGTACAGGTGCAGGTCAGTGGAATCAGGCAGAAAAATGCCAGAAGGCCTGTTTCTGAGCTGTAATGTTCTGTGGTTCTATGGTGTGAAGATTGAACTCATTCCCTTGAACAATGTCAGCAGGATTGGGTAATGATCAGCTACAGGATACTGACCCAACAGATTAACATGAACCCCACACCACCGAGCTCCGTCCCACTGGTCCTAATTGGACCATTCCTCTCTTTCACACTATAATTGGGCACATTATTTACCTTTGCATGTGCAAAGATTATTTAATATCGGAACAATTCCCAAAACCTCCCTACACTGCTGAAAGAGACTATACATCCATCGAGCCTGCAAACAATTTCCTAAAGAGTATCCTGGTTCACCACCCTGCCCCATACCTGGAACCCCACACATTTGTCATGGCTCCTGAATCAAGCCTACAATTACTTGGTCACCAAGGGGGAACACAGCATGGCCAATCCAGCTAACCTACACATCTCTAGAATGTGGGAGGAAACGGCAGCACCCGGAGAAAAGACACACACAAACACAGGGAGAATGTGAAAACTCCATACAGACAGTACCTGAGGCTGGAATTGGACCAGGGTCCCTGGCGCTGTCAGACAGCAGTGCGAATCACTGTGCTACCATGTCACCCTTCGTGTTTCTACTCGCTCATCTTTTTGTAGAGTCCATCGCTTTGTGCAATATACACACCATCCTGCTTTATGCAGCTACTGGCTGTTCACTCTGGTTCACCGTCACTTTCACTTTTGACCATTTTTGGTCATTTGTTATCAAAAGTTCAAATATAAATACTGCATTGAGAAAATGGCTACTATGGTTCTCGGAACTGTGACTGTCCTGAGTTGTTTGAAAAATATTTTTTGTTACTTTATGCTAACAGGCTGGTCTGCACTGGTGAACCAACCCTGGTTATGCTCTACATCAGAGGATGCTCGATTGTCAACTGCCTGGGGACCAATCAAGTTCCTTCATCACATTTTAAACCCGGTGGTCCCATTTGTTCTTATTCTGCTGATCAATGTTTTCACAATCAGAAACATTCTGGTGAAAAGTACAGCCTGCCGGAGACTCTGAGCTCAAAATTGTGGGAAGGCTACCAGAGACTCAGAGATAGAGGGGAGAAGGAAACCCATCATTCAACTGCTTGTAATTTTGGGGAATTTTATACTCTTATGGTTACTGTTAATGGTAAATTCTACATGGGTCAGAATGCACTGGATGGATTTTACCTATGTATTTAAGCACAACTGTGTGCAAGAAATGACCTTCATGCTCCAGCTCCTGAATTGCTGCACAAAAGCTTGAATTTACGCTGTGACCCAGACTAAGTTCAGAGTACAATTGAAGGAGATGATGGGATATCACTTTAAAATATTTGTTAATTCATTAAATACTGAGAAAAAAATGATAAAATGGAAGCAGTTTTATTTTTCTCGAATGACAATTTCTCCTGGGTGTCAACAGTACAGATTTTCTATTGGGAAGTATCTACCTTACTATTGTTAAGTATTGTCAATGAATCTAGGTTTGAGCAAGGGGCTCCGGTCTTTTTGAGCTATGGACATTTGAGTTAATGGACAAAAAATGCATTCTACTGGGGTGGAAACTTGAAGTTTTTAATAGAACATAGAACATAGAACATTACAGCGCAGAACAGGCCCTTCGGCCCACGATGTTGCGCCGACCAGTTAAAAAACAATGACCCTCTAACCTAAACCAATCCCTTTTCATCCATAAACCTATCCACGGATCTCTTAAACGCCCCCAAACTAGGCGCATTTACAACTGCAGCAGGCAGGGCATTCCAATCCCTCACCACCCTCTGGGTAAAATCTCTGTATTAATAGTCCAGTGACATTGCCCCTGGGTCCCCATGTGCACCTTTTCTTATTGAAAACACTGGTTTCGGGTTTTACGATACAATGACCCTGGTTTAGAACCTATCGTGTGTTGGCAGGAATAAAGCTTATGACATTAGCAGCAGGTTGGAGGCCAGGAGATGCAAATAATTGTCTTTGTTCACAAGTGGTGGTGGCAGAAGTTACATTTTCAAAGCCATTCTGTTAGCTTGGCTGGAGTGTTTTTGCGATCGGGTGCTATATTCAAGTGCTTTTTTTGGTTTTGAAATCAAACACGTTCCCTGCAGTGAATGAAAATAATTTAATTTCACATATTGACTCATGGAAGGTGGGATATGAGTTGCAGTTCTGTGCAGGTATTGGTCCATTCATATCAGCATATCAAACACACATTCAGCAGGGGAAATGGTCTTTCCCCACTGCATCCTCTTTCTGAGGTTTAAATCCTGGTTCAGACATCTGAAAGAAACAAGTACTGGCATTTGCAAGTGTTGGGAGGCTTGCAGAGTATTTATGATCCATCTGTTTGAGGATGTCCATTTCATGCACAAACTCTGATCTCACTGTCCCCGGGTGGGGATCAGGTTTGCCAAATCACTGATGTGGTGTCGAAGGCGTCTAGGCTGATGAGCACTCAGTGGTCGTGTGCAGGTTAGGCTGTTCTGCACAATGCACAGAGGGATGCTGCACATTTCACTTTGAGATATCTCAGCCCTGGGATCATGCGTTGCCTTGTCAAGATGGGAACCTGCTATTCACTTGGGTAACGAGGAACTTCAGTTCCTCGAGCCCAGGGACTGGGGCTTGGCCAATGATCAGGAGAATGGAAAATATTAATTGTCTTTGCATGGTTTTGTGGGTCCCCTTTCAGGGTCGATCACAATTGGGAGGTTTCAACTTCCACTGCTGTGAGTTCTTAGTCTGTACAGCGATAGTTGGGCAGTTGGCTCCTGAACTTGGGCCAACCTTTCTGCGCTGGAATGACAGATGTCCTTCTGTGTGGAATCTCGCCTGCCTCCATAACGAATATATCTGCAGAGCAGCAGACTTTTCGGTTCAGCGTACGATCCAATATGGTGTTGGCCACCGTGCTGGTGAACGGGATAAAGGATCCTCCCTTTATTGTAACACGACTGTCATGTGAGGAATGGTCAGGTAATGCTGTAACTCCAGCTCGCTGATCAATTCTGTGGGACATCACCACACATTTTTGGAGCATTGTAGAATTTGTTCTGTTCCAATGTTCCAGTTGGTCACAATTTTGAAGTGTACATAGAGTTATTTCTGCTTCTATCTGCTTTCTGGTTTGACAGGCCGCTGCCTGGAGTCCATTTTCTTCGGATCTTCAATAGTAACTGCCCGAGTTCATTCCCACAGGGAAATATTCCAATTCCTAGCAGCTTGTGGGCAGTTAATTTGTCATCTCTCACATCACTCCTTCCTGATATGGGATAAAGTACTTATTTTCCAAATCTGGAATCTTGAATTCTTGACTTTCATGGTTCCTTTTAATCTTCTGCTGATGTCAAGTTGCTGAAAGGAGATTCCTGATGAAAAGACATTGCGTGCTGGAAAGGGAATGTTTACACCATTAGCACCAGGTTAAAGAATATAATATATACAAACAGCTGCCATGGTGTAGGTCTGTCTGGGACAGACTTCCCATCTGCTAAAACATTGTGCTGGCTTGACTGGAATGTTTCTCGAATCCAATGAGCTCGACATTCCACGTGTTTGCCTTTCTCTTCAACAGTTGACAAAAGTCCAGAAACAAGCTTGTGATTATCTGGAGCCATCTTGTCACCCAGACATTGTCAGTTAAAAAAGGGGGAAAAGCATCAGGCTGACCACAAATTTAAAAACAAACACGTGAGCCTTTGACAGGTCTGAGTAATGATAAAACCGTTTAAGACTCATAGCGATGACACATAAGAACATAAGAAATAGGAGCAGGAGTAGGCCATCCAGCCCTTCGAGCCTGCCCCGCCATTCAATAAGATCATGGCTGATCTGTCGTGGCTCAGTTCCACATTCCCGCCCTCTCCCCATAACCCTTAATCCCCTCTCTTAACAAAAACCCCTCAACCCGCGTCTTAAAAATATTTAGCGAGGCAGCCTCCACCACTTCAACGGGCAGAGAATTCCAGAGATTCACCACCCTTTGAGTGAAGAAGTTCCTCCTCAACTCCATTCTAAACCGCCCCCACTTTATCTTGAGGCTGTGCCCTCTAGTCCTACTGTCCTTTCTGAGCGGGAAGAGCCTCTCCACCTCTATCCTATCCATCCCATTCATCATCTTATATGTCTCAATGAGATCGCCCCTCATTCTTCTAAACTCTAACGAGTCCAAGCCTAGTTTATTCAGCCTCTCCTCATAGCTCAACCCCCTCAACTCCGGTATCAGCCTTGTCAACCTCCTCTGCACTCCCTCCAAGGCCAAAATATCCTTGCGCAAGTGCGGCGACCAAAACTGCACACAGTACTCCAGCTGCGGCCTCACCAGTGCCATGTACAGTTGCAGCAGAACCTCCCTACTTTTATATTCAATCCCCCTCGCTATGAAGGCTAGCATCCCATTCGCCTTCCTGACCACCTGCTGCACCTGCAGGCTGGGTTTTTGCGAATCATGCACAAGGACCCCAAGGTCCCTCTGCACTGCCGCATGCTGCAACACATTTACACCCAAGAATCATTGATATGTTATGGGCAGCAGCCCCAAAACATCCGCAATTTTTGCATTCAGCAAGCCTCCTGCATTCATTAAATCTGAGAAAATTATCTACTTTATGAGGAATAAAAAGTATTTGAAAAAAGGGGTTAACTGAGCTTGTTTGTTTAGTCGCTGTAATTATGTTAATCTCCGTAGAGACTCATGATGTCACAAGAGACTTTCTATCTCCTGTTAAGAAGGGGTTCCTATTCACGTGTTAGCTGATAGTGTTCGCAGAAGCTTCACCTCCAGCTCATAAAGTTTAGCAGCGCCAGTGACAAGGAGAGGATCGGTCAGAATCTCAGATCAATAGACTGGAGTGTCACAACAATGCATCAGCATCGAATGACAATGGATTGGAAAGTTACAGCAATTGATGATAATCTGGGATTAACACAATTGAATGATAAGGTAATGGTTCAGAGTCTGAGAACAACCTGGTGGAATATTACAGCAATGGACAGAGCTTTGTCCGATTGGATTGACAAGCTTCATGAAAATAGCTGGTGGATAACGTCAGCTGATCGGATCACATTTGTAATTCACATTTTCCAGTACTTTTACTATCCCATCCTGGCCATTATTGGAGTCCCAGGTAAATCTCAATAACCAGTTAATAATTCGATCAGAATGTTTAACTATATTTCTCCTCTCGTCCCTTTGTTTGCTGTTGCCGTTTCTGTTGAGTCTCAGTGTTCAGATATTAACGTCCCCATGTCCATTCGCATTTAGAATGTTCTTAATAATTCAATTTCTCCACTTTGCTCCAGGTGGAATCTATCATAAACTTCATATGCACCATCTCACAGTCTGACCTGTATTCATGCATCCAGAGAACATTTGTGTTTGGCTGATGTATGAATAACTTTTTTCCTCAGGTGGGTGAAACTGGCTGGGAGGTCCCTTGGTTTTCCCAACAAAACGAAATTCCTGATGCCGTGTGTGCTGAACCATTCGTCCCACTGACCTGCACTTGAACCTTGTCCCTCCACACCCGTCTCATCCATGAACCCGTCCAAGTCTTTCTTAAATGTTAAAAGTGACCCCACATTGACCACTTTATCCGGCAGCTCATTCCACACTCCCACCACTCTCTGTGTGAAGAATCCCCCCCCTAATATTCCCTTTAAACTTTTCTGCTTTCACCCTCAACCCGTGCCCTCTGGTTTTTCTCTCCCCTAGCCTCAGTGGAAAAAGCCTGCTTGTATTCACTCTATCGATACCCATCAAAATCTGATACACCTCTATCAAATCTCCCCTCATTCTTCTACACTCCAGGGAATAAAGTCCTAACCTGTTCAATCTCTCTCTGTAACTATCCAGGTGACTATCCAGGTAAGTCTTAAACGATGCCAGTGTGTCTGCCTCCACCACCCTACTTGGCAGTACATTCCAGGCCCCCACCACCCTCTGTGTAAAAAACGTCCCTCTGATATCTGATATACCTCGCCCCTCTCACCTTGAACCTGTGACCCCTCGTAATCGTCACCTCCGACCTGGGAAAAAGCTTCCCACTGTTCACCGTATCTATACCCTTCATAATTTTGTACACCTCCATTAGGTCTCCCCTCATTCTCCGTCTTTCCAGGGAGGACAACCCCAGTTTGCCCAATCTCTCCTCATAGCTCAGACCCATCATACCAGGCAACATCCTCGTGAACCTTCCCTGCACTCTCTCTAAAGCCTCCATGTCCTTCTGGTAGTGCGGCGACCAGAACTAGACACAATACTTCAAATGTGGCCTAACCAACATTCTACGCAGCTCCAACATCAGACTCCACCTTTTATACTCTATACCCCGTCCTATAAAGGCAAGCGTATCACATGCCTTCTTCGCCACCTTCTCCACCTGTGCTGCCACCTTCAAAGATTTGTGGACTTGCACACCTCGGTCCCTCTGTGTTTCTAAACTCTTGATGGTTCTGCCATTTATCGTATAACTACCCCACCTCCATTAGTTCCTCCAAAATGCATCACTTCACATTTATCTGGATTAAATTCCATCTGCCATTTCTCCGCCCAATTGTCCAGCCTATTTATATCCTGCTGTATTGTCCGACAATGTTCATCGCTATCCGCAAGTCCAGCCATCTTCGTGTCATCCACAAATTTGCTGTTAACACCAGTTACACCTTCCTCCAAAACATTGATATATATCTCAAACAGCAGATGTCCCAGGACAGATCCCTGCGGAACACCACTGGTCACAGACCTCCAGCTGGAAAAAGACCCTTCAACTGCTCCCCTCTGTCTCCTGTGGCCAAGCCAGCTCTCTACCCATCTTGCCACTTCTCCTTGTATCCAATGAGCTTTAACCTTCTTCACCAACCTGCCACGAGGGACTTTGTCAAACACCTTACTGAAATCCATATGGACGACATCCATGGCCCTTCCTTCATCAACCGCTTTTGTCACCTCCTGAAAAAACTGCACCCAATTTGTAAGTCACGACCTCCCTCTTACAATCACTACCGAGATTGTTCCGTTCTAAATGCACATACATCCTATCTCTAAGTATCCTCTCCAACAATTATAGACCGGTGAGTCTCACTTCTGTTGTGGGCAAGGTTTTAGAAAAAATTATTAGGGATAGGATTTATAGTTATTTGGAGAGTAATGAATTGATTGGAGATAGTCAGCATGGTTTTGTAGCGGGTAGGTCGTGCCTTACTAACCTTATTGAGATTTTTGAGAAAGTGACCAAAGAGGTGGATGGGGGTAAGGTAGTTGACGTGGTGTACATGGATTTTAGTAAGGCGTTTCATAAGGTTCACCATGGTAGGCTTCTGCAGAAGATGCAGATGTATGGGATTGAGGGTAATCTAGGAAATTGGATCAGGAATTGGCTAGCAGATAGGAGACAGAGGGTGGTGGTTGATGGTAAATATTCGTCATGGAGTTCGGTTACGAGTGGTGTGCCTCAGGGATCTGTTTTGGGGCCACTGCTGTTTGTAATTTTTATTAATGATCTGGATGAGGGTATAGTTGGGTGGATTAGTAAATTTGCTGATGACACCAAAGTCGGAGGTGTGGTAGATTGTGAGGAAGGGTGTCATAGTTTGCAGGAATACTTGGACAGGTTGCAGAGCTGGGCCGAGAGGTGGCGGATGGAGTTTAATGTGGAGAAGTGTGAGGTAATTCACTTTGGTAGGAATAACAGATGTGTTGAGTATAGGGCTAACGGGAGGACTTTGAATAGTGTGGATGAACAGAGGGATCTAGGTGTATGTGTACATAGATCCCTGAAAGTTGGGAATCAAGTAGATCGGGTTGTTAAGAAGGCATACGGTGTCTTGGCATTTATTGGTAGGGGGATTGAATTTAGGAGTCGCAGCGTCATGTTGCAACTGTACACAACTCTGGTGCGGCCGCACTTGGAGTATTGTGTGCAGTTCTGGTCCCCACATTACAGGAAGGATGTGGAGGTTTTGGAGAGGGTGCAGGGGAGGTTAACCAGGATGTTGTCTGGTATGGAGGGGAGGTCCTATGAGGATAGACTGAGGGATTTGGGGTTGTTTTCACTGGAAAGAAGGCGGCTAAGAGGGGATCTTATAGAAACATATAAGATGATTAGAGGTTTAGTTAGGGTGGACAGTGATAGCCTTTTTCCTCGGATGGAGAATGCTAGCACGAGGGGGCATGGCTTGAAATTAAGGGGGGGTAGTTATAGGACGGATGTCAGGGGTAGGTTCTTTACCCAGAGGGTGGCGAGGGATTGGAATGCCCTGCCTGCTGCGGTTGTAAATGCGCCTAGTTTGGGGGCGTTTAAGAGATCCGTGGATAGGTTTATGGACGAAAAGGGATTGGTTTAGGTTAGTGGGTCAGTGTTTTTTAACTGGTCGGCGCAACATCGTGGGCCGAAGGGCCTGTTCTGCGCTGTAATGTTCTATGTTCTATGTTCTATGTTCTATTAACAACTTCCCTACCACAGACGTCAAGCTCACTGGCCTATAATTACCCGGGTTATCCCTGCTACCCTTCTTAAATAACGGTACCGTATTTGCTATCCTCCAATCCTCTGGGGCCTCATCTGTGTCCAATGAAGAGACAAAGATTTCTGTCAGAGGCCCAGCAATTTCACCTCTTGTCTCCCTGAGCAGTCTAGGATTGATGCCATTAGGCTCTGGGGATTTGTCAGTTTTAATGTTCCCTGAAAAACCTAACACTTCCTCCCTTGCAATGGACAGTCTCTCTAACGGGTCAACACTTCCCTCTGAGACATTCCCAGTCATGATGTGGAGATGCCGGTGTTGGACTGGGGTAAACGCAGTAAGAAGTCTGACAACACCAGGTTTAAGTCCAACCGATTTATTTGATAGTAAACTCACAAGATTTCGAAGTTAAACTTCATCAGGTGAATGGAGAGTTCTGGCCTCAGACAGAGCATATAAAGCACAGACAGTTTACAGACTACCGATTAGAATGCGAATCTTTACACCTAACCTGCTATTCAATTCTTAAAGTGGCCGACAATGTGTGTGGAAGGAGCACTGATCACAGGTTAAAGAGATGTGTATTGTCTCCAGACAGTACAGTGAGTGAGGTTTTGCAAACCCAGGCAAGTCACGGGGGTTACAGGTAGTGTGACATGAACCCAAGTTCCCTGTTGAGAGCGTCCTCATGTGTGCGAAACTTGGCTATCAGTCTTTGCTCAGCGACTTGCGCTGTCGTGTGTCGTGAAGGCCGCCTTGGAGAATGCTTACCCGAAGGTCAGAGGCTGAATGCCCGTGACCACTGAAGTGTTCACCAACAGGAAGGAAACAGTCTTGCCTGGTGATTGTCGAGCGATGTTCATTCATCTGTTGTTGTAGCGTCTGCATGGTCTCCCCAATGTACCATGCTTCGGGACGTCCCTTCTTGCAACGTATCAGGTAGACAACGTTGGCCAAGTTGCAAGAGTATGTACCGTGTACCTGGTGGATGGTGTTCTCACGTGTGATGATATCATCCGTGTCGATGATCCGGCATGTCTTGCAGAGGTTGCTGTGGCAGGGCTGTGTGGTGTTGTGGTCACTGTTCTCCTGAAGGCTGGGTAGTTTACTGCGAACAATGGTCTGTTTGAGATTACGTGGTTGTCTGAAGGCAAGAAGTGGGGGTGTGGGGATGGCCCTGGCATTCTAATCAGTAATCTGTAAACTGTCTGTGCTTTATATGCTCTGTCTGAGGCCAGAACTCTCCATTCACCTGACAAAGAGTTTAACCTCGAAAGCTTCTGAGTTTACTATCAAATGAATCATTTGGACTTAAACTTGGTGTTGTCAGACTTCTTACTGTGTCCACTCCCAGTCAACATATCCCTTCCCTTTGTGATTACTGATGCAAAGAATTCATTTCGGATCTCCCCTATTCCATTGGATTCTAAGAATAATTCCCCTCCTTGGTCCCTGAGAGGTCTGTTTTTTGCTTCCCTGACAACTCTTTTGTTCCCAACATATGAATAAAATGCCTTGGGATTCTCCCTAATCCTGTCTGCCAAGAACATTTTGAGACCTCTTTTTGCCCTTCTAACTCCCCGTTTGAGTTCTTTCCTGGTCTCCCTGGATTCGGCCAGAGCTCCATCTGTTTTCAATTGCCTGAACCTAACATACACCTGTCTTTTCTTTTTGATCAGATCCTCAATTCCCCTGGTTATCCACGGCTCTCGAGTCCCACCTTTCCTATCCTTCCTTTTTACAGGCACATGCCTGTCCTGCAGCCCCATCAACTGTTCCTTAAAAGACTCCCACATTCCAGACGTAGACTTATCCTCAAACAGCCTCTCCCAATCAACGGCCACCAATTCCTGCCTAATCCGGCTATAGTTCGCCTTCCCCCAATTCAGCACCCTACCTGTAGGACAACACTCATCCTTGTCCATTACTATCCTAAAGTTCACAGAATTGTGGTCACTATTTGCCACATGTTCCCCTACTGAAACTTTGATGACCTGACCGGGCTCATTTCCCAGAATTAGGTCCAGTATATCCCCGTCTCTAATTGGGCTGTTGACATACTTCCAAAGAAACTTCCAGTATGCATTTTACAAATTCCTCCACGTCCAGACCCCCAGCCTGAAGCACTTTCCAGTCAATACCAAGGAAATTAAAGTCTCCCACGGCAACAACCCTTTTTTTCCTGCACCCATCCAGAATCTCCTAACATACCCATTCCTCCACTTCTCTTGGGCTGTTGGGTGGCCTGCAGTATACCCCCAGCACAGTGACTGCAGTAGGTTCATTTCACCACTGCTTCTGGGATTGTGCTCTGCTCTGAAGAACTTTCTGCAACATCGCAGGAGATATTCTTTAAAACATTCATTAATTGTAACTGTAAAGCACTCCCCAGGGCTCGGAAAAAATGTTTTCTAAATGTTTAAATTGGACAAAGATTTCTGAACACTTAGGGTCACTTTCAGCCAGTGTGATCAGGTTTTTTGTAAAGCTTTGTTGTACATTGATTTGCTGCAATGGTGATCACCTGAACACAATGATACAGAAACAGAGGGAGAGACACAGAGAAAAGGTACAGAGGAAAAGTCAGATCAGCACAAATGCAGGTAAAGTTTTACACATCACCAATAACTGATATTTGGGACCAGGAAGAAGAGAAAACAAGGGGGATGGGGAACAATGAGGGGGAGAGAAACAGAAAGAGACAATGTGAGTGAGAAGGATGGAGAAAGATTGTTCTCAGTTAACGGTTGAGTTGAACAGTCAGGGGCTAAGGTCTGTGGGATGGATGTATCGAATATTAACAAAGACGCCTCTCCCGAGTGGATGACATCGGGAAGGGATGGGATTAGCAGGAGGTTGGAAGGGAGATAAGGACTGGAATGAACAAAGAGATAAGCTTGGTTTCCATTCCAGTTCCACAACAAGTACTGTCTGTGTCGTTGGCCAAAAAGTAAAGAATACATTTGATGTTTAAATTGGCCTGGGAGCAATTAGAATTCATTTTAATGAGGTTGTGTTTGTGGGATTCGATTTCACTCTCTCAGCCTCTCCAGTGATCTCCCTGAATTCGATAACCAGGAGAATGGAGTGAGAAAAAGAGGGTGAGTGAGGGGAGGTATGGGGGAAGAGAGAAATAAGCAGAGCAGAGGATAGAGCAAAGTGAGGCAGGATTTGGTGCCTTCACTGCCTCGTCACCGCTCAGCTCATAGTCCCGATCCTGTCAGAGCCTGGTGAAAAGTATAGCAGCCAATCCCAATCCCACTCCAGAGGCAGTTAGAAACATTGAGAAAGCAAGGAATTTGACCAGTAGAATAAAAATGCATCAGCTCCAGAGTCCAAAGGAGAGGAGTCAAGTGAGCAGAGCGATAGGGAGACCGTGCGAGGGATCAGGGGAGCAGAGAGAGATACAGAGACAGAATGAGGTGCCAGGTGAGCAGAGAGATACGGAGACAAAGATAGGGAGCAGGGCAGGGGGAATAAGAGACAAGGACAGGACCAGGGAAGTCGAGGCATATGGAGACCAGGAGTGTGACCAGGGGAACAGACACATATGCAGACAAGGAGAGGGATGACAAAGGAAGATATACGAGAAAAGTCGTGAGATCATGGGTGCAGAAATATGGAGGCAAGGAGAGGGATCGGGGTGGGGATTGCAGAGCAGAGAGATATAGAGACAAGGACAAGACTAGGGTAGCAGAGGGATATGGAGCCAAGGGAAGAGTCGAGGTAACAGTGAGACACAGCCAAGGAGATGGGCATGGGAATAAGAGAGATGTGGAACCAAATAGAGAAAACAGTAGAGAAGAGAGTTGCTGACAGAACGGGAGGAAAGAGGCACAGAGACACACTGAGGGACCAGCTAAAAGCAGAAATACGTAAACACGGAAAGTAACCATGGCAGCATCGACATACAGTGACAAGGAGGGGGACGAGGATCTCGAGAGCAAACAGATACAGAGACTAAGATTCAGAGCAGGGGAACTGAGAGATACAGCGATGAGGATTGTGACCTGGGGTACAGAGATACGTGTAGACCTGGACAGGGGTGAGTGGAGTGGAGAGATAAGGAAATAATTCGCAGAATGAGGATCTGAGGACTGTGAAGCCATGGGTCAGAGCTGGGTAGCTGGTAACTGGGAACCCAAAGAGCTGGATCAGATGGAGGCAGTTTTATAACCAAGGCAACGACCTGGAGAAAGGCGCTGGGAGGAGATGTATTGAAGAAGAATATTGTCATTGCACACAACATAAGGATAATTACTTTACCCTGACTTGGTGCTGCCTACTGGGAAGCATACACCTTTCTGAAGCAAATGCCATCATGCCTTAACTTGTTCAGTAAATTATGGTGAAATATCCAAACAGGTTTTCTTTTGAAATCCGAAAACTCCATATCGACATTTACAGAAATATCCAACCTGCTTGTTCCATCCTCACATGAATTACCCAGAGGTGATTCAATCTGAAAACTGAAACAGCCTTTGCCTGTTTTAATGACACTCCCTTCCATTTTCCTGCTTAATGTTGTATTCTTACTGCTTTGCTCAAACCGATGTGTTAGTAATAATTTATCAAAATTCACTGGACTCTGGGGAAGTGTCGGCTGATTGGAAAATAACTAATGTTACACCGCTGTTTAA
>NC_137355.1:807500-832500 GCF_965287045.1 Carcharhinus amblyrhynchos
ACAGGACTCTTAAATCGGCCTCGCAGGTGGAGGAGGTGGTCAAGAAGGCGTATGGTGTACTGGCCTTCATTAATCGAGGGATTGAGTTTAGGAGTCGGGAGGTAATGCTGCAACTTTATAAGACCCTTGTCAGGCCTCATTTGGAGTATTGTGCGCAGTTCTGGTCGCCTCACTATGGGAAAAATGTAGAAGCTATTGAAAGGGTACAGAGGAGATTTACAAGGATGTTGCCTGGACTGGGAGGCATGCCTTATGAAGTTAGGTTGAGGGAGCTGGGACTCTTTTCCCTGGAGAGACGAAGGTTGAGAGGCGACCTGATAGAAGTTTACAAAATGTTGAGAGGAATAGATAGGGTGGATTCTCAGAGGCTATTTCCCCGGTTTGAAATGGTCGCTACGAGAGGACACAGATTTAAGGTGCGGGGAGGAAGGTTCAGAAGTGATGTTCGGGGTAAGTTTTTCACTCAGAGGGTGGTGAGTGAATGGAATCGGCTGCCGTCAGTGGTGGTGGAGGCGAACTCGCTGGGGTCTTTTAAAAGACTTTTGGATGAGTATATGGGGTTTAATGAGATTGAGGGTTATAGATAGGTCTGTAGGTTGTTAGGTGATGTGATCGGCGCAACTTGTGGGCCGAAGGGCCTGTTTGTGCTGTAGTGTTCTATGTTCTATCTCCTCTGTACCTGCTCCCCAGCACCTTAAACCTGTGCCCTCTATTAGCAACCATTTCAGCCCTGGGAAATAGCCTCCGAGAATCCACTCTATCTATACCTCTCAAGATTTTATAAACCTCTATCAGGTCGCCTCTCATCCTTCGTCTCTCCAGGGAGAAGAGACCGAGCTCCATCAACCTATCTTCATAAGGCATGCCTCCCAATCCAGGCAACATCCTTGTAAATCTCCTCTGCACCCTCTCAATAGCTTCCACATCCCTCCTGTAGTGAGGCGACCCAGAACTGTGCACAGTACCCAGTGCTGTGACGCCGACACAGTCTGTTTTGTCCCTTATTCAGTGAACAAAGATTTGTGAATAGACCTCTTGTTAATGCAGCAATATTTATTTACAAACAATTAATAATTACCCCCCCCAATCAATAGATACATGACAGCGCAGAGTCGCTGAGCAGAGACTGATCGCCAAGTTCTGCACACATGAGGACGGCCTCAACCGGGTTCCTGGGTTCATGTCACATTATCTGTAACACCCATGATTTGCCTGAACTTGCAACATCTCACATACTGTCCTGTCTGGAGACAATACACATCTCTTTAACCTATGCTGAATGCTATCTCCACTCACATTGTCTGCACCTTTAGGACATGAACAGCACAGTAGCTGTAAAGAGTCACATCCTAATCAGTATTCTGTAAACTGTGTGTGCCTTTATATGCCCTGTTTCTGATCAAAACTTTCCACACTCCTGATGAAGGAACAGCGTTCCGAAAGCTTGTGGGTTTACTATCAAATAAACTTGTTGGACTTTAACCTGGTGTTGTGAGACATTTTACTGTGTTTATCCCAGTCCAACACCGGCATCTCCACATCATTTCATCCATGTTTACGGTTACTTAGAAATTTGGCCCATTTTGAAATCAGACCAGGCAATTTCTATAATATTAACATGAACATTTCCAGTTAAATATTTAAATACGCCAGTGTCAAACACAGCTCGGCCATAAGAACATAAGAAATAGGAGCAGGAGTAGGCCATCTAGCCCTTCGAGCCTGCCCCGCCATTAAATAAGATCATGGCTGATCTGTCGTGGCTCAGTTCCACATTCCCGCCCTCTCCCCATAACCCTTAATCCCCTCTCTTATCAAATGTCAGTTGAGTTCATGCATCAAAATGGAATGTTTTCCAGAATTATCAGTCACTTAATGTTGAATTGTTTCTGGATAGGAAGGGAATCATTGCCATGATACAAACAAGGATTTGCAATTTGACCACGGCACCTTTAATCATTTCATTGTGAATATTCTGTGGTATTTTGCAGACTTTGCTGTTGCTTCACTGCGTGTAATTAATTCCAGAAATCTCAGGATGAATTTACACAGCAAAATGTTTCCATAGTCTGTGCCTAAAAAGCTTGATGTCTAATATCCGGATTTATTTCTGCTCCTTAAAGTTAACGTGATGACAATTGGAATACTCTCTCAGGAAAGATGTGGTCTCTCCAAATGTGTAACACACTACCTGGTTTCGATGGCAGCCGCAGATCTACTGGTCGTTATTTTTGATGTGATATTGAGACAAATTCCAATTGTTTATTGGGAGGATTTCTGATTCCTCTGGGACATGGATGTGTGTAATATCCACGCTGTGCTCCTTTATGCAGCTACTGACTGTTCTGTTTGGTTCACTGTCACTTTCACCTTTGATCGACTTGTGACAATTTGTTGCCCCATGCTGAAAAGTAAATTTTGCACCGACAAAATGGCTAAAGTTGTCCTGGGATCAATCACTGTTCTGAGCTGTTGTAAGAACATTTTTTGGTATTTTATGCTGTCAAATTCATATACGTTGGTGAACGACCCATGGTTTTGCAGTGTTTCTTTCTTTGTCATACAATCTCCTGTCTGGATTGCTGTTAAACTCAGCCATCATATTCTAAACCCCTGTGTCCCATTTGTTCTGATTCTGTTGTTCAATATTTACACTATCAGGCACATTTTAGTGACCAGCAGGTCTCGCAGGAGACTCCGAACTGCCATCAATGGAAAAGGTACCAAAGACCCAGAGATGCAGAATCGAAGGAAATCTATTATTTTACTCTTTGCTGTCTCAGTGAATTTTATCATATTATGGGCAACCATAATGGTATACTGTGTATGGAGGCGGATGTATTATTTGGGGTATATTGCTGTTTGGATAGATGATTCTGTGCAGGATTTCGGCTTCATCCTACAGCTCATGAGTTGCTGCACAAATACCTGTATATACGCTGTGACCCAGACGAAGTTCAGAGAGCAGTTGAAGAATGTGCTCAAATATCCCTTCATGCTCGCTGTGCAATTATTTCAATGATGATCATAACAGGCAAAGAATAATTCATAGAATCCTTGATTTAATTGCACATTTCCCAATGTGACAGGGCCAAGTGTGACAGTGAAAGTTGTGCCCTGTTGATGTGTTTATTGATTGTAGAGAATTAAACCCAAATATGGGGAAAGAAAGGAAGACCCTGTTGCTATGGTGGTCGTGAACATTTTTTGACAATGTAGGAGAAGCCTCTCTAAACGGTGGTAATAAACGCTGCAGGAAACTCGCAGTGGGATTTGAATAGAATTAGGATTTGGTGCAACGCTGAAACTTCTCAGTCAGTTATTCACAAAAGAAGCAGCAAATTTAACCTTTGAAGATTGAATACAGATGGATAGCCCTCTGTCTCCTCCACCTCCACCAGCACCATGGACCTCCCAGAAACCAATACCGGGAACAGGATGCGATGGTGGTAATTATAGAAGGAAATGGATTCATCCATTCGGAGCATGTGTGGAATGGATGATTCAGCATTTATACCAATTGATGAGATTTGAATGCTGCAGAGAATAAGAGCAGGTGATAGATAAACAAGCAATTCGCGAGCGGATGGGATAGAACAAAATCACAGTGGGAGAATGTGTGTGTTATAACTGGCAGAGATGGAGTGAGAAAACCGTTACACTGGTGAGGTGAGTGATAGAGCAGATAAACAATGTGGGCATCAGTATATGTGGAATTAATGGAGGATTTAGTCACATTGGAATTTTGGGATCTGTGCAACAGGCACTGGGGGAGTGTTTGTGATTGATGACATGCAGAGAGGATATGTGGTGATGGATCTGGTAGAGCAGAGGAGCGAGTGAGATATCACCCTCTATCCAATAGAGGTGAATGTATACCGTGAACAGAAGGGAAGTTGTTGGGTTGTAAGTTTGCTGCTCCATCATGTAATGGATCAAAGTCAATAATATTTGGGAAGATATAATATTTATTACGAAATCATGAACATGTACTTTTTGATCCCTGTGTGTTGGTCAGAATCTCGATTTTTATTTCTTCAGTTTCTTTCATTTTCAAAGTTACCAGTAAGTTCATTGGTTTGTTAAGCTATGGGGGGATTGTGTTCCCAGGAGCAGGGAACAGTTTTATCACTCTGCAGAAGGACAGGAAAAGAGCTTGCATATTGCACATCATAAATTAATAAACCAAAATTTCACAAACCATGGGAGTGGTATAGAAGGAAGTATCTGAAGACCTTCTAAAGATTTGATTCCATAAACTGAAATCTTTAAGGGGTAATTTTCAAAGTACTAATTCCTGTAAGGAGGTGCTGTTCTGCTTTAAATATCACTTCTTCTTTATTGTAATAAATCTTTAACTCGAATAAATAACCATCAACTTTCATTTCAAAAGTTTTATATCTGAGTTTCTGAAAAAAACCCTCAACAAACACAAATTGCATCATCGTTCTGTTCCCAGTATCCATTCGGGATTTGAAGAGCCTGGACTGAGCAACTGGTATCGCATCAAATAACTGCCGGCTCTTTGTGGAATTTAAAACAGGAATTTTTTGATGGCCTTGAGAATGGTAAATTCAAAGGGAGGGAGTGTGGGGAGAAGATTTACTGCAGGTGGGTATATGAATGCAAACTGGTACCGTAGTTAAAAGGATTAGCTATGGGAAATGTGTGGGGTTATGGAGATTGAGCGGGGTGGGGTGGGATTGGGTTAGGATTCTCTTCAGGGATTCAATGTGGAATCCAGCAGCCGAATTGCCTACTTCTGCTCTGTGGGAAATTTCTGTTTCCATTCTGCAATGAAATGGGTGGGGTTTAAAGTGGGATCCTCAAAAAGCTCTGGGAGTGACGTCAAAGTTCTACAAAAAGTGAATAAACCTCAGACAACAGAACTGTCACAAAATTTGCAGTTTGACGTATGTGCAAGGATGGAAAAACGGCACGATTAAAGGGATTGGAGATCATTTCTATTTGATTTGATTTGATTTGATTTATTATTGTCACATCTATTAACACACAGTGAAAAGTATTGTTTCTTGTGCACTATACAGACAAAGCATACCGTTCATAGAAAAGGAAACGAGAGAGTGCAGAATGTTGTGTTACCGTCTTAGTGAGGGTGTAGAGAAAGATCAATTTAATGCGAAGTGATGCCATTCCAAAGTCTGACAGCAGCAAGGAAGGAGATGATCTTGAGTCATTTGGTACATGACCCCAGACTTTTGTATCTTTTTCCTGAAGGATGATG
The DNA here is from genome assembly GCF_965287045.1 of Carcharhinus amblyrhynchos. Taxonomy (NCBI): domain Eukaryota; kingdom Metazoa; phylum Chordata; class Chondrichthyes; order Carcharhiniformes; family Carcharhinidae; genus Carcharhinus; species Carcharhinus amblyrhynchos. The sequence continues at coordinate 812,746 of NC_137355.1, forward strand.
GTGGATCAGAGAATATCCGGGGTGTGTCGGGTCAGTTATTGTGTTGGCTGCTTTGCCAAAGCAGCGGGAAGTGTAGACAGAGTCAATGGATGGGTGGATGGCTTGCATGATGGATTGGGCTGTATTCACGACTTTTGTAGTTCCTTGCAGTCTCGGGCAGAGCAGGAGCCCATACCAAGCTGTGATACACCAGAAAGAATACTTTCTATGGTGCATCTGTAAAAGTTGGTGAGAGTCCTTGCTGGCATGGCCCAACTTCCTTCGTCTTCTGAGAAAGTAGAGGCGTTGATGGGCTTTCCGAACTATAGTGTCAGCTTGGAGGGAGCAGGACAGTTTGTTGGTGATCTGGACACCGAAAAACTTGATGCTCTCGACCCTTTCTACTTTCTCCTTTACACTTCCTGAAGTCGATGCAATCTCCTTCATTTTGTTGTCATTGAGGGAGAGATTATTGTTGCTGCACTCGTTCACCAGATTCTCTATCTCATTCCTGTCCTCAATCTCGTCATTGTTTGAGATCTGACCCACTACGGTGGTGTTGTCAGCAAAGTTGAATATCGAGTTGGAGGGGAATTTGGTCACACAGTCGTAGGGATATAAGGAGTATAGTAGGGGGCTGAGAACACAGCCTCGTGGGGCATCGGTGTTGAGGGTGATCGTGGAGGAGGTGCTGTTGCCTATCCTTCCTGATTGTTGTCTGTGAGTTAGGAATTTAAGGACCCAGTCACAGAGGAATACCGGAAGGAATATCCGAGTGTCCGAGTTGCCACAGAGCGAGGTGTGTGAATTGACTAATGTTCAGGTACACGGATAAAACAAACTTGTCTGAGAAGAAAGAGAAAAAAGAAACAGACACTGGGTACAAGAGTAACTACAAATATTGAAGGAGGAGCAGTTAGAATGACAAGGGAGAATGAAGAAAAGGAAATGAAATCTGACATGTAGATAATTGATTTTTGGGGCAACGAATAGGAGGAAAGCGAAGAGGAAAAATAAATAGAACATAAGCTTAGACGTTGGCAATTAAAGGGAAGTTTCCAGAAAGAAGCCACTTATTTACAGATCACAGCACAGTGACAAAGTAATTTGTTTAATTTACAAGATTTTCCAAATTTGAGGAAAGAGATGGAAGCATATTTTTTCCATTTTTGAAGGTGGTTTCGCTGATAACATTGTGATGCAGGGTATGCTGGCAGCGAGTACTCAGCTGGGATTTACATCACCGTCATAAAAAATTTCAATTGAGTTTAACAAATTCAAAGAAAATGTTATTCTGAGTGCAGATGAGTTTGTTTCAAAATGACGTGGACAGGAATTGCTAAATGAAGTAGATCTTGAAGATGGAACCAATGAGAAGGAGAGTGCTAGACCCCAGGACACTGATGTTTTGCACTTGGACGTGAATTATGATCATTATTGTGGCATGAAGGTGGAAGGAAGAATATGGAGACTAATAGAAACTAAATTGTACATTTGCGAACATATTTCAGTTCAATGATGGTGTGCTTAAACAAACCTCTGAAAGTAGCAGGACCGAGGTGCTATGTCACTAGATACAGAATCTAAAAGCAAGGGAATAGTACTAACTCTGCCTCACTTTGCTTCAGATAACATCAGACATTATGAATTGTACCAATTCATTCATTTGAACGTTAAATAAAGGTGTACCAGAATGTTTGCCGTAATTCTGGTCTTCAGTTACATGGAGATTATTCAGAGTTTCTGCATGTTCTCCTTAGTGCGGCAAAGATTCAATGAAAATTTTCAGCATCAGACAGGGGTCAAAAAATAGAGAACCAGGAAGCAATTTAACAGCAAAATATGTGTTGACCAGGCCTACAATTTACAGATTTTTGTTCAAATAAACAGAGAACATTCCAGCGCAGTACAGGCCCTTATTGTTACTAGAGAGGCGGTGCTCGACAGACTGGAGGGACTGATTGTGGACAAGTCCCCAGGACCGGATGGAATGCGTCCAAGGGTTCTGAAGGAAATGACGGAGGTGATAGTGGATGCCTTGGTGATTATTTTCCAAACCTCGTTGGATTCCGGGGAAGAGCCGGAAGATTGGAAAACGGCTAATGTTAAGCCGCTGTTTAAAAAGGGTGGCAGGCAAAAGGCAGGGAATTATAGACCGGTTAGTTTAACGTCTGTTGTAGGTAAAATGCTTGAATCCATAATCAAGGAGAAAATAGCGAGGCATCTTGAGAAGAATTGTTTGATAGAACAGGCGCAGTACGGTTTCGTTAAGGGGAAGTCGTGTCTGACGAATTTATTGGAATTCTATGAGGATATGTCTAGGGCGGTGGATAGAGGAGAGCCGGTGGATGTGGTGTTTCTCGATTTTCAGAAGGCGTTTGATAAGGTGCCACACAAAAGGTTGTTATAAAAGGTTAGGGGGCATGGAGTTGGGGGTAGGGTGTTAGCGTGGATAGGGGATTGGCTGTCAAATAGGAGGCAGAGAGTGGGGGTCAATGGGTGCTATTCGGATTGGCGGTTGGTGACTAGTGGAATGCCCCAGGGATCGGTGCTGGGGCCTCAGCTATTTACCATTTATATAGATGATCTGGAGGAGGGGGCTGAGTGTATGGTGTCGAAATCTGCTGATGACACAAAGATAAGTGGAAAAGCAAATTGTGCGGAGGGTGTGGAAAGTCTGCAGAGGGATCTAGATAGGCTGAGCGAGTGGGCGAGGACCTGGCAGATGGAATACAATGTTGGCAAGTGTGAGGTTATCCACTTTGGTAGGAATAATGGTCGGAAGGACTACTACTTACAGGGTGAAAAGCTGCAGCGTGCGACAGTGCAGAGGGACCTGGGGGTCCTTGTGCATGAGTCGCAAAAACCCAGGCTACAGGTGCAGCAGGTGGTCAGGAAGGCGAATGGGATGCTGGCCTTCATAGCGAGAGGGATTGAATATAAAAGTAGGGAGGTCTTGCTGCAACTGTACAGGGCACTGGTGAGGCCGCAGCTGGAGTACTGTGCGCAGTTTTAGTCGCCGCACCTGGGCAAGGATATTTTGGCCTTGGAGGGAGTGAAGAGGAGGTTCACTAGGCTGATACCGGAGTTGAGGGGGTTGAGCTATGAGGAGAGGCTGAATAGACTGGGCTTGTACTCATTAGAGTTTAGAAGAATGGGGGGAAATCTGATTGAGACATATAAGATGATGAATGGGATGGATAGGATTGAGGTAGAGAGATTCTTCCTGCTCAGAAAGGACAGTAGGACTAGAGGGCACAGCCTCAAGATAAAGGGGGCGCAGTTTAGAACGGAGTTGAGGAGGAACTTCTTCACTCAAAGGGTGGTGAATCTCTGGAATTCTCTGCCCGTTGAAGTGGTGGAGGCTGCCTCGCTAAATATATTTAAGTCACGGGTAGATGGGTTTTTGGTAGGCAAGGGGATTAAGGGTTATGGGAAAAAGTGGGAAAGTGGAACTGAGCCACTTCAGATCAGCCATGATCTTATTGAATGGCGGGGCAGGCTCGAAGGGCTAGATGGCCGACTCCTGCTCCTATTTCTTATGTTCTTATGAGTGTGGGTGAGGGTGGGGCTTGCAATATTGCCGTGTGATATTGTGCAGAATCGACAAACAACACAATGTTCACTTCTACTTCACTCCAATCTGCTCTCTCCCCATTCCCCCAAATTCATCACAGGTCCACTCACATCTCCAACCCAGACACACAGCGAGCCATCGAGTGGAGAATTCACAGAGCGACCACCCTCTGTCCCAGCAGCATCTCCAACCTCAGGTAACTGAATTCCCGGGAAAATTCCCAATGAAATCCTCATTCCCCCGACAGTCGGAAAATCATCTCCGAGACAACATCAGAGCACATTCCTGATAAAGACAGAGGGAATGACTGAGGGGAGCGGGGCACAGTGACTGGGAGGAGTGGGAGGCAGGGACTGAGGGGACCGGGATGTGGTGTCTGAGGGGGGCGTAGCACAACAGCTGAGCGGGGGCCTGGCTGCAGGGGAGCGGGGCGTGGGGGATGGGGGGAGGGCGGGGCGCTGGGATGTTTAATTCAAGATATTTATTTGTTACGACGCAAAAGTTTGATTCCTTCTGCGACATAATGCTGAATCTCCAAGGAGGAATGCCTCACCTCGTAATCAGTTAAAAGTGTGTGCGAGGGTGTGAACTGTTCTTCAGTAACTAACAGAAGCATCTGTCACTTTAAAATGATCGCTGAATGATATGTTTATTGAAGTAATTGGGAACTTTAAACAAGGTATATGCCAAATAAATAAGATTCAAATGAATGCTGGTCAAATCAATACAATATTCATCCATTACATAAGAACATAAGAACATAAGAAATAGGAGCAGGAGTCGGTCTTCGAGCCTGCCCCGCCATTCAATAAGATCATGGGTGATCTGTCGTGGCTCAGTTCCACATTCCCGCCCTCTCCCCATAACCCTTAATCCCCTCGCTTATCAAAAACCCATCAACCCGCATCTTAAAAATATTTAGCGACCACTGTGCCACATACAAAGCAGCATAGATCCCTAACATAGAATCCCTACAATGCAGGAGGAGGTCATTCAGCCCATCGAGGCTGAACCAACTCACTGAAAGAACATCTTAGCAGACCCTCTTTCCTCTGGCCATTCCCCGTAATCCCCCCAACCTGCACATCTTGGGACAAAAAAGGGCAATCTAATATGGTCAATCTAACCTGCATACCTTTGGACTGTGGGAGGAAACCGGAGCACCCAGAGGAAACCCACGCAGATATGGAGAGAACATACAAACTCTACTGGGCCCCTGGAGTTGTGAGGGCGCAGTGCTAACCACTGTGCCATAGTACAGCTAGTAGTAGGATAGTAAAGAAAATTGAAACTGTCTTCCTCAAACAGCAATTAATGCTACAGCAATTGTTAAATTTGAAAAATGATATTAGTGCATTTTTGCCAATCAAATGGAGGTGCGGCAAAGACAGGTACATGGTGTTAGGTTGCAAAACAGCTATGATCTGCTGGTCAAGTTGTGGCTAAGTGGGTAGCACTCTCACCTGAGTCAGTGGGTTCAAATCCCACTCCAGAGACTTGACCACACAATCCAGGCTGACATTCCAGTGCCATACAGAGGGAGTCAACAGTGCTACCTTCAGGATGAGACATTAAGCCAAGATCCTCTCTATCCCATCAGGTAGATGTAAATAACATATTTTTCACTATCACTGGGGACAGAGGTAGCAGAAGAGAGATTGCCAAAATATGCTAATCATTCTTCGATACAGTGAGAATGGGTGGGAGATTGCTGCCAGAGATTGGAAAGAGACAAATGAAGAAAAAGTGTGAGGATGTTCTCCGTAAGCAGTCAATTTAACACCAGTGCTGGGTAAGCATGGATTTGTACAAGGTAGAAAGAGAGACAGAAAATGTTGGAAATCCTTAACAGGTCTGGCAGCACATGTGGAGAGAGATGTTTCAGGCCTGTGGTTTTTCATCAGAGCCAGAGACCAGATTTTCAAACCCATTTTAGCATCCTGGACCATCTCGGTCTAGAATGACCATGCTCACAGTGTCAGCTGTATCTCACGAGGACAACACTCACCCCTGACTGTGAGAACATAACCCAGACTAACACTCCAGTGCAGGATTGAGGGGATGCTGCATTGCTGGAGGTGCTGTCTTTTAGAAAAGGCAAAACTCCCTCACTAACTGTGAAGCGCTTTGGGAGAACATGAGGTTGTTAGCGGCACATTACCCACATCTGGAAAACATGAATCAAAACATGAATCAAGTGTCAAAACTCAACTACGATCAGTACAGTTCAGGTGCAGTCAGATGTGAGTCGAGCCCTGACCCAATGTCACCTACCAAAAGGTAATAATAGAATCCAGTCACTGTCAAAAATATAACCAGGTTTTATTGCTTTCGGAAAACTTTTGGATTCCGGTTTGGGTTCCTCTGTCTGTAAGTTCTTTCTGATTTTTTTCCTTTCACAAATTACATGATGCATGGACTTAAGGGATATCTAAAGCTACCAGAGTTGAGAGCTTCTCTATCCCCCTCTCTCTCTCGCTGTCTCTCTGTCGAGATGTACCAGTTCTTCTGTTGGTCTCAGGTTGCTCTCCCCTGCACACTCTGCCATATCTGTGATGCCGCATCAATTTCCCTGATGTTGGTCTGATGTTGTCAACACCGACAGAGTCAAATTTCATAGGTTCCTAGTAGCTGAGTGACACTGGCAGGTCAAACTAGAACTTGGGGCATTGTCTCAACATAAGGGGAAGCAGATTTTAGACTGAGTTGAGGAGGATCTTCTTCACAGAAAGGGTTGTGAATCTGTGGAATTCTCTGCCCAGTTAAGGCAGCCTCATTGAATGTTTTTAAGGCAAGGATAGATACATTTTTGAACAGTAAAGGAATTAAGGTGAGTGGGCGGGTAAGTGGAGCTGAGTCCACGAAAAAGTTCAGCCATGATCTTATTGAATGGCGGAGCAGGCTCGAGGGGCCAGATGGCCCACTCCTGCTCCTGGTTCTTAGGATCTTCTGAGTGCCTACTTTCACTCGATTGGACTAAATTCAAAGAAATACAGGTTGTCTTGTCAAGGTTCCTGCTTGACTTTTTGATAGAAATGGTTGAGCTTGGACTGTGTGTTCTTTGCTTTTTAAATTCCAAACCCTGAAACAAACATACGCTTTCAAAGGGACACACAGTGCCCCTCCAGCTTTTTACAATTTTTTACATCTTTACCAATGTCGCATTCCAACTTCACAACAAATTGTATTAGAATATCACCATCTATCATGGTGGGATTCAAACCCAGGTCCACAAACAGTTTCCCTGGGACTCAGGATAACTAGCCCAGTGACAATCCCACTTCGCCACTGTCTTCCCTACATTAACCCCAAAGTAACAGCAGTTTGATGGTTGGTTCTGTTGTTCCCCAATATTGACTGACACAAGTTTGTTGAACCTTTTGTGGATTCAGGGACAGCCACACCTCCCACAGACGGGGAAGAATCGAGTGGAGAATCCAGCGAGCAGTCATCCTCTGTCCCAGCTCCATCTCCAACCTCAGGTAGGCCACATTGTGAGAAAGAGTCGACCCAAACACTTCCCTCACCGTCACCCAAGGGGACATCATTCCCCGAGACTGAGGGAGGCGTGTATTGATGGAGAGTGAGGGAGTGAATGAGTGAAGGGGGATGTAGTGTTTGAGTGAGATGGAGTTTCCTGTTTGAGGAGATTGAGTGTGTGTAATCGAGGGGAAGGGATTTTGGGGACACAGGGAGGTGGGATTCAATGAGGGGTTCGATTGGAAGGGGTTTGTGTGGATAGGGCTGGGGATGAGGCTGGGGTTTGTAATATTGCCGTGTGATATTGTGCAGAATCTACAAACAACACGGTGCTCAGTTCCACTTCACTCCAATCTGCTCTCTCCCCATTCCCCCAAATTCATCACAGATCCAGTCACATCTCCAACCCAGACACACAGCGAGCCATCGAGTGGAGAATCCACAGAGCGACCACCCTCTGTCCCAGCAGCATCTCCAACCTCAGGTAACTGAATTCCCGGGAAAATTCCCAATGAAATCCTCATCCCCACCAACTGTTGGGAAATCATCTCCAGGACAACTTGAGAGCACAATCCTGATGTAGCGACTGTGTGGAGTGGGATGTGGCGACCAAAGGTGTGAATCTCTGAGATGAAAGGTAGGTGCTGTCAAAACTTTTAATCTGGGACTCATCATAACAGATTATCAGGGATATGATATCTCAAAGAGTGGAATAATTTAGACTGCATTAGGAGCAGGAAATGCTCATTGCTTGGTATGCAGTTGCTTTTTTATTGGCAAGGCATTGGTGGTTGGAGAATTCACAAGGGTGAATTGGTCACAAGGATTGGTCAAGCCCTTTTTTGGAATGAAATATAATCTGAGCTCGCTCAAATGAAACAACATCTCAACCTAACATTTGCACTGCATCAATACATTAGTAACTCATGTGTTTTGTTCAGAATGCAGTCACCAAGCAAAAGACCATTCTCCCTACTCGACAGTGACTGATGTGCCATATGAATTTCAATGTCTGTGTAATATCAGATATGTAGGATGTACGTCCCAGTGACTGGTTGTTAAACTCACCAGTTGGTCGCAACAGGCACAGTACTGACTGGACTCACCCAGTCCGTGCTTTCATAGCTCAGAACATTGTGTCCAACATTCACTGTAGTTCCACAATTGGACAAAACTTACTGAACAATCACACTTGTGCCAAGAATTACACAGCAGCCACTTCACAATTATTGATCTGACTTCCCAATGTTGCCTCAAATAGACTTGGTGAAGTAAACATTTTTGCACTCTGGGTGTCTACATGTTAAAGGAAGCTTTTCCAGATCCTGCAGCTCTTCAGTGAACAAAAGCTTTGGTTGCCCTTTTCAATGAGTTGACCAGATAGAATTCCTGCAGTGCAGATGGAGGCCATTCAGCCTATGTGTCTGCACAAACCAGAAATTAGCCAACCAATCAGCACCATCTTTCCCACGCTGCACGCATTGTTTGTCCCTGTGAGATTGGGGTTTCGGTGAATGAGTTCTGATGAGTCCCAGATGAAAAACTTTGACAGTGTTATCTTTTTACTCGACCATAGTCAAGAAATGTGAAGTATTGGCCCAGACGATGCTGTTGGGAGACGAACATTTTAGAAATGTTGCCATTGTGATATTGCCCAGAATCTGGTTTTAGTATTATGGCCTGTTGCGGTATTGTCCAATCAGCAAATCTCTTCATCTTATTGTTGGTCCAGGAAAATCCACAACTCGGCATGCTGGGAAGAAATGCACTGAAAGACCCAACAACAAATCACCCACTGTCCCGGCAGAATCTCCAATCCCAGGAGGTGAACCAAGGGGAGTGGGGCGTGGCAACCTGGGGGGGAGCGGAACGCCGTGACCCATGGGGGGAGGGGGAGCAGAACGCGGTGACCCATGGGGGGAGGGGGAGCAGAACGCGGTGACCCATGGGGGGAGGGGGAGCAGAACGCGGTGACCCATGGGGGGAGGGGGAGCAGAACGCGGTGACCCATGGGGGGAGGGGGAGCAGAACGCGGTGACCCATGGGGGGAGGGGAAGCAGAACGCGGTGACCCATGGGGGGGGAGGGGGGGGGTAGCAGGAACGGCGACCCGAGGGGAGCAGGACGTGGCAACCAGGGGCTGGGGGGGAGGGAGGGAGAGGGATGCAACGACCGGGGTGAGGTGGGGTGGGATGCAGCTACTATGGTTGCAAATCGCAACAACCAGGGGGGAGTGGAGGTTGGGGGGAATGGGACACAGCGACTGGGCAGGGGAGTGGGACGCAACAACAGGTGGGGACTGGTTCACAGCAATGTGGGGGGACTGTTGGGACACAGTGACTGCACCTGCGCGGTTTAATGAATGCTGTGTCTGCCTCTCACTCTCGGGTGTGGAGTTTGCTGTGTTTCTCCCCTCTGCTGTGTTCACTCTTATTTGGAATTTGCTGCTTTTGATTTTGCGATCCACAATACATCTTCAAACTCAGAAACCAAGACTGGGTCCCCACTTGGCCCTGAGTGTAGCTCCAAGCAATGCTCCATCTCTCCGTGCATTTCAGTTGCTAGACGTGTTTGATTCAGAACTTTATTCGGGAATATTTGATGCTTTCTCATATTTGTGTAATTCACCTGCCCCCCTCCTGTGCTCTGACAAAACATAATTACCAATTATCTTTGTGTCTTCAACAAGGTGCATCAGTTGCCATTCTTGATCAATATCCCAACATCCCAAAAAACGTGCGCTTAGGCTGATTGGTGTAACAAATTGTCCCTAAATTAGTCTCCCCTCAATCTTCCCCAATAGGTGTAGACAGAGGTCATGGGTAGAGGAGGGCGCTCATAATGTTAAAATGGTGACGCAGGCTCATTGGACCGAAGGGCCTGTTTCCCGTGCTGTGTTGTTCTTTGTAATCAGGGCATCGCGGGTTATGAGGAAAAGGCAGGAGGATAGGATGAGAAGCCATGATTGAATGGCAGAGCAGACCAGATGGGCCAAGTGGCCTAATTCTGCTCCTTTGTCTTAGGGTCTTCTCGTTTCCAAGTATGAGCTTCCTAATTGAGGCCAGCTCAATCAAGGAGCTCATACTCCCAAGGGCCAAGCCCATGGGCCTCTGGGAAGACACTACACTTTGTTATGTGAAGCGTGATGCCTGAGGTCACATCGGTGACCCCATTTACAGCCCCTCCTCCTCATCTGCCCTGTGCTTGTGGGGACTTGGAGTGACGTTCCTTGCACCCTGTCTAGTTCTCTTCGAATTGTATAGGTTTCTATAAAATTCTCCCACTTCATACTTCTGAATTCCAGCCAATATAATCCTAACTGACTCAATCTCATAAGAACATAAGAACAAAAGAACATAAGAAATAGGAGCAGGAGTCGGCCATCTAGCCCTTCGAGCCTGTCCCGCCATTCAATAAGATCATGGCTGATCTGTCGTGCCTCAGTTCCACATTCCCGCCCTCTCCCCATAACCCTTAATCCCCTCGCTTATCAAAAACCCATCAACCTGCGTCTTAAAAATATTTAGCAAGGCAGCCTCCACCACTTCAACGGGCAGAGAATTCCAGAGATTCACCACCCTTTGAGTGAAGAAGTTCCTCCTCAACTCCGTTCTAAACCGCCCCCCCTTTATCTTGAGGCTGTGCCTCTCCACATATCCCAATCCCACCATCCCAGGAATCAGCTTGGTTAACTTTTGCTGCACTCCCTCCAAAGCAAGAATATCCTTCATCAGATAAGGGGACCAGAACTGCACACAATGCTCCAGGTGTGGCCTCACCAATACCCTGTATAACTGCAGCAACACACCCCTGCTCCTGTACTCAAAACCTCTTGCTATGAAGGCCAATATGCCATTTGCCTTCTTTATTGCCTATTGTACCTGCCATGCTTATCTTCAGCGACTGGTGTACGAGGACACCCAGGTCTTATTGCATATTCCCCTCTCCTGAGTTATGGCCATTCCAATAGTAATCTGCCTTCCCTGTTTTTGCTGCCACAGTGGATAACCTCACATTTATCCCCCTTATACTCCATCTGCCAAATCACTGAACATCCATCCTTGGACCGTGGACATTACTGTGCAGAGCTGTTATCCATTGGTCAAACCTTATCCACATTAATTGGTCATCCCTAGTAATTGGTTAACCATGTCAGGGGTAGGTTCTTTACCCAGAGGGTGGTGACGGATTGGAATGCCCTGCCTGCTGCAGTTGTAAATGCGCCTAGTTTGGGGGCGTTTAAGAGATCCGTGGATAGGTTTATGGATGTAAAGGGATTGGTTTAGGTTAGAGGGTCATTGTTTTTTAACTGGTCGGCGCAACATCGTGGGCTGAAGGGCCTGTTCTGCGCTTTAATGTTCTATGTTCTATTGTCAGTTGGTATTCTTTACCCATTTCTAGTTAGCACTCTTTAATCATTTATCATCAACATTGATTGTCCACACCGAGTTAGTGTTGATTAACCAGTCCTAGTTAGCATTGATTAACCATCGCCTGTTCGGCGTGATTAACCAGTGCTAGTTAAGTTGGATTAACCATTGCTGGTTAGATTTGATTAATCATTCCTGAATACTGTTGCTCCGCTATATCCCATTTTGAATCAGTAACAATCTCTTGTTAATGTGAATTTTGCATTATTAATTAGCATTATTTAACCAGTACTAGTTAGTATTGCTGAAGCAGGCACGCTAAGTTCCATTAACCATTGCTAACGATAGAATGATTATCAATTCTGAGTAGTAATTGGTTTATCAATAATAGTAGCATGTCTTAACCATTGCTAGTTATCATTGATTACCCATACCTAATTAGCATTGTTTAACCATTGCTAGTTAGGATTAATTAACCATTGTTCGATAACATTGTTTATCCATTCCTTTTTATTATTAGTTACCCATTGCCAAGTTTGGATACAGGAGCCATTCCTCGTTCGCACCAGGAACAGTTTTTAATCCTTCCCAGTTAAAATTCTCCAAAACATTTTAGCATCTTCGCTCATGGATAGTGAGGGTGGGTTAACCAATCATTGACAGCATTATTTAATTAGCCGTTATTAGTTAATCTTGATGAATCATTTATAGCTGGTATTACTTCACCATTGCTTGTTCGGACCGATTAAACATTGCGGAGGTTGAATAGACTAGCAGTACCTCGTCAGCACCGATTTACCAATACCAGCAACATTTCTTAACCATTTCTAGTTAGCATTGACTTATCACCAAATAATCAGCGTGGTTTAACCATTAGGGCTGATTAATCATTCCTGAAGCAATAACTATTTATTGTTTTCATTAATTAACCATTATCCATTATTAGTTAGCACCGTTTATTCATTACGAGTCAGCATTGTTTCCCAATGAGCATCTTGGATTTTTTTTTGAGAAATTCGTTAACTGCTTCTTGACGTTACTGAATATAACTCTTCTTAGTTGCTATTGAGTGATTGTGTGGAGTTAACATTGAGGGACATCATTAGTTGGCATTGGGGAGAGGGCGTTGGAGAACTTTGCTCTCTCTGGTGTTAAGGAGGTTGGAGATTCTCCCACCTCTAGGAGCTCAGGGGAGTTTTGGGAAAGGGGCTGGGAGCTGAGTGTGAATGTGTTGTCACGTCATCACATATGACTCCTCATCGTGACATTCTCATCTGTTACCAGGTGCAAGATATGCTAAGGCCCTATCTCCCCTGCAAGAAACTAGTGCCAACCAATGATCAGAGCGAAGAGAAGGGTCACAATGGCCAGAAGAGACAGAAATGAACCACCGAGAGATGGGATCTCTCCAGGGAGGGAGGATTTATATCCATTTTGAGGGCTGCATGTGTGTGTGTGTGTGTGTGTGTGTGTGTGTGTGTGTCAGAAAATCCCATTGAAACATGTTGGGTGGATTAGCCTTAGAGGAACTGGGGTGAGAGGGAATGAGACTGATCGCTTGTGAGGCGATGGGAATGAGGGTGGACTGGATGCGGATGAGATTGTGAGTTGAGGAGGAACTTCTTCACTCAAAGGGTGGTGAATCTTTGGAATTCTCTGCCCGTTGAAGTGGTGGAGACTGCCTCGCTGAATATATTTAAGTCACGGGTAGATAGGTTTCTGGCAGACAGGGGAATTAAGGGTTATGGGGAGAAAGCGGGAAAGTGGAACTGATCCACTTCAGATCAGCCATGATCTTATTGAATGGTGGGGCAGGCTCGAAGGGCTAGATGGCCGACTCCTGCTCCTATTTCTTATGTTCTTATGTTCTTATGGTATGAGGGAATGGGATTGGGAAGAGCATCTCACTGGTTCATGTCCAATGGCTGAGCAGTAAGATCTGTACCTGTGCTATTTACAATGAGGATGTGAAAGTGTTTAAGAAGTGATTATGGCTATCCACTCCTGGTGTTTATAAAGGGTTAAAATTGGGATTTTCTACTTTAAAAAAATGATACACGGAGAGGAATTGGAAGAGTTTCCAAAGACTTTTTTTGAAAAGAAACATTGAAAATGGGTTTGTGAATGTCATAAAAATGTCTTTAAACAGAGATTAAATTGGGATTGTTTTGAATTTTGGAAAGTGTTGAATATGTTGTGTTTGAGTGATTTATGGTGGATGAGGTTCTTTTTAAAACTTTGAAATGTGTTTTTGCAATTGTTTTATTTAGGACGGATAATGCTGCTTATAGGGACTGGTGAAGGGGCTGAAATGTATTTCAAGTGGTTTAATCAGTGATTTTGAAGATATCTGTCACGTATATCGGATAATGTTAAAATGGCGGTGCGGGCTTGTAGGGCCGAAGGGCCTGTTTCTTGTGCTGTGTTGTTCTTTGTTCTTTGTTTGTTCTTTGATTCATAGCCGTCTAAATCGGATTAAAAACAGGTATGAGATATTTTCAAATGTTTGAAACAAAGCTTGAGGAGTTTGGAGGCTTGTTTTCAATTAAGTTTTAAAGTTTATTTCTGAGGGTCTAGAGTAGGCTTACGTTAACACCGCAATGAAGTTACTGTGAAAATCCTCCAGTCACCACTCTCTGGAACCTGTTTGGGTTCACTAAGGAAGAATTTAGCACAGCCAATACACGTCTTTTGGATTGTGGGAGGAAACCGGAGCACCCGGAGTAAACTCATGCAGACATTGGGAGAATGCCCAGACTCCGCACAGACCCAGGAATCGAACCCAGTTCCCTGGTACTGTGAGGCAGTAGTGCGAACCACTGCCCCCATTTCGAAGGAAAGGTTAAAGAGGGCTTTGAATAGGTGCGTTGGGCTATGTTTTAGTGGGTTTGTAATTGAGGTCAACTGGGAGAAAGCGTGTGATACAGAATGTAGCCCAGGGAGGTGGTCGTTATGCTTTTAGATTTACTGTGCAGGCAGTGTGACTTGAGAAACACATCACTCAAGAGTTGCAGACCGAGTTAATGGCTCATTCCTGCCAGGAATTTGTTGCTTTGAAAGATGGAATTCCGTTCGCACAAACACTTCCTTGGAAAGTCTATAAATGGGGTCACGCGATAATGTGGTTAATGTGCAGAGCAGGTCTGTAGCAGAGGAAAATAAGGTTTTGGAATTGCGCGAAGGCAGTCAAAAGACCCAAATTCCTCCAACCTCTCCTCATAGCCAACACCCCCGAGACCTGGGAAACATACTGGTGAACCTTCTCTGCACTCCCTCCAAAGCTTCCATATCCTTCTGGTAGTGCGGTGACCAGAACTGCGTACAATATTCCAAATGTGGCCTAACCAAGGTTTTATATAGCTGCAACATGATTTCCCAACTCAATGCCACGCCTGATGAAGTCAAACATGCCCCATATGCCTTCTTAATCACCCTAACAATTTGTTTTGCCTTTTTTAGGGAACTGTGGGCCTGTACGCCCAGATCCCTCTGTATGTTTATGATCCTAAGGGTTCTGTCATTTACAGTATAATTCACACACAAATTTGATTTTCCAAATTGCATCACTTTGGATTGTCCGGATTAAACTCCATCTGCCATTTCTACGCCCAAGTCTCCAATCTATCTATATCCTGTTGGATCCTCCGAGAATCCCTGGCACCAACAGCAACTCCACCATTCTTTGTTTTGTCTGCAAATTCACCCACATTTTCCTCCTAGATTATTTATATATAGTCCAAACAGTGGAGGTCCCAGCACTGACCCTGTGGAACACCACCAGCTACAGCTCTTCATTCTATACATCACCCATCCATCGTAACTCTGTATCATCTATAGCCAACCCAGTTCTGTATCCATCTAGGCAGCCCACCTCAAATCCCATGTGATTTTAGTTTTTGTACCAGTCTGCCACATCGGACATTGTCAAATGTCTTACTGAAGTCCGTATCAACGACATCCACTGCTCTTCCCTCATCAATTTGTCACGCGTTCAAAGAACTCAGTCAAGTTGGTGAGACCATGATCTTCCCTACAAAACCATGCTGGCTGTTACTAACTACTCCATTTTCTTTACAAATCTGCACATATCCTGTCGTTCAGTATCTTAAAAAGCTCCCTAAAAACTGATGTCAGGCTCACCAGCCTATAATTCCCTGAATTATTCTTGCTTCGTTTGCTACTGGCTATTTGCCAGTCCTCTGCTTGTGGTAAAGAGGACGTGAAGATATCTGCTGAGGTACCAGCTTTTTCTCCGCTCCCTTCCCACGATAACCTGGGGTACATCCCATCCGGCCCCAGAGACTTGTCTACCTGAATGTAGTTTAGGATACCCAACACTCCATCTTTGATATCTTGATATTTTCTAGCCATGATCTTATTGAATGGCGGGGCGGGCTCGAGGCCTACTCCTGCTCCTACTTCTGATGTTCTTATGTTCTCAGGATATGCTTATCTCGGACTTGTCTATACTGCTAGCAGACTCATAAAGGAGCTGCCCATCTGCTGATACCAGACTTAAGTGACAGACGCTATAGAAATGTGGTCAAACCACCTCAGCACCATGATACATAGAACATAGAACATAGAACACTACAGCACAAACAGGCCCTTCGGCCCACGAGTTGCGTCGATCACATCAACACCTATCTATAACCCCCAATCCCATAAAACCCCATATACTCATCCAGAAGTCTTTTAAAAGACCCCAGCGATGCTTCACATTACAGTTGGTAAAACTCCATTTTGTTAACATAGTACATAGGATGATGTGAATATACATAATGCTGGCACCCCAGCCTTGCCCCACTCTTCCAAAGCCTTTAGATTAACATTAAATTCATGGATGAGAAAAACTGAGACATGTCTTGATGCTTATCTCAGTAGTTTTTATTAATCAAAGCAAGAATTGACAAAACTGGATATTTCACCGCGTGCTTGAACTGTTCATAAGAAATAGGAGCAGGAGTAGGCCATCTAGCCCCTCGAGCCTGCCCCGCCATTCAATAAGATCATGGCTGATCTGTCGTGGCTCAGTTCCACATTCCCGCCCTCTCCCCATAACCCTTAATCCCCTTGCCTATCAAAAACCTATCAACCCGCATCTTAAAATATTTAACGAGGTAGCCTCCACCACCTCAACGGGCAGAGAATTCCAGAGATTCACCACCCTTTGAGTGAAGAAGTTCCTCCTCAACTCTGTTCTAAACTGCTCCCCCTTTATCTTGAGGCTGTGCCCCCTAGTCCTGCTGTCCTTTCTGAGCGGGAAGAGTCTCTCCACCTCTATCCTATCCATCCCATTCATCATCTTATATGTCTCAATGAGATCTCCCCCATTCTTCTAAACTCTAACGAGTACAAGCCTAGTTTATTCAGCCTCTCGTCATAGCTTAACCCCCTCAACTCCGGTATCAGCCGAGTAAACCTCCTCTGAAATCCCTCCAAGGCTAAAATATCCTTGCGTAAGTGCGGCGACCAAAACTGCACACAGTACTCCAGCTGCGGCCTCACCAATGCCCTATACAGCCGCAGCAAGACCTCCCTACTTTTATATTCAATCCCCCTCCCTATGAAGGCCAGCATCCCATTCGCCTTCCTGACCACCTGCTGCACCTGCAGGCTGGGTTTGTGCGACTCATGCACAAGGACCCCGAGGTCCCTCTGCACCGTTGCCTGCTGCAGTTTTTCGCCACATAAGTAATAATCCTTCCTACTGTTATTCCTACCAAAGTGAACCACCTCACATTTGCCAACATTAAATTCCATTTGCCAATTCTTGGCCCATTCGCCCAGCCTATCTAGATCCTTCTACAGACTCTCCACACCCTCCGCACAATTTGCCGTTCCACCAATCTTGGTGTCATCAGCAAATTTCGACACCATACACTCGGTTCCCTCCTCCAGATCATCTATATAAATGGTAAATAGCTGAGGCCCCAGCACCGACTCCGGGGGCACTCCACTAGTCACCAACCGCCAATTCGAATAGCACCCATTAACCCCCACTCTCTGTCTCCTATTTGACAACCAATCCTCTATCCAAGCTAACACCCTATCCCCAACTCCATGCCCCCCTTACCTTCTGCAATAACCTCTTGTGAGGTACCTTGTCAAACGCCTTCTGAAAATCAAGAAAGACCACATCCACCGGCTCTCCTCTATCCACCACCCTCGACACATCCTCATAGAACTCCAATAAATTTGTCAGACACGACTTCCCTTTAACGAAACCGTGCTGCGTCTGCTCTATCAAGCAATTCCCCTAAAGATGCCTCGCTATTTCCTCCTTGATGACAGATTCTAACATTTTACCTACAACAGACGTTAAACTAACCGGCCTATAATTCCCTGCCTTTTGCCTGGCACCCTTCTTAAACAACGGCGTAACATTAGCCGCTTTCCAATCTTCCGGCACTTCCCCGGAATCCAGCGATGTTTGGAAAATAACCACCAAGGCATCCACTATCACCTCCGCCATTTCTTTCAGAATCCTTGGATGCATTCCATCTGGTCCTGGGGACTTGTCCACAATCAGTCCCGATCACTCACCTCACCAGTGTGACAGTTTTCTCACTCCTTCTCTGCCAGTTATAACACACACATTCTCCCACTGTGATTTTGTTCGATCCCATCCGCTCGCGAATTGCTTGTTTATCTATCACCTGCTCTTATTTTGTGCAGCATTCAAATCTCATCAATTGGTATAAATGCTGAATCATCCGTTCCACACATGCTCCTAATGGATGAATCCATTTCCCTCTATAATTACCACCATCGCATCCTGATCCAGGTATTGGTTTCTGGGAGGTCCATGGTGCTGGTGGAGGTGGAGGAGACAGAGGGCTATCCATCTGTATTCAATCTTCAAAGGTTAAATTTGCTGCTTCTTATGTGAATAACTGACTGAGAAGTTTCAGCGTTGCACCAAATCCTAATTCTATTCAGATCCCACTGCGAGTTTCCTGCAGCGTTTATTACCACCGTTTAGAGAGGCTTCTCCTACATTGTCAAAAAATGTTCACGACCACCATAGCAACAGGGTCTTCCTTCCTTTCCCCATATTCGGGTTTAATTCCCTACAATCAATAAACACATCAACAGGGCACAACCTTCTCTGTCACACTTGGCCCTGTCACATTGGGAAATGTGCAATTAAATCAAGGATTCTATGAATTATTCTTTGCCTGTTATGATCATCATTGAAATAATTGCACAGCGAGCATGAAGGGATATTTGAGCACATTCTTCAACTGCTCTCTGAACTTCGTCTGGGTCACAGCATATATACAGGTATTTGTGCAGCAACTCATGAGCTGTAGGATGAAGCCGAAATCCTGAACACAATCACTCATCCAAACAGCAATATACCCCAAATAATACATCCGCCTCCATACAGAGTATACCATTATGGTTGCCCATAATATGATAAAATTCACTGAGACAGAAAAGAGTAAAATAATAGATTTCCTTCGATTCTGCATCTCTGGGTCTTTGGTACCTTTTCCATTGTTGGGAGTTCGGAGTCTCCTGCGAGACCTGCTGGTCACTAAAATGTGCCTGACAGTGTAAATATTGAACAACAGAATCAGAACAAATGGGACACAGGGGTTTAGAATATGATGGCTGATTTCAGCAGCAATCCAGACAGGAGATTGCATGTCAAAGGGAGGAACAAAACAAAACCATGGGTCATTTACCAACGTGTACGAATTTGACAGCATAAAATACCAAACAATGTTCTTACAACAGCTCAGAACAGTGATTGATCCCAGGACAACTTTAGCCATTTTGTCGGTGCAAAATTTACTTTTCAGCATGGGGCAACAAATTGTCACAAGTCGATCAAAGGTGAAAGTGACAGTGAACCAAACAGAACAGTCAGTAGCTGCATAAAGGAGCACAGCGTGGATATTACACACATCCATGTCCCAGAGGAATCGGAAATCCTCCCAATAAACAATTGGAATTTGTCTCAATATCACATCAAAAATAACGACCAGTAGATCAGCAGCTGCCATCGAAACCAGGTAGTCTGTTACACATTTGGAGAGACCACATCTTTCCTGAGAGAGTATTCCAATTGTCATCACGTTAACTTTAAGGAGCAGAAATAAATCCAGATATTAGACATCAAGCTTTTTAGGCACAGACTATGGAAACATTTTGCTGTGTTAATTCATCCTGAGATTTCTGGAATTAATTACACGCAGTGAAGCAACAGCAAAGTCTGCAAAATACCACAGAATATTCACAATGAAATGATTAAAGGTGCCATGGTCAAATTGCAAATCCTTGTTTGTATCATGGCAATGATTCCCTTCCTATCCAGAAACAATTCAACATTAAGTGACTG
>NC_137355.1:837500-1007500 GCF_965287045.1 Carcharhinus amblyrhynchos
GTTCCCCTCTGTCAACCGCACTCATTACATCTTCATAAAAATCCAATAAATTCTTCAAACACGACTTTCACTTCATGAATCCATGCTGTGTCTACTTGATTGAACCAATCTTTTCCAGGTGTCCTGCTATTTCTTCTTTAATGATGGATTCCAGCATTTTCCCAACTACGGACATTAAGCTAACCGGCCTGTAGTTACCCACCTTTTGTCTACTTCCTTTTTTAAACAGCGGTGTAACATTAGTTATTTTCCAATGAGCCGACACTTCCCCAGAGTCCAGTGAATTTTGATAAATTATTACTAACACATCGGTTTGAGCAAAGCAGTAAGAATACAACATTAAGCAGGAAAATGGAAGGGAGTGTCATTAAAACAGGCAAAGGCTGTTTCAGTTTTTAGATTGAATCACCTCTGGGTAATTCATGTGAGGATGGAACAAGCAGGTTGGATATTTCTGTAAATGTCTCACTCCATTCTCCTGGTTATCTAATTCAGGGAGATCACTGGAGAGGCTGAGAGAGTGAAATCGAATCCCACAAACACAACCTCATTAAAATGAATTCTAATTGCTCCCAGGCCATTTTAAACATCAAATGTATTCTTTACTTTTTGGCCAACGACACAGACAGTACTTGTTGTGGAACTGGAATGGAGACCAAGCTTATCTCTTTGTTCATTCCAGTCCTTATCTTCCAGCCAACCTCCTGCTAATCCCATCCCTTCCCAGATATCATCCACTCTGGAGAGGCGTCTTTGTTAATATTCGATACATCCATCCCACAGAACTTAGCCCCTGACTGTTCAACTCAACCGTTAACTGAGAACAATCTTTCTCCATCCTTCTCACTCACATTGTCTGTTTCTGTTTCTCTGCCCCTCATTGTTCCCCATCCCCCTTGTTTTCCCTTCTTCCTGGTCCCAAATATCAGTTATTGGTGATGTGTAAAACTTTACCTGCATTTGTGCTGATCTGACTTTTCCTCTGTACCTTTTCTCTGTGTCTCTCCCTCTGTTTCTGTATCATTGTGTTAAGGTGATCACCATTGCAGCAAATCAATGTACAACAAAGCTTTACAAAAAACCTGCTCACACTGGCTGAAAGTGACCCTAAGTGTTCAGAAATCTGTGTCCAATTTAAACATTTAGAAAACATTTTTTCCGAGCCCTGGGCAGTGCTTTACGGTTACAATTAATGAATGTTTTAAAGAATATCTCCTGCAATGTTGCAGAAAGTTCTTCAGAGCAGAGCACAATCCCAGAAGCAGTGGTGAAATGAACCTACTGCAGTCACTGTGCTGGGGGTATACTGCAGGCCACCCAACAGCCCAAGAGAAGTGGAGGAATGGGTATGTTAGGAGATTCTGGATGGGTGCAGAAAAAAAAGGGTTGTTGCCGTGGGAGACTTTAATTTCCTTGGTATTGACTGGAAAGTGCTTCGGGCTGGGGGTCTGGACGTGGAGGAATTTGTAAAATGCATACTGGAAGTTTCTTTGGAAGTATGTCAACAGCCCAATTAGAGACGGGGATATACTGGACCTAATTCTGGGAAATGAGCCCGGTCAGGTCATCAAAGTTTCTGTAGGGGAACATGTGGCAAATAGTGACCACAATTCTGTGAACTTTAGGATAGTAATGGACAAGGATGAGTGTTGTCCTACAGGTAGGGTGCTGAATTGGGGGAAGGCGAACTATAGCCGGATTAGGCAGGAATTGGTGGCCGTTGATTGGGAGAGGCTGTTCGAGGATAAGTCTACGTCTGGCATGTGGGACTCTTTTAAGGAACAGTTGATGGGGCTGCAGGACAGGCATGTGCCTGTAAAAAGGAAGGATAGGAAAGGTAGGACTCGAGAGCTGTGGATAACCAGGGAAATTGAGGATCTGATCAAAAAGAAAAGACAGGTGTATGTTAGGTTCAGGCAACTGAAAACAGATGGAGCTCTGGACGAATCCAGGGAGACCAGGAAAGAACTCAAACGGGGAGTTAGAAGGGCAAAAAGAGGTCTCAAAATGTTCTTGGCAGACAGGATTAGGGAGAATCCTAAGGCATTTTATTCATATGTTGGAAACAAAAGAGTTGTCAGGGAAAAAAAAAACAGACCTCTCAGGGACCAAGGAGGGGAATTATTCTTAGAATCCAATGGAATAGGGGAGATCCGAAATGAATACTTTGCATCAGTAATCACAAAGGGAAGGGATATGTTGACTGGGAGTGGACACAGTAAGAAGTCTGACAACACCAAGTTTAAGTCCAAATGATTCATTTGATAGTAAACTCAGAAGCTTTCGAGGTTAAACTCTTTGTCAGGTGAATGGAGAGTTCTGGCCTCAGACAGAGCATATAAAGCACAGACAGTTTACAGATTACTGATTAGAATGCCAGGGCCATCCCCACACCCCCACTTCTTGCCTTCAGACAACCACGCAATCTCAAACAGACCATTGTTCGCAGTAAACTACCCAGCCTTCAGGAGAACAGTGACCACAACACCACACAGCCCTGCCACAGCAACCTCTGCAAGACATGCCGGATCATCGACACGGATGATATCATCACACGTGAGAACACCATCCACCAGGTACACGGTACATACTCTTGCAACTTGGCCAACGTTGTCTACCTGATACGTTGCAAGAAGGGATGTCCCGAAGCATGGTACATTGGGGAGACCATGCAGACGCTACAACAACAGATGAATGAACATCGCTCGACAATCACCAGGCAAGACTGTTCCCTTCCTGTTGGTGAACACTTCAGTGATCACGGGCATTCAGCCTCTGACCTTCGGGTAAGCATTCTCCAAGGCGGCCTTCACGACACACGACAGCGCAAGTCGCTGAGCAGAGACTGATAGCCAAGTTCCGCACACATGAGGACGGTCTCAACAGGGAACTTGGGTTCATGTCACACTATCTGTAACCCCCGTGACTTGCCTGGGTTTGCAAAACCTCACTCACTGTACTGTCGGGAGACAATACACATCTCTTTAACGTGTGATCAGTGCTCCTTCCACGCACATTGTCGGCCACTTTAAGAATGGAATAGCAGGTTCGGTGTAAAGATTCGCATTCTAATCGGTAATCTGTAAACTGTCTGTGCTTTATATGCTCTGTCTGAGGCCAGAACTCTCCATTCACCTGATGAAGTTTAACTTCGAAATCTTGTGAGTTTACTATCAAATAAATCGGTTGGACTTTAACCTGGTGTTGTCAGACTTCTGACTGTGTTTACCCCAGTCCAACGCCGGCATCTCCACATCATGACTGGAAATGTCTCAGAGGGAAGTGTTGACCCGTTAGAGAGACTGTCCATTACAAGGGAGGAAGTGTCAGGTTTTTTAGGGAACATTAAAACTGACAAATCCCCAGAGCCTAATGGCATCTATCCTAGACTGCTCAGGGAGACAAGAGGTGAAATTGCTGGGCCTCTGACGGAAATCTTTGTCTCTTCATTGGACACAGGTGAGGTCCCAGAGGATTGGAGGATAGCAAATACGGTACCGTTATTTAAGAAGGGTAGCAGGGATAACCCGGGTAATTATAGGCCAGTGAGCTTGACGTCTGTGGTAGGGAAGTTGTTAATAGAACATAGAACATAGAACATTACAGCGCAGAACAGGCCCTTCGGCCCACGATGTTGCGCCGACCAGTTAAAAAACACTGACCCTCTAACCTAAACCAATCCCTTTCGTCCATAAACCTATCCACGGATCTCTTAAACGCCCCCAAACTAGGCGCATTTACAACCGCAGCAGGCAGGGCATTCCAATCCCTCACCACCCTCTGGGTAAAGAACCTACCCCTGACATCCGTCCTATAACTACCCCCCCTTAATTTAAAGCCATGCCCCCTTGTGCTAGCTTTCTCCATCCGAGGAAAAAGGCTATCACTGTCCACCCTATCTAAACCTCTAATCATCTTATATGTTTCAATAAGATCCCCTCTTAGCCGCCTTCTTTCCAGCGAAAACAACCCCAAATCCCTCAGTCTCTCCTCATAGGACCTCCCCTCCATACCAGGCAACATCCTGGTAAACCTCCTCTGCACCCCCTCCAAAGCCTCCACATCCTTCCTGTAATGTGGGGACCAGAACTGCACACAGTACTCCAAGTGCGGCCGCACCAGAGTTGTGTACAGTTGCAACATGACGCTGCGACTCCTAAATTCAATCCCCCTACCAATAAACGCCAAGACACCGTATGCCTTCTTAACAACCTTATCTACTTGATTCCCAACTTTCAGGGATCTATGTACACATACACCGAGATCCCTCTGTTCATCCACACTATTCAAAGTCCTCCCGTTAGCCCTATACTCAACAC
This sequence comes from Carcharhinus amblyrhynchos, assembly GCF_965287045.1. Taxonomy (NCBI): domain Eukaryota; kingdom Metazoa; phylum Chordata; class Chondrichthyes; order Carcharhiniformes; family Carcharhinidae; genus Carcharhinus; species Carcharhinus amblyrhynchos. Next base: position 841,820 of record NC_137355.1, read on the forward strand.
ATCTGTTATTCCTACCAAAGTGAATTACCTCACACTTCTCCGCATTAAACTCCATCCGCCACCTCTCGGCCCAGCTCTGCAACCTGCCCAAGTATTCCTGCAAACTATGACACCCTTCCTCACAATCTACCACACCTCCGACTTTGGTGTCATCAGCAAATTTACTAATCCACCCAACTATACCCTCATCCAGATCATTAATAAAAATTACAAACAGCAGTGGCCCCAAAACAGATCCCTGAGGCACACCACTCGTAACTGAACTCCATGACGAATATTTACCATCAACCACCACCCTCTGTCTCCTATCTGCTAGCCAATTCCTGATCCAATTTCCTAGATTACCCTCAATCCCATACATCTGCATTTTCTGCAGAAGCCTACCATGGTGAACCTTATCAAACGCCTTACTAAAATCCATATATAGCACGTGAACTGCCTTGCCCCCATCCACCTCTTTGGTCACTTTCTCAAAAAACTCAATAAGGTTAGTAAGGGACGACCTACCCGCTACAAAACCATGCTGACTATCTCCAATCAATTCATTACTCTCCAAATAACTATAAATCCTATCCCTAATAATTTTTTCTAAAACCTTGCCCACAACAGAAGTGAGACTCACCGGTCTATAATTGTTGGAGAGGATACTTAGAGATAGGATGTATGTGCATTTAGAACGGAACAATCTCGGTAGTGATTCTAAGAGGGAGGTTGTGACTTTCAAATTGGGTGCAGTTTTTTGAGGAGGTGACAAAAGCGATTGATGAAGGAAGGGCCGTGGATGTTGTCCATATGGATTTCAGTAAGGCGTTTGACAAAGTCCCTCGTGGCAGGTTGGTGAAGAAGGTTAAAGCTCATTGGATACAAGGAGAAGTGGCAAGATGGGTAGAGAGCTGGCTTGGCCACAGGAGACAGAGGGGAGCAGTTGAAGGGTCTTTTTCCAGCTGGAGGTCTGTGACCAGTGGTGTTCCGCAGGGATCTGTCCTGGGACATCTGCTGTTTGAGATATATATCAATGTTTTGGAGGAAGGTGTAACTGGTGTTAACAGCAAATTTGTGGATGACAGGAAGATGGCTGGACTTGCGGATAGCGATGAACATTGTCGGACAATACAGCAGGATATAAATAGGCTGGACAATTGGGCGGAGAAATGGCAGATGGAATTTAATCCAGATAAATGCGAAGTGATGCATTTTGGAAGAACTAATGGAGGCGGGGTAGTTATACGATAAATGGCAGAACCATCAAGAGTTTAGAAACACAGAAGGACCGAGGTGTGCAAGTCCACAAATCTTTGAAGGTGGCAGCACAGGTGGAGAAGGTGGTGAAGAAGGCATGTGATCTGCTTGCCTTTATAGGACGGGGTATAGAGTATAAAAGGTGGAGTCTGATGTTGGAGCTGCGTGGAACGTTGGCTAGGCCACATTTGAAGTACTGTGTCTAGTTCTGGTCGCTGCACTACCAGAAGGACATGGAGGCTTTAGAGAGAGTGCAGGGAAGGTTCACCAGGATGTTGCCTGGTATGATGGGTCTGAGCTATGAGGAGAGATTGGGCAAACTGGGGTTGTCCTCCCTGGAAAGACGGAGAATGAGGGGAGACCTAATGGAGGTGTACAAAATTATGAAGGGTATAGATAGGGTGAACAGTGGGAAGCTTTTTCCCAGGTCGGAGGTGACGATTACGAGGGGTCACAGGTTCAAGGTGACAGTGGCGAGGTTTAACTCAGATATCAGAGGGACGTTTTTTACACAGAGGGTGGTGGGGGCCTGGAATGCACTGCCAAGTAGGGTGGTGGAGGCAGACACACTGGCATCGTTTAAGACTTACCTGGATAGTCACCTGGATAGTTACAGAGAGAGATTGAACAGGTTAGGACTTTATTCCCTGGAGCGTAGAAGAATGAGGGGAGATTTGATGGAGGTGTATAAGGTTTTGATGGGTATCGATAGAGTGAATACAAGCAGGCTTTTTCCACTGAGGCGAGGGGAGAGAAAAGCCAGAGGGCACGGGTTAAGGGTGAAAGCAGAAAAGTTTAAAGGGAATATTAGGGGGGGCTTCTTCACACAGAGAGTGGTGGGAGTGTGGAATGATAAAGTGGTCAATGTGGGGTCACTTTTAACATTTAAGAAAGACTTGGACGGGTTCATGGATAAGACGGGTGTGGAGGGACAAGGTTCAAGTGCAGGTCAGTGGGACGAATGGCTCAGCACACACGGCATCAGGAATTTCGTTATGTTGGGAAAACCAAGGGACCTCCCAGCCAGTTTCACCCACCTGAGGAAAAAAGTTATTCATACATCAGCCAAACACAAATGTTCTCTGGATGCATGAATACAGGTCAGACTGTGAGATGGTGCAGATGAAGTTTATGATAGATTCCACCTGGAGCAAAGTGGAGAAATTGAATTATTAAGAACATTCTAAATGCGAATGGACATGGGGATGTTAATATCTGAACACTGAGACTCAACAGAAATGGCAACAGCAAACAAAGGGACGAGAGGAGAAATATAGTTAACCATTCTTATCTAATTATTCTAAAAGAAGGCGGCTAAGAGGGGATCTTATTGAAACATATAAGATGATTAGAGGTTTAGATAGGGTGGATAGTGATAGCCTTTTTCCTCGGATGGAGAAAGCTAGCACGAGGGGGCATGGCTTTAAATTAAGGGGGGGTAGCTACAGGACGGATGTCAGGGGTAGGTTCTTTACCCAGTGGGTGGTGAGGGATTGGAATGCCCTGCCTGCTGCAGTTGTAAATGCGTCTAGTTTGGGGGCGTTTAAGAGATCTCTGGATAGGTTTATGGACGAAAAGGGATTGGTATAGGCTAGTGGGTCATTGTTTTTGTAACTGGTCGGCGCAACATCGTGGGCCGAAGGGCCTGTTCTGCGCTGTAATGTTCTATGTTCTATGTTCTATTATGTAATTATTAACTGGTTATTGAGATTTACCTGGGACTCCAATAATGGCCAGGATGGGATAGTAAAAGTACTGGAAAATGTTAATTACATATTGGATCCGATGAACTGGCCTTATCCACCAGCTATTTTCATGAAGCCTGTCAATCCAATAGGACAAAGCTCTGTCCATTGCTGTAATATTCCACCAGGTTGTTCTCAGACTCTGAACCGTTGCCATATCATTCAATTGTGTTAATCCCAGATTATCATCAATTGCTGTAACATTCCAATCCATTGTCATTCGATGCTGATGCATTGTTGTGACACTCCAGTCTATTGATCTGAGATTCTGACCGATCCTCTCCTTGTCACTGGCGCTGCTAAACTTTATGAGCTGGAGGTGAAGCTTCTGCGAACACTATCAGCTAACACGTGAATAGGAACTCCTTCTTAACAGGAGATAGAAAGTCTCTTGTGACTTTCATGAGCATCTACGGAGATTAACATCATTACAGTGACTAAACAAACAAGCTCAGTTAACCCCTTTTTTCAAATACTTTTTATTCCTCATAAAGTAGATAATTTTCTCGGATTTAATGGATGCAGGAGGCTTGCTGAATGCAAAAATTGTGGACGTTTTGTGGATGCTGCCCATAACATATCAATGATTCTTGGGTGTAAATGTGTTGCTGTGTGTCATCGTTGTTAGTCTGAAATGGTTTTATCATTACTCAGACCTGTCAATGGCTAATATGTTTGTTGTTAAATTTGTGGTCAGCCTGATGCTTTTCCCCCTTTTTTAACTGACAATGTCTGGGTGACAAGATGGCTCCAGATAATCACAAGCTTGTTTCTGGACTTTTGTCAACTGTTGAAGAGAAAGGCAAACACGTGGAATGTCGAGCTCATTGGATTCGAGAAACATTCCAGTCAAGCCAGCACAATGTTTTAGCAGATGGGAAGTCTGTCCCAGACAGACCTACACCATGGCAGCTGTTTGTATATATTATATTCTTTAACCTGGTGCTAATGGTGTAAACATTCCCTTTCCAGCACGCAATGTCTTTTCATCAGGAATCTCCTTTCGGCAACTTGACATCAGCAGAAGATTAAAAGGAACCATGAAAGTCAATAATTCAAGATTCCAGATTTGGAAAATAAGTACTTTATCCCATATCAGGAAGGAGTGATGTGAGAGATGTCAAATTAACTGCCCACAAGCTGCTAGGAATTGGAATATTTCCCTGTGGGAATGAACTCGGGCAGTTACTATTGAAGATCCGAAGAAAATGGACTCCAGGCAGCGGCCTGTCAAACCAGAAAGCAGATAGAAGCAGAAATAACTCTATGTACACTTCAAAATTGTGACCAACTGGAACATTGGAACAGAACAAATTCTACAATGCTCCAAAAAATGTGTGGTGATGTCCCACAGAATTGATCAGCGAGCTGGAGTTACAGCATTACCTGACCATTCCTCACATGACAGTCGTGTTACAATAAAGGGAGGATCCTTTATCCCGTTCACCAGCACGGTGGCCAACACCATATTGGATCTTATGCTGAACCGAAAAGTCTGCTGCTCTGCAGATATATTCGTTATGGAGGCAGGCGAGATTCCACACAGAAGGACATCTGTCATTCCAGCGCAGAAAGGTTGGCCCAAGTTCAGGAGCCAACTGCCCAACTATCGCTGTACAGACTAAGAACTCACTGCAGTGGATGTTGAAACGTCCCAATTGTGATCGACCCCAAAAGGGGACCCTCAAAACCATGCAAAGGCAATTAATATTTTCCATTCTCCTGATCATTGGCCAAGCCCCAGTCCCTGGGCTCGAGCAACTGAAGTTCCTTGTTACCCAAGTGAATAGCAGCTTCTCATCTTGACAAGGCAACGCATGATCCCAGGGCTGAGATATCTCAAAGTGAAATGCGCAGCATCCCTCTGTGCATTGTGCAGAACAGCCTAACCTGCACACGACCACTGAGTGCTCATCAACCTCGACCCCTTCGACACCACATCAGTGATTTGGCAAACCTGATCCCCACCCGGGGACAGTGAGATCAGAGTTTGTGCATGAAATGGACATCCTCAAACAGATGGATCATAAATACTCTACAAGCCTCCCAACATTTGCAAATGCCAGTATTTGGTTCTTTCAGATGTCTGACCCAGGATTTAAACCTCAGAAAAAGGATGCAGTGGGGAAAGACCATTTCCCCTGCTGAATGTGTGTTTTATATGCTGATATAGAACATAGAACATAGAACACTACAGCACAAACAGGCCCTTCGGCCCACGAGTTACGCCGATCACATCAACACCTACCAATCCATAGACCTATCTATAACCCCCAATCCCATTACATCCCATATACTCATCCAGAAGTCTTTTAAAAGACCCCAGCGAGTTCGCCTCCACCACCACTGACGGCAGCCGATTCCATTCACTCACCACCCTCTGAGTGAAAAACTTACCCCTAACATCACTTCTGTACTTGCCTCCCCGCACCTTAAATCTGTGTCCTCTCGTAGCGACCATTTCAGCCCTGGGAAATAGCCTCTGAGAATCCACCCTATCTATTCCTCTCAACATTTTATAAACCTCCATCAGGTCGCCTCTCAACCTTCGTCTCTCCAGGGAAAAGTGTCCCAGCTCCCTCAACCTATCTTCATAAGGCATGCCTCCCAATCCAGTCAACATCCTTGTAAATCTCCTCTGCACCCTTTCAATAGCTTCTACGTCCTTCCTATAGTGAGGCGACCAGAACTGCGCACAGTACTCCAAGTGGGGCCTGACAAGGGTCTTATAAAGAATATGAATTATATGAATGGACCAATTCCTGCACGGAACTGCAACTCATATCCCACCTTCCATGAGTCAATATGTGAAATTAAATTATTTTCATTCTATACAGGGAACGTGTTTCATTTCAAAACCAAACCAAAAAGACTTCAATATCGCACCCGATCGCAAAAACACTCCAGCCAAGCTAACAGAATGGCTTTGAAAATGTAACTTCTGCCACCACCACTTGTGAACAAAGACAATTATTTGCATCTCTTGGCCTCCAACCTGCTGCTAATGTCATAAGCTTTATTCCTGCCAACACACGATAGCTTCTAAACCAGGGTCATGGTATCGTAAAACCCGAAACCAGTGTTTTCAATAAGAAAAGGTGCATATGGGGGCCCAGGGGCAATGTCACTGGACTATTAATTCAGAGACTTTGGACAATGTTCTGGGGGCCCTGTTTCAGGTTCCACTCAAGCACAATACTTAAATGAAAATCTGGAATTAAATGCTGAATGATTATCTTAAATCATTGTCGATTTTTATGAATAAAAATCTGTCTTTTTGTTCTAGTTCAGGTTATAAAATCTGTTGTCATTCCCTGTTGTGACCTACATGTGACCCAAATCTCTAATAATAAAGTTGACACTTGAAAAATAGCTTTTGAATTATTTTTGTTTCAAGTTTGGAATTGGCATTAAATGCTGTCTCAACCACAGTTGCCCTTGAAAGAGTAAAGAAAGAATCCTGACTCCAACTAAAAACTTCAAGTTTCCCCCCCAGTAGAATGCATTTTTGTCCATTAACTCAAATGTCCATAGCTCAAAAAGATCGGAGTCCCTTGCTCGAACCGAGATTCATTGACAATAGTTAACAATGGTAAGGTAGATACTTCCCAATAGAAAATCTGTACTGTTGACACCCAGGAGAAATTGTCATTCGAGAAAGATAAAACTGCTTCCATTTTATCATTTTTTTCTCAATATTTAATGAATTAACAAATATTTTAAAGTGATATCCCATCATCTCCTTCAATTGTGCTCTGAACTTAGTCTGGGTCACAGCGTAAATTCAAACTTTTGTGCAGCAATTCAGGAGCTGGAGCATGAAGGTCATTTCTTGCACACAGTAATGCACATAGGTAAAACCCATCCTGTGCATTCTGACCCATGAAGAATTTACCATTAACAGTAACCATAAGTATATAAAATTCCCCAAAATTACAAGCAGTTGAATGATGGGTTTCCTTCTCCCCTCTATCTCTGAGTCTCTGGTAGCCTTCCCACAATTTTGAGCTCAGAGTCTCTGGCAGGCTGTACTTTTCACCAGAATGTTTCTGATTGTGAAAACATTGATCAGCAGAATAAGAACAAATGGGACCACCGGGTTTAAAATGTGATGAAGGAACTCGATTGATCCCCAGGCAGTTGATAATTGAGCATCCTCTGATATAGAGCATAACCAGGGTTGGTTCACCAGTGCATACCAGCCTGTTAGCATAAAATAACAAAAAATATTTTTCAAACAACTCAGTACAGTCACAGTTCCGAGAACCATTGTAGCCATTTTCTCAATGCAGTATTTATTTTTGAACTTTTGACAACAATTAACAACAAAACGATCAAAAGTGAAAGTGACGGTGAACCAGAGTGAACAGCCAGTAGCTGCGTAAAGCAGGATGGTGTGTATATTGCACAAAGTGATGGACTCCACAAAAAGATGAGCGAGTAGAAACACAAAGGGTGACATGGTAACACAGTGATTCGCACTGCTGTCTTACAGCGCCAGGGACCCTGGTCCAATCCCAGCCTCAGGTACTCTCTGGATGGAGTTTCCACATTCTCCCTGTGTTTGTGTGTGGCTTTCCTCCGGGTGCTGCCGTTTCCTCCCACATTCTAAAGATGTGTAGGTTAGCTGGATTGGCCATGCTGTGTTCCCCCTTAATGACCAAGTAATTGTAGGCTTGATTCAGGAGCCATTACAAATGTGTGGGGTTCCAGGTATGGGGCAGGGTGGTGAACCAGGATACTCTTTAGGAAATTGCTTGCAGGCTCGATGGATGTATAGTCTCTTTCAGCAGTGTAGGGAGGTTATGGGAATTGTTCCGATCTTAAATAATCTTTGCACATGCAAAGGTAAATAATGTGCCCAATTATAGTGTGACAGAGAGGAATGGTCCAATTAGGACCAGTGGGACGGAGCTCGGTGGTGTGGGGTTCATGTTAATATGTTGGGTCAGTATCCTGTAGCTGATCATTACCCAATCCTGCTGACATTGTTCAAGGGAATGAGTTCAATCTTCACACCATAGAACCACAGAACATTACAGCTCAGAAACAGGCCTTCTGGCATTTTTCTGCCTGATTCCACTGACCTGCACCTGTACCATATCCCTCCACACCCCTCTCATCCATGAACCTGTCCAAGTTTCCCTTAAATGTTAAAAGTGAGCCCACGTTTACCACTTTATCCGGCAGCTCATTCCACACTCCCACCACTCTCTGTGTGAAGAAGCCCCGCCCCTAATATTCCCTTTAAACTTTTCCCCCTTCAGCCTTAACCCATGTCCTCTCGTCTTTTTCTCCCCGAGCCTCAGTGGAAAAGCCTGCTTGCATTCATTCTATCGAAACCCCTCTCATTTTATACACCTCTATCAAATCTTCCCTCATTCTTCCACACTCCAGGGAATAAAGTCCTAACCTATTCAACCTTTCTCTGTCACTCAGCTTCTCAAGTCCCAGCAACATCCTTGTAAACCTTCTTTGTAATCTTTCAACCTTATTAATATCCTTCCTGTAATGAGGTGACCAAAACTGCACACAATATTCTAAATTCGGCCTCACCAATGTCTTATACAACCTCACCATAACATTCCAACTCTTATACTCAATACTTTGATGAAAAAAGACCAATGTACCAAAAGCACTCTTTATGACCCTAATCTGCTGGTGACGCAACTTTTAGAGACTTATGTATCTGTATTCCCAGATCCCTCTGTTTTACTCTTCAGTGTCCTACCATTTATCTTGTATGTTCTACCTTGGTTTGTCCTTCCAAACTGCAATACCTCACGCTTGTCTGCATTAAACTCCATCTGCCATTTTTCAGCCCATTTTTCCAGCTGGTCCAAATCCCTCTGCAAGCTTTGAAAACCTTTCTCACTGCCCACTACACCTCCAATCTTTGTATCATCAGCAAATTTGCTGATCCAATTTACCACATTATCATCCAGATCATTGATATAGATGACAAACAACAATGGACTCAGCACTGATCCCTGTGGCACACCACAGGCTCAACTCAGAGAAGCAATCCTCCACAACCACTCGCTGGCTTCTTCCATTGAGCCAATATCTAATCCAATTTACTACCTCCCCATGTATATCTAGTGACTGAACCTCCTAAGTGACCCTCCATGTGGGACCTTGTCAAAGGATTACCATTTCCAATAGATTCAGGATTGATGAGGGGAGAATCAGCTCAGCTTTCCATTTCCCAAAACATTCCCTGTGTTCTGCTTTTTTTTGGGGAGGGGAGCGGGTGTTTATGTTCCTGTTCTTGGTCATCACTTGGTTTTGCAGGATCGGTGTGAAATAACGATACATTTCCATCCTGTTGGTCCGTGCGACAAATCTGCCTTCATGTGCAATAAGCAACCCAGCTTTTTTTCTCCACATTAACACCCAGCGATCCTCGGGTGTTGTTGGAGAGTTTTCCCAAGTTCTTATTCCTCATCATTATCTACTCAGACTGGGTTAATGTGTAGAATCATGCACCGTTCCATCTTTTGATAATTTCTCTTTGTCTGTGGATCACTGGAGATGAATCAAATGGAAACAATGTCTCTGCTGCCAATTGCTGATGATGTGAAATGAAGACATTGCTGAAGTGTTAAGCTGCCACCCATTGCATTTTTCTACTTTAGAAAGTGTGTGCCTGTCTGATTTCGAGCCTGTGTCTGGTATGTTATTGCCAGGACTACATTCCAATCTTAAATAAGGCCAGAACACAGAGGACAGAACTAACACGAATGCTTCATCATCATCATTGGGAGGCACGGTAGCACAGTGGTTAGCACTGCTGCTTCACAGCTCCAGGGTCCTGGGTTTGATTCCTGACTCAGGTCACTGTCTGTGTGGAGTTTGCACATTCTCCTCGTGTCTGCGTGGGTTTCCTCCGGGTACTCCAGTTTACTCCCACGGCACAAAGATGTGTAGGTTGGGTTGATTGGCAAAGCTAAGAAATTGTACCTCAGTGTCCAGGGATGCACAGGTTGGAGGGATGAGTGAGTATAATATGGAGGGATATGAAGTTAAAGCCTGGGTGGGATTGTGTTCGGTGCAGACTCAAAGGGCCTCTTTCTGCACCATCGGGGTTTCTATGACTCTGTTATCATCCAAGTTGAATATTATAGAACATCGAAAAACGAGAGCACAAACAGGCCCTTCGGCCCACAAGTTGCACCGAACATATCCCTACATAGAAAGTGTACATAGAAACCCGACAGTACAGAAAGAGGCCATTCGGCCCATCAAGTCTGCACCAACCACAATCCCACCCACGCCCTACCCCCATATCCCTACATATTTACCCACTAATCCCTCTAACCCACACAGGGTGGGCAATTCTTTTTTAGCATGGCCAATCAACCTAACCCACATATCTTTGGACTGTGGGAGGAAACTCACGCAGACACGAGGAGAATGTACAAACTCCACACAGACAGTGACCTAAGCCGGGAATTGAACCCATGTCCCTGGAGCTGTGAAGCAGCAGTGCTAACCACTGTGTTACCGTGCCACCCATAAACTACTACCTACTAGGTTTACTTATAACCTTCAATCTTACTAAGGTCCATTTACTCATCCAGAAGTCTCTTAAAAGACCCTATCGAATCCGTCTCCACCACCATTGCCGGCAGCTGATTCCACTCACTCACCGCCTTCTGAGTGAAAAACTTACCCCTGACATCTCCTCTGTACCTACTCCCCAGCACCTTAAACCTGTGTCCTCTTATGGCAGCCATTTCATCCCTGGGACAAAGTTTCTGAGAATCCACCCAATCAATACCTCTCATCATCTTATACACCTCTATCAGGTCCCCTCTCATCCTTCGTCTCTCTCGGGAGAAAAGACTGAGCTCTCTCAACCTATCCTCATAAGGCATGCCACCCAATCCAGGCAACATCCTTGTAAATCTCCTCTGCACCCTTCCAATGGCTTCCACATCCTTCCTGTAATGAGGCGACCACGACAGAGCACAGTACTCCAAGTGGGGTCTGACCAGGGTCTTATAAAGCTGCAGCATTATCTCCCAACTCCTAAACTCAGTTCCTCGATTGATGAAGGCCAGTACACCATCCGCCTTCTTAACCACATCCTCTACCTGCGAGGCCGATTTGAGAGTCCTATGAATCCGGACCCCAACCAGGCCCTTAAGGCACGATCTGCCTTTGACAAAGGCATGCTGAGTATTTTTGATCATACTATACTTCTCCAAATGCTCAGAAATCCTGTCTCTCAGGATCTTCTCCATCAACTTACCAAACACTGAGGTTAGACTCACTGGTCGATAATTTCCTGGGCTATCCCTATTCCCTTCCTTGAATGAAGGAACCACATCCGCAATCCTCCAAACCTCCGGAACCTCTCCGTCTCCATTGATGATGCAAAAATCATCGCCAGAGGCTCCGCAATCTCTTCCCTCGCCTCCCACAGTAACCTGGGCTACATCCCATCCGGTCCCGGTGACTTATCTAACTTGATGCTTCTCAAAAGCTCCAACACATCCTCTTTCTTAATGTCAACATACTCAAGCTTTTCAGTTCGCTGCAAGTCAGCACTACAACCACCAAGATCTTTTTCTACCGTGAATACCAAAGTAAAGTATTCATTGAGTATCTCTGCTATTTCTACCGGTTCTATACAAACTTTCCCACCGTCACATTTGACAGGTCCTATTCCTTCACATCTCATCCATTTACTCTTCACATCCTTGTAGAATGCCTTGGGGTTTTCCTTAATCTAACCTGCCAAGGCCTTCTCTTGACCCCTTCTGGATCTCCTAATTTCCTTTTTAAGTTCCTTCCTACAAGTCGGATTCTCCTGTCGACCCCTAACATTACCGAGCTCCCTGAACCTTCTGTACACTTTTCTTTTTTTGACGAAATTCATTACAACTTTCGTGCACCACGGTTCCTGTAACCCTGTTTCCCTGTTTCATCGGAACGTTGTCGTGCAGAACTCCAGACAAACATTCGTGGAAAATCTGCCACATTACTTCTGTACATTTCCCCGAGAAAACCTCCTTCCAATTTATGCCTCTAATTTCCTGCCTGATGGCTTCATAATTCCCCTTCCTCCAGATAAACACTTTCCTGTCTTGCCTGATCCGATCTCTCTCCAATGCTAGTGTAAATGAGAGAGAGTTATGATCATTATTCACAAAATGCTCTCCCACTGAGAGATCTGACACCTGTCCAGGTTCATTACCCAATACCAGATCGAGTACAGCCTCTCCTCTTGCAGGATTATCCACATACTGTGTCAGGAAACCCTCCTGAACACACCTAACAAACTCCTTCCCATCCAAACCCCTTACCCTCGGGATATTCCAATTGATATTTGGAAATTAAAGTCTCCCATCACGACAACTCAGTTATTATTACATCTCTCCTGGATCTGTATCACTGTCTGCTCCTCAACTTTTTGGCGGCCAATAGAAAACACCCAGTAAAGTTATTGACTCCTTCCTGTTCCAAACTTCCACCCACTGAGACTCCATAGACAGTCCCTCCACGGTGTCCACCTTCTCTACAGCTGTGACACTATCTCTGATCAACAGTGCCACTCCCCCACCTCTTTAACCTCCCTCCCTGTCCCTCCTGAAACATCTGAAACCCGGCACTTGAAGTATCCAGTCCTGTCCCTGAGACATCCAAGGTCTAACCGCCGCACACTTCCGCTTTTCAGTTAAACTAACTTGTAAAAAGAAAAACCTGCGAGAAACTAAAACAAATCAATCGCTTACCCTCACATTCCAGCCACAAATCGATCCTCCTCTCAGCTTGCTCCAACAAACAATTTTCAACAGATGAGGGTGGCAAAATTCTGGAATTGAAATGAAATGGATGTACAGTCAGCAGCAATGCCTCCTGTGAGCAGCTGGGTGACTGTGGAGAAGTGTTTGGGTGAGACCACATTTGGAATATTGTGTACAGTTCTTGTCACCTCACTATAAGAAGGATGTGGAAGCATTGGAGAGAGTGCAGAGGAGATTTACCAGGATGCTGCCTGGTTTGGAGGGTAGGTCTTATGAGGAAAGGTTGAGGGAGCTGGGGCTTTTCTCTTTAGAGCGGAGGAGAATGAGAGGCGACTTAATACTGGATGACGGGGATCGATAGAGTGGACGTTCAGAGACTATTTCCTCGGATGGATTTAGCTGTTACTGGGGGGCAGAACTATAAGTTCCATGGTGGGAGATATAGGAGGGATGTCTGAGGTAGATTCTTCACTCAGAGAGTGCTTGGGGTGTGGAATGCACTGCCTGCTGTGATAGTGGAGTCGGACACTTTAGGAACTTTCAAGCGGTTATTGGATAGGCACATGGAGCGCACCAGAATGATAGGGAGTGGGACAGCTTGATCTTGGTTTCGAACATAGCTCGACACAACATTGAGGGCTGAAGGGCCTGTACTGTGCAATGATGTCTGTGTTCTATGAATTCAGGCACAGAGAGTAGAGATAAATAATAAACACTGCCAGGAATTATTGGTGAAATTGTATTTCCACAATACATTAATTCAAATGCTTGTTAAAATATAACCTGGAAATTATATCTAGAAACATAAAAGATAGGAGCAGAAGGAGGCCACTTGTCCCTTCGAACCTGCTCCGCCATTCATCACAATCATGGCTGATCATCCAACTCAATCGCCTAATCTTGCTTTTTCCCCATAACCTTTGATCCCATTCGCCCCGAGTGCGATATCCAGCTGCCTCGTGGATGCATTCAATGTTTTGGCATCAACTACTTCCGGTGGGAATGAATTCCACAGGCTCATCACTCTTTGGGTGAAGAAATGTCTCCTCACCTCCGCCCTAAATGGTCAACCCCGTGTCCTCAGACTGTGACCCCTGTTCTGGACTCCTGCACCATTGGGAATAACCGGACCAAACCCCTCCCCCACTGCGCTCCCCCTGCATCTACCCTGTCCAGTCCTGTTAGAATTTGATCAATAATTAGCCTCACAACACCAGGTTAAAATCCAACAGGTTTATTTCATGAATTACAGACCCCACACACCTCGGACATTCTCTGATCCAACTTCTTCCTTCAGGAAAAAGATACAAAAGTCTGAAGCCATGTACCAAATGACTCAAGAACATCTTCTTCCGTGCTGCTGTCAGACTTTTGAATGGTCTTACCTTGTATTAAATTGATCTTTCTCTACACCCTCACTGTGACTGTAACACAAAATTCTGCAGTCTCTCATTTCCTTTTCTATGAATGGTGCACTTTGTCTGTATAGCTCACAAGAAACTACACTTTTCACTTAATGTGAAATGTGGTTAAACGTGGATAAATGTGTAGTGGTCCATTTTGGCAGGACTAATGGGATGCAGGAGTACACTATCAAGGGTAGGCGTCTGAGCTGGGTTGAAGAGCAGAAGGATCTTGGGGTCCGGGTCCATAGGAATCTTAAATTGTCCTTGCAGGTGGAGGATGTGGTCAAGAAGGCGTATGGTGTACTGGCCTTCATTAATTGAGGGATTGAGTTTACGAGTCGGGGGACAATGCTGCAACTTTATAAGACCCTTGTCAGATCCCACTTGGAGTACTGTGCACAGTTCTGGTCGCCTCACTACAGGAAGGATGTGGAAGCTATTGAGAGGGTGCAGAGGAGATTTACAAGGATGGTGCCTGGATTGGGAGGCATGCCTTATGATGATAGGTTGAGGGAGCTCAGTCTCTTCTCCCTGGAGAGACGAAGGTTGAGAGGCGACCTGATAGACATTTATAAAACGTTGAGAGGAATAGATAGGGTGGATTCTCGGAGGCTATTTCCCAGGGCTGAAATGGTCACTACGAGAGGACACAGGTTTAAGGTGCTGGGGAGCCGGTACAGAGGAGATGTTAGGGGTAAGTTTTTCACTCAGAGGGTGGTGAGTGAGTGGAATCAGCTGCCGTCGGTGGTGGTAGAGGTGAACTCACTGAGGTCTTTTAAAAGACTTCTGGGTGAGTATATGGGATCTAATGGGATTAGGAGTTACAGATATTTCTATGGCTTGGTAGGTATAGATGTGACCAGCACATCTTGTGGGCTGAAGGGCCTGTTTGTGCTGTAGTGTTCTATTTTCTATGTTCTATGTTAATAGATGAGACAATCATAAATCAAATCAAATCAAATCAAATAGAAGTGATATCCAATCCCTTTAATCGTGCCGTTTTTCCATCCTTGCACATACGTCAAACTGCAAATTTTGTGACAGTTCTGTTGTCTGAGGTTTATTCACCTTTTGTCGAACTTTGAAAGCTCTCTCAGAACTTGTTGAGGTTCCCACTTTAAACCCCACCCATTTCATTGCAGAATGGAAACAGAAATGCAGAAGTAGGCAATTCGGCTGCTGGATTCCACATTGAATCCCTGAAGAGAATCCTACCCCAATCCCACCCCACCCCGCTCAATCTCCATAACCCCACACATTTCCCATAGCTAATCCTTCTTATTGAATGGTGGGTCAGGCTCGAAGGGCTGGATGGCCGACTCCTGCTCCTATTTCTTATGTTCTTCTGTTCTTTTAACCCCGGTACCAGTTTGCATTCGTATACCCACCTGCAGTCAATCTTCAACCCACACTCCCGGGTTTCTAATATTAAAAATAAAACTATTTCATATTCCTTGTGTTTGTTATACAGTCGTAAATTCCCCCCTTTGTTTAACAAACCAATGCACTTCCCGGTAACTTTGAACATGAAAGACAACTGAAGAAATAAAATTGTCACGGTTTTGTAATAAATATTATATCTTCCCAAGTATTATTTACTTTGATCCATTACATGATGGAGCAGCGAACTTACAACCCAACAACTTCCCTTCTGTTCACGGTATACATTCACCTCTATAGGATAGAGGGTGATATCTCACTCGCTCCTCTGCTCTACCAGATCCATCACCACATATCCTCTCTGCATGTCATCAATCACAAACACTCCCCCAGTGCCTGTTGCACAGATCCCGAAATTCCAATGTGACTAAATACTCCATTAATTCCACATATACTGATACCCACATTGTTTATCTGCTCTATCACTCCCCTCACCAGTGTAACGGTTTTCTCACTCCATCTCTGCCAGTTATAACACACACATTCTCCCACTGTGATTTTGTTCGATCCCATCCACTCGCGAATTGCTTGTTTATCTATCACCTGCTCTTATTTTCTGCAGCATTCAATCTCATCAATTGGTATAAATGCTGAATCATCCATTCCACACATGCTCCTAATGGATGAATCCATTTCCCTCTATAATTACCACCATCGCATCCTGTTCCCGGTATTGGTTTCTGGGAGGTCCATGGTGATGGTGGAGGTGTGGAGCTGGAGGACACAGACGACTATCCAACTGTATTCAATCTTTGAAGGGTAAATATGCTGCTTGCTCTGCGAGGAACTGACTGAGAAGCTTTAGCATTTTCCCAAATCCTAATTCTGTTCAAATCCCATTGCGAGTTTCCTGCAGCGTTTATTGCCACCATTTAGACAGGCTCTCCCACATTGCAAAAAAATGTTCAGCACCAACATAGCAACAGGGTCTTCCTGCCTTTCCCAATATTAAGATTTGGTCGTCACTTGGTTTGGAAGGATTGGTGTGAAATAAACAGCCATCTCCATCCTGCTGATCTGTGCAAATCTGCCTTCAGAAGCAACTGAGCTTTCTTCTCCACATTATCACCCAGCAACCTTGGGTTATTGTTCGAGAGTCTTTTCAAGTTCTTGTTCCTTATTATTATCCAGTCACACTGGGTTAATGTGTAGAATCATCACCATTCCATCTTTTGATAATTTCTGTTTGACTGTGGATCACTCGAGATGAATCAAATGGAAACAATGCTTCTATTTCCAGCTGGTGATTCTGTGAAACGAAGGAACAGTTAAAATGTTAAGCTGCCACCCATTGCGTTTTCCAGCTTTAGAAAGTGTGTGCCTGTCTGATTTTGAGCCTGTGTCAGGTATGTTATTGCCAGGACTACATTCCAATCTTAAATAAGGCCAGAACACAGAGGATAGAACTAACACGAACGATTCATCATCATCATCATCCAAGTTGAATATTTTAAACAGAAGAAGTTTGCAAAATTAAGGAATCAAATTGGAAAGTAAATGGATGTACAGTAAGCAGCAATGCCTCCTGTGAGCAGCCGAGTGACTGTGTAGAAGTGTTATCCAGCAGGAAGGCTACCACACAACTTCAGGCACAGAGAGTAGAGTTAAATAATAAACACTGCCAGGAATTATTGGTGAAATTGTATTTCCACAATACATTATCAATTTAAATGCTTATTAACATGTAACCTGGAAGTTACAGATCGAAACATAGAAACATAAAATATCGGAGCAGAAGGAGGCCATTTGGCCTTCGATCCTGATCCACCAATCATCACGATCATGGCTGATCATCCAATCAATAGCCTCATCCTGCAATTTCCTCAGATTCTTTGATCCCATTCACCCCAAGTTCTCGATCCAGCCATTTAATGTGTTGCCATCAACGACTTCCAATGGGAATGAATTCCACAGATTCACCAATCTTTGGGTGAAGAAATGTCTCCTCAGCTCCGTCCTAAATGGTCGACCCTGAACCCTCAGACTGTGACCCCTGGTTCTGGATTCCCCCACCATCGGGAATATCCTCCCTGTATCTACCCTGTTTAGTCCTGTTAGAATTTTAGAAGTAAGCAGTCTCACAACACCAGGTTAAAGTCCAACAGGTTTATTTGGTTGCGCAACCTTTCAGGAGCTGGAATACAGGAAATTTAGCAACTAATTTTCTCACAGCAAGATGTCACAATTAACATCGTGATTCAGCTGTGGAAGGCAGGGTTGCTTCTCATCGAATCATAGAAACCCGACAGCACAGAAAGAGGCCATTCATCCCATCGAGTGTGCACTGACCACAATCCCACCCAGGTCCTACAACAAATCCCTTCATATTTACCCACTAATCCCTCTAACCTACGCACCTCAGGACACTAAGGGCAATTCTAGCATGGCCAATCAACCTAACCTGCACATCTTTGATCTGTGGGAGGAAACTGGAGCACCCGGAGGAAACCCACGCAGACACAAGGAGAATGTGCGAACTCCACACAGACAGTGACCCAAGCTGGGAATCAAACCCAGGACCCTGGAGCTGTGAAGCAGCAGTGCTAACCCACTGTGCTACTGTGCTGCCCAAACGATGGATAAAAGGACAATCAATGGTGGAAGGGCACCAGGGAGATCTCTCCAGATCTTCTCCCAGTCGTGACCTTTGGAGATTTTCGGAAGTGCGTGGTCAGCAAACCTGTACACATAGATTCTGCAGAATGATAAAAATAGATTATTTCTTGCAATCAGTTGTGAGTTGGGACATGCTGCCTGAATTGTCCTTGGAGAAAAACCCACGAATTCCCTTAAAGGATGAATTGGATGATTAATTTAGGAGAGGGTGTTATTGCATGGTTAGAGTCAAAGAGCAGAGGGAAGTGAGGATAATTGGATTGCATTTTGAATGTAGCAAGTTGGATCAAATGGTTTCTGTCTTTATTGTTTTGTTCATCTTTGAATGCAATAAATTATGTGCATAAACCTTCCTCAGATCAATCATTTGTTAGACCTGTCACACCAATTTTAATTTTAAATAATGATTCCAGTTAATGTTGGGTTCAGTTAATGGAGTGTCCATTCAACGTATCCAATGTGTCTGATTATTAACTTTGAATACTCTGTGTGCTCATATAAAGAGCTCATGTACTTTACAATCTCAGTTTGATCGTGAGCAGCTCAGTGCAAGATGATGAAGGCACTCTCTCTCCTACTTGCATTCCTGGTCCTAATAGAGTCCATCGATGCCGATGGAACAGTGGGTGCCTCACTTTACAGAGAAGGTCAGTATATATCTAACTGCACACTGAGTATAAAGATACAAATTGGAATGAGGACATTCCTCTGGTCGGTCCCGAGCTGTCATTCAATGGGTGTGAGCTGATACCACTCGGCCATTGCCTTCCCTTGGGATAGAATTTGCTGCATAATGAATAAAATAAATAAAAGGGTGACCAGGGTGAGGTTAGGGTCAGTCAAGGCTCGTAGTGGGAACTTGTGCATGGAGTCAGAAGAGATAGGTGAGGCGTTGAATTAATACTTTTCTTCAGTGTTCACTAAGGAGAAAGGCCATGTTTTTGAGGGTGAGAGTGTGATACAGGCTGATAGGATGGAGGAGGTAGATGTTCTGAGGGAAGATGAATTGCCAATTTTGAAGAAAAAAAAAATTGAGAGTGGATAAGTCCCCTGGACCAGATGGGATACATCCTAGGATACTTTGGGAGGCAAGGGATGAGATTTCAGAGCCTTCAGCTTTGATCTTTGGGTCCTCGCTGTCCACTGGGATAGTGCCAGAGGACTGGAGAATGGCTAATTTTGTTTCTGTCTTGAAGAAAAGAAATAGGAATGACCCTGGTAATTATAGGCCAGTAAGTCCTACTTCAGTAGTCAGTAAGTTAATGGAAAGGATCCTGAGAGACAGGATTTATGACCATTTGGAAAGATGCAGTTTAATCCGGGATAGTCAGCACGGATTCATGAGGGGTAAGTCCTGCCTCACAAATTTGATTGAATTCTTTAAGGAGGAAACCACGTGTGTGGATGAAGATAGAACTGTTGATGCCGAATACGTGGATTTTAGTAAGGCATTTGATAAGGTTCCCCATGGTAGACTGAAGAAGAAGATAAGGATGTGTGGGATAGAAGGAAATTTGGCTGATTGAATAAGTAACTGGCTGTCTCATAGAAGACAATCGCCAGGCAAGACTGTTCCCTTCCTGTTGGTGAACACTTCAGTGGTCACGGGCATTCAGCCTCTGACCTTCGGGTAAGCGTTCTCCAAGGCAGCCTTCATGACACACGATGGCGCAGAGTCGCTGAGCAGAGACTGATAGCCAAGTTCCGCACACATGAGGACGGTCGCAACAGGGATCTTGGGTTCATGTCGCACTATCTGTAACCCCCGTGACTTGCCTGGGTTTGCAAAACCTCACTCACTGTGCTGTCTGGAGACAATACACATCTCTTTAACCTGTGATCAGTGCTCCTTCCACTCACATTGTCGGCCACTTTAGGACTTGAACAGCAGGTTAGGTGTAAAGATTCGCATTCTAATCAGTGATCTGTAAACTGTCTGTCCTTTATCTGCTCTGCATGAGGCCAGAACTCTCCATTCACCTGACGAAGGGACAAACCCGAAAGCTTGAAAGTTTACTATCAAATAAATTGGTTGGTCTTAAACCTGTTGTTGTCAGACTTTTTACTGTCTCATAGAAGACAGAGGGTGGTGGTGGAGGGAAAATTTTCAGACTGGAGACCAGTTACCAGCGGTGTACCACAGGGGTCAGTGCTGGGTCCTCTGTTACTTGTGATTTTCACCAATGACTTGGAAGAGGGGGCAGAAGGATGGGTCAGTAAATTTGCTGACAACAAGATTGGTGGAGTAGTGAATGAGGTGGAGGGCTCTTGTCGGCTGCAAAGCGACATTGATAGGCTGCAGAGCTGGGCCAAAAAGTGGCAGATGGAGTTGAACCCTGATAAGTGCGAGGTGATTCATTTTGGTTGGACAAACTTGAATGTGGATTACAGGGTCAACGGCAGGGTTCTGAGGAATGTGGAGGAACAGAGAGATCTTGGGGCTCATATCCACAGATCTCTGAAGATTGCCACTCAAGTGGATAGAGCCGTGAAGAAGGCTTATTGTGTGTTAGAATTTATTAACAGGGGGTTTGAGTCTAAGAGCCGTGGGGTTATGCTGTAACTATACCGGACATTGGTGAAACCATATTTGGAATATTGTGTGCAGTTCTGGTCACCTCACTATAAGAAGGATGTGGAAGCATTGGAGAGAGTGCAGAGGAGATTTACCAGGATGCTGCCTGGTTTGGAGGTAGGTCTTATAAGGAAAGGTTGAGGGAGTTGGG
Source organism: Carcharhinus amblyrhynchos (assembly GCF_965287045.1). NCBI lineage: Eukaryota > Metazoa > Chordata > Chondrichthyes > Carcharhiniformes > Carcharhinidae > Carcharhinus > Carcharhinus amblyrhynchos. The sequence continues at coordinate 862,747 of NC_137355.1, forward strand.
ACTTTTCTCTTTGGAGCGGAGGAGGATGAGAGGCGACTTAATAGAGGTTCATAAGATGATGAGAGGGATTGATAGAGTGCACACCAGAATGATAGGGAGTGGGATAGCTTGATCTTGGGATTGGACAAAGCTCGGCACAACATTGAGGGCTGAAGGGTCCGTACTGTGCTGTAATGTTCTGTGTTTCTATGTTCTCAGTAGTGACTTCCTGCAGTGTACGTTTCACATGGGGCACATCGCCACCAACTGGATATCAGAGATGAAGGGACTCAGTGTTTGTCCATGTGATGCTACATCCCTCACCATTTCTCTGTGATGTGAGCATGAAATGCTTGATTTAACCCTGCATTTGAAGAGGCTCCACACATTAAAACATGTCTAACCTGTATTCTTGTTCAAGCTACTGCCTGGGTCACAGCAGACCACCGTCAGCTTCAGAGTGCGATGCCAGAATTTTCCTCCAGTGTTACTCTGTGCAACTGGTTCCAATGGATTGGTTCAGTCACATACTCACTGTTGCAAAGAGGCCAAAAATGAAGAGTTCAGCTCTGTTATGGTTCAGGTCAGAAACTCCAAAGTGTTTTATGGAGCCCGCCCGGGTCACACATTTTGTACTTTGAATTTGACTCGGGTGAGACTGAGACGTTTCATTTCAAATCTGATTCAAATGACTCACGAGGGAGTTTTTATCAGCCAATGTTTATTTCAGAATACAGTTCACATGTACAGAAATAAAATGTTTACAATTACACGCAAAAAGCATAACCATGATACTGTATATGCCTTATTGAATATAGGAAATGTTTCAATCATACAAACTTCACCATATAAAGGTCTTACTACAGGTTTAGGGCAGAAAATATAAATGCTCTCGTGATGCTGAAACTTAGTTTTTTTGCCAAAAGTCTACAATTCTCTTGATGAACAGACAGACAAGCTCGATGTCAGAATAGCCTCTCAAAGCACCAGAGAGAGAAAAGGACTCCAGTAACTAGCCAAAGAACCAGCAACAGCAACATTTGCACTCTGGAAAGGCCAGGATCCTTGCTTTCACCTGGCCAGCAGAGTTTCCAATGCCAGGGAGAGGGAGAGAGACACAAAGAGAGAGAGAGAAATATTGTTTTCCAAAAGACAACCAGGACAGATTCCTAACAATGCAGGGTCATAAGACAAATCCCAGAAAATACCTGAAGTACAAATTAAAAACAAATAAAACTAATTTTAAACCATTGAAGCAACAATAAAATAATTTCTAGCAGAAAACCGGGTGGTAATTCAAACACAAATGAAACTGTTGTCGCTGCAGTGAATCTGATTACTGAGAGCAATGGAATGAGGTGGAGGGTGAATGTGTGGCTGAGGGATTGGAGCAGGGGGCAGGGATTCAGGTTCCTGGATCATTGGGACCTCTTTAGGGGCAGGTGTGACCTGTACAAAAAGGACGGGTGGCACTTGAATCCCAGGGGGACCGATATCCTGGCGGGAAGGTTTGCGAAGGCTACTGGGGAGAGTTTAATCTGGAATGGTTGTGGGGAGGGAATCGAAATGAAGTGACTGGGAGAGAGGAGGTTAGCTCACAGATAGAGAGAGATTGTCGACAGTGTGAGAGGGAGGATGGGCAGGTGTTTGAGAAGGGGAGTGCTCAGGCTGAAGGTTTGAGATGTGTCTATTTTAACGCTCGGAGTGTTGTGAACAAAGTGGATGAGCTTAGAGCATGGATCACTACTCGGAAATGTGATGTTGTGGCCATTACAGAGACTTGGATGTCTCAGGGACAGGACTGGATACTTCAAGTGCCGGGTTTCAGATGTTTCAGGAGGGACAGGGAGGGGGGTTAAAGAGGTGGGGGAGTGGCACTGTTGATCAGAGATAGTGTCACAGCTGTAGAGAAGGTGGACACCGTGGAGGGATTGTCTATGGAGTCTCAGTGGGTGGAAGTTTGGAACAGGAAGGGGTCAATAACTTTACTGAGTGTTTTCTATTGGCCGCCCAAAAGTTGAGGAGCAGACAGTGATACAGATCCTGGAGAGATGTAATAATAACAGAGTTGTCGTGATGGGAGACTTTAATTTCCCAAATATCGATTGGAATATCCCGAGGGTAAGGGGTTTGGATGGGGAAGAGTTTGTTAGGTGTGTTCAGGAGGGTTTCCTGGATAATCCTACAAGAGGAGAGGCTGTACTCGATCTGGTATTGGGTAATGAACCTGGACAGGTGTCAGATCTCTCAGTGGGAGAGCATTTTGGGAAGAGTAATCATAACGCTATCTCATTTACACTAGCATTGGAGAGAGATCGGATCAGGCAAGACAGGAAAGTGTTTATCTGGAGGAAGGGGAATTATGAAGCCATCAGGCAGGAAATTAGAGGCATAAATTGGAAGGAGGTTTTCTCAGGGAAATGTATAGAAGTAATGTGGCAGATTTTCAAGGAATGTTTGTCTGGAGTTCTGCATGACCACGTTCCAATGAAACAGGGAAACAGGGTTACAGGAACCGTGGTGCACGGAAGTTGTAATGAATTTAGTCAAAAAGGAAAGAAAAGCGTACAAAAGGTTCAGGGAGCTCGGTAATGTTAGGGATCTACAGGAGAATATGACTTGTAGGAAGGAACTTAAAAAGGAAATTAGGAGATCCAGAAGGGGTCATGAGAAGGCCTTGGCAGGTTAGATTAAGGGAAACCCTAAGGCAGTACAAGTGGAGAAGGTTGTGAAGAAAGGATGGGGTATAGAATATAAGAGCTGGAGTCTAATGTTGCAGTTGCACAGAACATTGGTGAGGCCACATTTGGAGTACTGTGTCCAGTTCTGGTCACCTTACTACCGGAAGGACGTGGAGACTCTGGAGAGAGTGCAGAGGAGGTTTACCAGGATGTTGCCTGGGATGGAAGGACTGGGGTATGAGGAAAGATTGAAGAAATTGGGGCTCTTTTCCCTTGAAAGACACCGACTGAGGGGGGATCTAATAGAGGTATATAAGATTATGAAGGGTATAGATAGAGTAACCAGAGGTAAGCTATTTCCAATGATAGAGACACATAGGACAAAGGGCCATGAACTTAAGGTGAGGGGGGGAGAGGTACAACACAGATATTAGAGGGGGGTTTTTCACACAGAGGGTAGTGGGGGTATGGAATGCTCTGCCAAGTAAGGTGGTGGAGGCAAACACGCTGGAGTTGTTTAAGAGTAACTTAGACAGGCACATGACTGGGTTGGAGATGGGTGGATATAGGAGATTGTTTTAAATAAGGGTCATTAGCATTGGGGCGTCCCTGGTAATGGAAATGGATATGGTATGATCATTTTTTTTTTCCCTTTTCATTCACAGGTTATAAGTCGGTCCACCTCATGTCCAACGAGGGGCATACACGCGATGGGTCGTACTGGGGCTGCTCTTGGTTGTTTCGAGAGTTGCCTAGTGCTTCATGTCGTTAGTGTGTGCCTAAACTGGACCAGATACTGGGCAAGACGACAGCTCAGTGACTATCGCTGATTGCTGTGCAGATACATGGATTTGGGCCGGTGTCTGTGGGAGTTTGCGCATTCTCCCCGTGCTTGCGTGGGTTTTCTCCGGGTGCTCCGGTTTCCTCCCACACCCCAAAGATGTGCTGTTAGGCTGATTGGCAGGAATAAATTGTCCCTAAATCAGATTCCCTCAATCTGGATGGCCAGAAAACATTAGACAGGTGTCGTGGGTGGAGAGGGGGACTGGTGGTGTTGAGATGGCGGCGCGGGCTCGTTGGGCTGAAGGGCCTGTTTCCCGGGCTGATTTTGTTCTTTGTTCTTTTTTTGTTCTTTAGTTCTACAAGGATGTGAAGAGTAAAAGCTTGACATGTGAAGGAATAGGACCTATCAAATGTGACGGTGGGGAAGTTTGTATAGAACCGGTAGAAATAGCAGAGATACTCAATGAATACTTTACTTTGGTATTCACGGTGGAAAAAGATCTTGGTGGTTGTAGTGCTGACTTGCAGTGAACTGAAAAGCTTGAGTATGTTGACATAAAGAAAGAGGATGTGTTGGAGCTTTCGAGTAGCATCAAGTTAGATATGTCGCCAGGACCGGATGGGATGTACCCCAGGTTACTGTGGGAGGCGAGGGAAGAGATTGCAGAGCCTCTGGCGATGATCTTTGTGTCATTGATGGAGACGGGAGAGGTTCCGGAGGATTGGAGGATTGCGGATGTGGTTCCTTTATTTAAGAAAGGGAAAAGAGATAGCCCAGGAAATTATCGACCAGTGACTGTGACCTCAGTGGTTGGTAAGTTGATGGAGAGGACCCTGAGGGACAACATTAATGAACATTTGGAGAAGTTCAGTACGATCAAAAGTAGTCAGCATGACTTTGCCAAAGGCAGGTCGTGCCTTATGAGCCTGGTTGAGTTTTTTGAAAATGTGACTCAACACATTGACAGAGAAAAAGCGGTGGATGTGGCTAATATGGTCTTCAACAAGGCATCCAGGATGAATCAAAGAGCCCTACAGTGCAGAAAGAGCCCCTTCGGCCCATCGAGTGTGCACCGAGCACACTGTGCACCCACCCAGGCCCTACCCCCACTTCCGATAACCACTAATCCCTCTAACCTAGGCATCCCTGGACACTAAGGGGCAATTTCTTAGCATGGCCAATCAACCTAACCCGCACATCTTTGGACTGTGGGAGGAAACCGGAGCACCTGGAGGAAACCCACGCAGACATGAGGAGAATGTGCAAACCCTACTCAGGCAGTGACCCGAGCCGAGAATCGAACCCAGGACCCTGGAGCTGTGAAGCAGCAGTGCTAAGCACTGTGCTACCGTGCCACTGATGTTCCACATCCTCCCATCCTTCACGTCTCCTCCCCAGTAATCCCAGCCCTTGGCACTTAATCACCATACCCTCTGACCTTTCTTTCTCTGAGGTTGAGTGTGCTGTGCTCAGGAAAGGATTCAGCTTCGTAAACTTATTTCCTCACCTCAATGAATGTTGGGTTCATGATGCTGAATTCTTTATTCACCACCTTCATCCCCTTCACTTCTTTGTACAGGTGTCTTCCTCCAGGTAATCAGATCCTTTCACCCACCCCCTCCACCAGGGAGCCTCCATTTGGCTCGAACCTGTTTTTGATCTTTCCATCCAGAATTCTCGGTGTGAAATTGCCATTCTCAATTCCTCCACTCCACTCAACCACTCGAGGTTGTCTCCTTCTGAACTTGCTGCTGAATTCTCTCTCAGGACAAACCCTGGCTGTGTCATCAAACCTGCCGACAAGGTGATGCCATTGTTGTCTGCCGTACGGATCTCTACCTCACAGAAACTGAGCACCAACTCTTGGACGCTTCCTCCTATCTCTCCCTGGACCACGACCTGATCACTGAACATCAAACAACTGTTTCCAGGACTCTCACTGACTTCACCTCCAGAAGAAAACGTTCATCTCCAGCCTCCAACCTCATCGTTTCCTAACCTCAGACACCCCTTTCTACTCCGATCCCAATATCCACAAACAGGACTGTCCCAGGAGGCCCATTGCATCAGCCTGTTCCTGCCCCACCGAAATCCCTCCCTCCTATCCTGTCTGTATTCTTTGTTCTTTCATCCAGTCCCTTCCCACTGATATCCACGATTCCTCTGATGTCCTACGCCATATCAACAACTTCCAGTTCCCCGGCTCAAACTGCCTCCTCCTCACCATGTGTGACCAATCCATTAATGCCTCCATTCCCCAACAGGATGGCTTCAAAGCTCATCGCTTCATCCTCGAACAGAGGTATGAACAATCCCCAACCACCACAACTCATCTCCGTATGTCTGAACTTGTCCTCTCACTCAACAAATTCACATTTAAATCATCTCATTTCCTCCAGATTAAAGGTGTTGCTAAGGGCACCAGCATCGTTCCCAGTTATGTCTGACTCTTTATGAGCTGTGTGGAACATTCCCTATTCCAATCCTACTCCGGCCCCCTCCCACAATTCCTTTATCGATACACTGACAATTATTTTGCTGCCGCTTCATTCTCTCATCTGGATCTGGAAAAAAATATCAATTTTGCTTCCAAATTCCACTCATCTTCACATGGTCCATCTCTGACACTTCTCTTCACTGCTTTGACCCTCTCTGTCTCCATTTCTGGGACACACTGTCCACTAGGGTCCAGTTTTCGCCCAATGATTTCTACAGTGACTTTGACTCCAGGCTTCACACCCCATATCCTGTGCGGGCTCCATCCCGAAATCTTGATCAGCGCACAGATCCTGAAATTCCAATGTGGCAAAATACTCCCTTAATTCCACATATACTGATACCCGCATTGTTTATCTGCTCTATCACTCACCTCACCAGTGTAACGGTTTTCTCACTCCATCTCTGCCAGTTATAACACACACATTCTCCCACTGTGATTTTGTTCGATCCCATCTACTCGTGAATTGCTTGTTTATCTATCACCTGCTCTTATTTTCTGCAGCATTCAAATCTCATCAATTGGTATAAATGCTGAATCATCCATTCCACACATGTTCCTAATGGATGAATCCATTTCCCTCTACAATTACCACCATCGCATCCTCTTCCTGGTATTGGTTTCTAGGAGGTCCATGGTGCTGGTGGAGGTGTGGATCAGGAGGGGACAGAGGGATATCCATCTGTATTCCATCTTCAAAGGTTAAATTTGCTGCTTGCTATGCGAGTAACTGACTGAGAAGCTTCAGCATTGCACCAAATCCCAATTCCGTCCAAATCCCACTGTGAGTTTCCTGCAGTGTTTATTGCCACTTTTTAGACAGGCTCTTCCTACATTGACAAAAAATGTTCAGCACCACCATAGCATCAGGGTCTTCCTGCCTTTCCCCATTTTCAGATTTAATTCCCTACAATCCATAAATACATCAACAGGGTACAACCTACACTGTCACATTTGGCCCTGTCATGTTGGGAAATGTGCAATTACATCAATGATTCCATGTCTGTGAGAAACATCATTGAAATAATTGCACAACATGCAGAAAGGGACATTTGAGCACATTCTTCAATTGCTCTCTGTATTTCCTCTGGGTCACAGCGTATATGCAAGTATTTGTGCAGCAACTCATGAGCTGAAGCATGAAGCTGAACTCATGAACAATATTATCCATCCAAAAAGCATAATACCCCAAATAATACATTCGCCTCCATACAGAGTATACCATTATCATTGCCCATAATATGATAAAATTCATTGAGATAGCAAAGAGTAAAATAATAGATTTCCTTCGATTCTGCATCTCTGGGTCTTTGGTACCTTTTCCATTGATGGGAGTTTGGAGTCTCCTGCGAGACCTGCTGGTCACTAAAATGTGCCTGATGGTGCAAATATTAAACAACAGAATCAGAACAAATGGGACACAGGGGTTTAGAATATGATGGCTGAGTTCAACGGGAATCCAGACAGGAGAATCAATGACACTGAAAGGTACAAAACAAAACCATGGGTTGTTCCTCAACCCATACGAATTTGACAACATAAAATACCAAAAAATGTTCTTACAACAGCTCAGAACAGTGATTGATCCCAGGACAACTTTAGCCACTTTGTCGGTGCAAAATTTACTTTTCAGCATGGGGCAACAAATTGTCACAAGTCGATCAAAGGTGAAAGCGACAGTGAACCAAACAGAACAGTCAGTAGCTGCATAAAGGAGCACAGCGTGGATATTACACACATCCATGTCCCTGAGGAATAGGAAATGCTCCCAATAAACAATTGGAATTTGTCTTAATATCACATCAAAAATAACGACCAGTAGATCTGCGGCTGCCATTGAAACCAGGTAGTGTGTTACACATTTGGAGAGACCACATCTTTCCTGAGAGAGTATTCCAATTGTCATCACGTTAACTTTAAGGAGCAGAAATAAATCCAGAGATTAGACATCAAGCTTTATAGACACAGCCTATGGAAGCATTTTGCTTTGTTAATTCATCCTGAGATTTCTGGAATTAATTGCAAGCAGTGAGGGAACAGCAAAGTCTGCAAAATACCACAGAATATTCACAATGAAATGATTAAAGGTGCCGTGGTCAAATTGCAAATCCTTGTTCGTAACATTGCAATGATTCCCTTCCTATCCAGAGACAATTCAACATTAAGTGACTGATAATTCTGGAAAACATTCCATTTTGATGCATGAATTCAACTGACATTTGGCCGAGCTGTGTTTGACACTGGCGTATTTAAATATTGAACTGGAAATGTTCATGTTAATATTATAGAAATTGCCTGGTCTGATTTCAAAATGGGCCAAATTTCGAAGTAACGGCATACATGGATGAAATGATGTGGAGATGCTGGTGTTGGACTGGGATAAACACAGCAAAAAGTTTCACAACACCAGGTTAAAGTCCAACAAGTTTATTTGAGAGTAAGCCCATAAGCTTTCGGAACGCTGTTCCTTCATCAGGAGTGTGGAAAGTTTTGATCAGAAACAGGGCATATAAAGGCACACACAGTTTACAGAATACTGATTAGAATGTGAGTCTTTACAGCTACTGTGCTGTTCAAGTCTTAAAGGTACAGACAATGTGAGTGGAGATAGCATTAAGCATAGGTTAAAGAGATGTGTATTGTCTCCAGACAGGACAGTATGTGAGATGTTGCAAGTTCAGGCAAATAATGGGTATTACAGATAATGTGACATGAACCCAAGAACCCGGTTGAGGACGTCCTCATGTGTGCAGAACTTGGCTATCAGTCTCTGCTCAGTGACTCCGCGCTGTCATCTATCTATTGATTGTGGGTGGGGGGGGGGTAATTATCAATTGTTTGTAGATAAATATTGCTTCATTAACAAGAGGTCTATTCACAAATCTTTGTTCACTGAATAAGGGACAAAACAGACTGTGTCGCCGGCACAGCACTGAGTACTGTGCACAGTTCTGGGTCGCCTCACTATCAAAAGTATGTGGAAGCTATTGAGAGGGTGCAGAGGAGATTTACAAGGATGTTGCCTGGATTGGGAGGCATGCCTTATGAAGATAGTTTGAGGGAGCTGGGACTCTTCTCCCAAGAGAGACGAAGGTTGAGAGGCGACCTGATAGAGGTTTATAAAATGTTGAGAGGAATAGACAGGGTGGATTCTCAGAGGCTATTTCCCAGGGCTGAAATGGTCGCTATGAGAGGACACAGATTTAAGGTGCAGGGAAGCAAGTACAGAGGAGATGTTAGGGGTAAGTTTTTCACTCAGAGGGTGGTGAGTGAGTGGAATCGGCTGCAGTCAGTGGTGGTAGAGGCAAACTCGCTGGGGTCTTTTAAAAGACTTCTGGATGAGTATATGGGATCTAATGGGATTGGGGGTTACAGATATTTCTATGGCTTGGTAGGTATTGATGTGATCGGCGCAACTTGTGGGCCGAAGGGCTTGTTTGTGCTGTAGTGTTCTATGTTCTATGTTAATAGATGTGACAATCATAAATCAAATCAAAGCAAATAGAAGTGATCTCCAATCCCTTTAATCGTGCCGTTTTTCCATCCTTGCACATACATCAAACTGCAAATGTTGTGACAGTTCTGTTGTCTGAGGTTTATTCACCTTTTGTAGAACTTTGAAAGCTCTCCCAGAACTTTTTGAGGTTTGCACTTTAAACCCCACCCATTTCATTGCAGAATGGAAACAGAAATTTCCCACAGAGCAGAAGTAGGCAATTCGGCTGCTGGATTCCACATTGTATCCCTGAAGAGAATCCTACCTCAATCCCACCCCACCCCGCTCAATCTCCATAACCCCACACATTTCCCATAGCTAATCCTTCTTATTGAATGGTGGGTCAGGCTCGAAGGGCTGGATGGCCGACTCCTGCTCCTATTTCTTATGTTCTTCTGTTCTTTTAACCCCGGTACCAGTTTGCATTCATATACCCACCTGCAGTAAACCTTCTCCCCACACTCCCTCCCTTTGAATTTACCATTCTCAAGGCCATCAAAAAATTCCTGTTTTAAATTCCACAAAGAGCCGGCAGTTATTTGATGCGATACCAGTTGCTCAGTCCAGGCTCTTCAAATCCCGAATGGATACTGGGAACAGAACGATGATGCAATTTGTTTGTTGAGGTTTTTTTCAGAAACTCAGATATAAAACGTTTGAAATGAAAGTTGATGGTTATTTATTCGAGTTAAGGATTTATTACAATAAAGAAGAAGTGATATTTAAAGCAGAACAGCGCCGCCTTCCAGGAATTAGTACTTTGAAAATTACCCCTTAAAGATTTCAGTTTCTGCAATCAAATCTTTAGAAGGTCTTCAGATTCTGCCTTCTATACCACTCCCATGGTTTGTGAAATTTTGGTTTATTAATTTATGATGTGCAATATGCAAGCTCTTTTCCTGTCCTTCTGCAGAGTGATAAAACTGTTCCCTGCTCCTTGGAACACAAGCAACTCAATTTACTTTTGCTGTCTCAGTGTTACTCCCGGGTTTCTAATATTAAAAATAAAACTATTTCATATTCCTTGTGTTTGTTATACAGTTGTAAATCCCCCCATAGCTTAACAAACCAATGCACTTTCAGGTAACTTTGAAAATGGAAGACAACTGAAGAAATAAAATCTAAACACCATTTAAACATCTAGATTCTGACCAACACACAGGGATCTAAAAGCATATTTTCATGATTTTGCTTTAAAAGACTTCCCAAATATTATTGACTTTGATCCATTACATGACGGAGCAGCAAACTTACAACCCAACAACTTCCCTTCTGTTCACAGTATACATTCACCTCGATTGGATGGAGGGTGATATCTCACTCGCTCCTCTGCTCGACCAGACCCATCACCACATATCCTCTCTGCATGTCATCAATCACAAACACTCCCCCAGTATCTGTTGCACAGATCCCGAAATTCCAATGTGACTAAATACTCCATTAATTCCACATATACTGAAACCCACATTGTTTATCTGCTCTATCACTCCCCTCACCAGTGTAACGGTTTTCTCACTCCATCTCTGCCAGTTATAACACACACATTCTCCCACTGTGATTTTGTTCGATCCCATCCACTCGCGAATTGCTTGTTTATCTATCACCTGCTCTTATTCTCTGCAGCATTCAAATCTCATCAATTGGTATAAATGCTGAATCATCCGTTCCACACATGCTCCTAATGGATGAATCCATTTCCCTCTATAATTACCACCATCGCATCCTCTTCCCGGTATTGGTTTCTGGGAGGTCCATGGTGATGGTGGAGGTGTGGAGCTGGAGGAAACAGAGGGCTATCCAACTGTATTCAATCTTTGAAGGGTAAATTTGCTGCTTGCTCTGCGAGGAACTGACTGAGAAGCTTTCGCTTTGCACCAAATCCTAATTCCGTTCAAATCCCACTGCGAGTTTCCTGCAGCGTTTATTGCCACTGTTTAGACAGGCTCTCCTACATTGTCAAAAAGTGTTCAGCACCACCATAGCATCAGGGTCTTCCTGCCTTTCCCCATATTCAGATTTAATTCTCTACAATCTAAAAACACATCAACAGGGTACAACCTGCTCTGTCACGTGTGGCCCTGTCATGTTGGGAAATGTGCAATTAAATCAAGGATTCCATGAGTTATTCTTTGCCTGTTATCAGCATCATTGAAATAATTGCACAGTGTGCATAAAGGGATATTTGAGCACATTCTTCAATTGCTCTCTGAATTTCCTCTGGGTCACAGTGTATATACAAGTATTTGTGCAGCAACTCATGAGCTGCAGCATGAAGCCGAACTCCTGGACAATATCACCCATCCAAACAGCATAATACCCCAAATAATACATTCGCCTCCATACAGAGTACACCATTATCGTTGCCCATAATATGATAAAATTCACTGAGATAGCAAAAAGTAAAATAATAGATTTCCTTCGATTCTGCATCTCTGGGCCTTTGGTACCTTTTCCACTGATAGGAGTTCGGAGTCTCATGCGAGATCTACTGGTCACTAAAATGTGCCTGACGGTGCAAATATTGAAAAACAGAATCAGAACAAATGGGACACAGGGGTTTAGAATATGATGGCTGAGTTCAACGGCAATCCAGACAGGAGATTTCATAACACGAAAAGGTACAAAACAAAACCATGGGTTGTTCACCGACACATACCAATTTGACAACATAAAATACCAAAAAATGTTCTTACAACAGCTCAGAACAGTGATTGATCCCAGGACAACTTTAGCCATTTTGTCGGTGCAAAATTTACTTTTCAGCATGGGGCAACAAATTGTCACAAGCCGATCAAAGGTGAAAGCGACAGTGAACCAAACAGAACAGTCAGTGGCTGCATAAAGGAGCACAGCGTGGATATTACACACATCCATGTCCCAGAGGAATAGGAAATGCTCCCAATAAACAATTGGAATTTGTCTCAATATCACATCAAAAATAACGACCAGTAGATCTGCGGCTGCCATCGAAACCAGGTAGTGTGTTACACATTTGGAGAGACCACATCTTTCCTGAGAGAGTATTCCAATTGTCATCACGTTAACTTTAAGGAGCAGAAATAAATCCAGATATTAGACATCAAGCTTTATAGGCACAGACTATGGAAGCATTTTGCTGTGTTAATTCATCCTGAGATTTCTGGAATTAACGCAAGCAAAGGGACAGCAAAGTCTGCAAAATATCACAAAATATTCACAATGAAATGATTAAAGGTGCCGTGGTCAAATTGCAAATCCTTGTTTGTAACATTACAATGACTGTCTTCCTATCCAGAAACAATTCAACATTATGAAGGGTATTATGGGTGCTGATGTATTTTTAAGACAAAAAATAATGCTTCTGTGGTCAACATCAAAAAGGGGGAGAGAGAGAGTGTGACTTACCAGGGACTCCAATAACAGCGAGGAGGGGATAGTAACCAGCCTGAACAACCTGCAGTGCCCAAAGGATCCGGAGTTCTAATGACAACCATCTATAACGGATGGTAAGGTAGTATATTGCCTCAGATAAGCCCTTCTCCATTATTGTGACCTTGTGATCCGATGTACTCAGATTCTGACCTGTTGTTCCAGCTCTCTCCGTTATTGTTCTTATATTCTCAACCATAGATGTAGCGTTCCAATCTACTGAACTGAGATTGTTTCCCATTGTTTCACCATTCCAGATCATTGGTCTCAGATACAGTCCCATCTCTGGAGCACTTCAATCTATTCCTCATATGCTGAGGAAGCTGCTTTCGCTCTCTTTCACACTGCAGCCCGCTGCAGCTGGATTTCACACTACTGCTGAGGCGATTGGGTGACTCATTGACAGGAATCTCCCTTTAAAAAAGGGAAAATCCCTCGACTGCACCGGGAGGAATCTATGGGGGAATGACATTCATTCCACTCACTGAACAAACAGAATCACTGAAGCCCTTTCAATCGGACAGGATTTCTATTCTATTAACATCCATGACCTTTCTACTTGCAAAGTGCAGCAATGCAATGGAGCTGCCAAATCCCAATAACATCTGGTTAAATGATATCACTACAACCAGTGTGATGCTCTCTCGGGGAAATGTCAAGGGGCTTTAACCAAGGTTAGAGATGAGATTGGCTTCAGAGAAATTGGATAATCCCTGACACCAGAACCAAATAGTGAATGGGAAATGATATCTGGGAATATTGATCAGATGAATAAATTGATTGTTGATGATAGTGTCGCTGACGGCATGTGTCAGTAATTTCAAAGACAGCCGTGTGAAGGGATCAGTTGGGCTGATGTTAAGTGTGATTCGCCGAATCAAGCTGTCACAGATCGCGGATTAAGCAGATGGGATTTTCAAACAAGAATTTGAAAAATATCACTCTTCAGCAGCAACACAATATAAGAGAGAATTTTGGTGTCACTGAGCGTGTGCCGCGAGTTATTCATTGGGCTCCTTGTCAGTGGTGTACGAGGCATTGCATCTCTTCCGGGCTCCCTTCACCCTTTCGAGAAACTCCTCCTGCATTAGGCTTGACTTTTCTGTGAGCTCCCCACCCTGGCTCCAGGGTGTGTGTGTGTGTGTGTGTGTGTGTGTGTGTGTGTGTGTGTGTGTGTGTGTGTGTGTATGTGTGTCTGTGACTGTGTGTGTGTGTGTGTGTGTGTGTGTGTGTGTGTTCGTGTGTGTGTGTGTGAGTGTTAGTGTGTGTCTGTGCGTGAGTGTGCGTGTGTTTCTGTGTGTGTGTGTGTGCCTGTGTGTGTGTGTGAGTGTGTGTGTGTCTGTGTGTGTGTCTGAGTGTGTGTGTGTCTGTGCGTGAGTGTGTGTCTGTGTGTGTGTGAGTGTGTGTGTGTCTGTGTGTGTGTCTGTGTGTGTGTGTTTGTGTACGTGTTTGTGTGTGTGTCTGCGTGCGTGTGTGTGTCTGTGTGTGTGTGTGAGTATGTGTGTGTCTGTGGGTGTGAGTGTGCGTGTGTGTCTGTGTGTGTGTTTGTGTGTGTGTGTCTGTGTGTGTATGTGAGTATGTGTGTCAGTGGGTGTGAGTGTGCGTGTGTGTCTGTGTGTGTGTGTGTGTGCCTGTGTGTGTGTGTGTGTCTGTGTGTCCGTGCCTGTGTGTGTGTGTGTATGTATGTGTGTGTGTGTGTCTGTGTGTGTGTGCGTCTGTATGTGTGTCTGTTGGCGTGTGTGTGTGTGTGTCTGTGTGTGTGTGTGTGTGTCTGTGTGTGTGTGTGTGTGTGTCTGTGTATGTGTGTGCCTGTGTGTGTGTGTGTGTGTCTGTGTGTGTGTGTGTGTGCCTGTGTGTGTGTGTCTGTATGTGTGTGTGTCTGTGGGCGTGTGTGTGCGTGTGTCTGTGTGTGTGTGTGTGTGTGTGTCTGTGTATGTTTGTGCCTGTGTGTGTGTGTGTGTGTGTCTGCGTGTGTCTGTGTGTGAGTGTGTGTGCGTGCGTGTTTGTGTGTGTGTGTGTCTGTGTGCCTGTGTCTGTGTATGTGTGTGCCCTTGTGTGTGTGTCTGTGTGTGTGTGAGTGTGTGTGTCTGTGTGTGAGTGTGTGTCTGTGTGTGTGTGTTTGTGTGTGTGTGTGTGTGTGTCTGTGTATGTGAGTGCCTGTGCATGTGTGTTTGTGTCTGTGTGCGTGTGTGTCTGTGTCTGTTTTAGTGTGTGCCTGTGCGTGTGTGTGTGTTTGTGTGTGTGTGTGTGTGTATGTTTGTGTGTGTGTGTGTGTCTGTGTATGTGTGTGCCTGTGCGTGTGTGTGTGTCTGTGTGTGTGTCTGTGTATGTGTGTGCCTGTGCGTGTGTGTTTGTGTGTCTGTGTGTGTGTGAGTGACTGTATGTTTGTGTGTGTGTGTGTGTTTGTGTGTGTGTATGTGTGTGTCTGTGTGAGTGTGTCTGTGTGTCTGTGTGTGTGTATGTGTGTGTGTTGTTACAAAACGGGCCATTTAAGATGATGGTTTGCAAGGACACGCTGGGATAATTGGGCGAGAGCTGAAACAGACAGGCTGCAGCCTCTAAAGGAATTTGACAGAGAGAAACAGGCTGTAGCTTCAAGAGCTGGAATACACAGGATATTGGCCATCTCCAGGACACAGGGCACATTTTAGTCAAATTGGGTTGTTTAGCAGACACAGGGATGCCTCATCCCCTTATCTGGAGGGAGGTATGTGACCTCCGTGCCTCCAGCACCTACAGGCATGGCCGTCGGGTTCACACCCAGAGATCGGTCTGGCAGTACCTGTCAGTCAGAGTGATCGAGCCCAGATCAATTGATTGGTAATCGTCAAAAGGATGTGAAAACCGACGCGGTATAAAGGGTGTGGCGTTACGGAAGATTCTCTTTCTCTCTTTTCCCCAACAAACAACGACCAGCATGAGGAGAGGCTCCCCACACAAGTAGGAAGGAAGACCAGAGCCAGAGTATCCGACCAGACCAAAGGACCAGACTACACAGAGGACTACAGAGACGAGCACACAGATAAAGGCCAATATTTGCCTGGGTACTTGCCAGTCACACATAAGTTAAGTCAAAGTCAGAGTTTGATATTCTATAAGATAACTGAGTGTTGATTGGGTGGGTGATTAATAATTGCTCTGGGCTCCTCCATCATTTAGGATGGGGATATTTGTGGAGCCTCCTCCTCGAGTGAGTTGTTGAATTGTCCACCACCATTCACCACTGGATGAGGAAGGACAGTCGAGCTTCGATCTAATCCGTTGGCTGTGGGCAATTTTCAGACCCAGTACGAGAGGGCCGACCAAGATGCCCAGTGTGCTGTCTTGGCCAAAGATCAAGTCGACCGGGTGGGAGCACAATTGGAAACTGTGTGCACCGATCTGCAGGAGGGAATCAAAATATGACATCAAGCCAGTAAGGAACAGAGATAGGAAACCACTAAAATACCAGGGAAACATTTCCAGGCCGGAATCCCGATGATCAGTTGAAAATGAGTTTCTATTTCCATTCGGGACAGTCGAGGAAGGGGAGATACAGAATGCAGATTGGGGAGAGTTAAACGAGAATGTTAAACTTTATGTCACACCAACGGAAGATTGGGGCCCACCACCATCTTTCCCACTGGACGTCACACCCACCGCACCCTCAGATTCCCCTCCAGGAGCGATGAACCCAGTGAGGACTGAACGTCGGGTCGGAGAGGCTCAGGGCCCAGCTGTTACATACACGTTTACAGTGGCACAATCGGCTGAAATTGCAAATAAAATCCCAACTCTGAGCCATCGGCTGACCCACACAGTTTCTTTGTGGAGGTTAGGCAGCAAAAAGATGATGCACGGGTTCGATGAAAGGGAAGGAGTAAAGCTAATAGTCATGTGCTTAAGCAATTCTGTCCACTCTGCCCTGCCAGCTCCTCAATCTGTCGGGGGAAGGAGCCTTGAGTGAGATCGAGGAAGCAATCTCCACTCCAGTAGTGTTTAATAAAGGGGATTGTGTAGATGGGTTAAATAAATGTAGACAGAAGAAAGGGAACATGGAACATAGAACATAGAACACTACAGCACAAACAGGCCCTTCGGCCCACAAGTTGCGCCGATCACATCATCACCTACCAACCTACAGACCTATCTATAACCCTCAATCTCATTAAACCCCATATACTCATCCAGGAGTCTTTTAAAAGACCCCAGCGAGTTCGCCTCCACCACCACTGACGGCAGCCGATTCCATTCACTCACCACCCTCTGAGTGAAAAACTTACCCCTAACATCACTTCTGAACCTCCCTCCCCGCACCTTAAATCTGTGTCCTCTCGTAGCGACCATTTCAACCCGGGGAAATAGCCTCTGAGAGTCCACCCTATCTATTCCTCTCAACATTTTGTAAACTTCTATCAGGTCGCCTCTCAACCTTCGTCTCTCCAGGGAAAAGAGTCCCAGCTCCCTCAACCTAACTTCATAAGGCATGCCTCCCAGTCCAGGCAACATCCTTGTAAATCTCCTCTGTACCCTTTCAATAGCTTCTACATCTTTCCTATAGTGAGGCGACCAGAACTGCGCACAATACTCTAAATGAGGCCTGACAAGGGTCTTATAAAGTTCCAGCATTACCTCCCGACTCCTAAACTCAATCCCTCGATTAATGAAGGCCAGTACACCATACGCCTTCTTGACCACCTCCTCCACCTGCGAGGCCGATTTAAGAGTCCTGTGGACCCGGACCCCAAGATCCTTCTGCTCTTCAACACTACTCAGAACAACTGCCTTCGCCGGTCATTTCTGGATCTATTACACATGGGAGCATATGGGGAACTCAATGGGGTTAGTTGAAATGAAGCTGATCCATCCAAATGGGCTGGGACATTAGTATCACACACCACAGAGCAACGCAAGAAAGCTCCTGTGGAGAACACACTCAATGAAGCAAGGGTTCTCCAATGGTTAGCTCGAGTCTCGCATCTGGAAACAGGAAGTTCAAGGACCCCCAGTGTCAAGGTCAGTTAGGGAAGCTTCCCATTTCTTATTGGATGTTGGTGGTCCGTTTCTCCCGCAATGCACCAGTGGAGCACTTCAGCCAATGAACCGCCTGTTTATCACTGGAAGTGATCTTTCTTAGAAGATGTTGCTGGTCTGACTTCTCTCAGAACGCACCAGTGACAACCCACAATCACCTCTCCCAAACCCTGTAACTCGTGTGTTCAAATGGTCAGTGGATAGACATATGGATAACATTGGAATCGTTTAGGTTAGAGGGTCATTAGATTGGTTCCACTGGTCGGCGCAACATCGAGGGCCGAAGGGCCTGTACTGCGCTGGAATGTTCTATGTTCGATGTTCTTTTCTGCCCTAAACCTGTCGTAAGACATTTATATGGTGAAGTTTGTATGATTGAAACATTTCCTATATTTATTAAGGCATATACAGTATCATGGTTGTGCTTTTTGCGTGTAATTGTAAACGTTTTATTTCTATACATGTGAACTGTATTCTTAAATAAACATTGGCTGATAAAAACTCCCTCGTGAGTCATTTGAATCAGATTTGAAATGAAACGTCTCAGTCTCACCCGAGTCAAATTCAAAGTACAAAATGTGTGACCCAGGTGGGCTCCATAAAACACTTTGGAGTTTCTGACCTGAACCATAACAGAGCTGAACTCTTCATTTTTGGCCTCTTTGCAACAGTGAGTATGTGACTGAACCAATCCATTGGAACCAGTTGCACAGAGTAACACTGGAAGAAAATTCTGGCATCGCACTCTGAAGCTGACGGTGGTCTGCTGTGACCCAGGCAGTAGCTTGAACAAGAATACAGGTTAGACATGTTTTAATGTGTGGAGTCTCTTCAAATGCAGGGTTAAATCAAGCATTTCATGCTCACATCACAGAAAAATGGTGAGGGATGTAGCATCACATGGACAAACACTGAGTCCCTTCACCTCTGATATCCAGTTGGTGGTGGTGTGCCCCATGTGAAACGTAGACTGCAGGAAGTCACCACATCTCTTTATGCAGCAAATTCTATCCCAGGAGTAGGAGATGGCACTGTCGCATCAGCTCACATCAACTGAATGGCAGCACGGGGCGAGGAGGAATGTCCCCCTCATTCCAATTTGCATCTTTATACTCAGTGTGCAGTTAGATATATACTGACCTTCTCTGTTCAGTGATGCACCCACTGTTCCATCGGTATAGATGGGCTCCATTAGGACCAGGAACACAAGTAGCAGAACGAGTGCCTTCATCATTCTGCACTGATCTTCTCATGCTCACACTGAGATTGTTGAGCACATTTGACAAAGCAGTCAAAGTTAATAATCACACATGGTGCATTTTGTCTTCATCTTGGACACGTTGAACGGACAGTCCATTAATTGAGTCCAACATTAACTAGAATCAATTTTTTAAATTAGATTTAGCCTGACAGGTCTAAGAAATGATTGATCTGAGGAAGGTTTATCTGCAGAATTCGTTGCATTCAAAGATGAACTAAAGAATGAAGACATGAACCATTTGATCCAACTTGCTACTTTCAAAATACAATCCAATTATCCTCACTTCCCTCTGCACTTTGACTCTAACCATGCAATAACACTCTCTCCTAAATTAATAATCCAATTCATCCTTTAAGATAATTTGTGTATTTTTCCCCACTGACAATTCAGGCAGCATGTCCCAACTCACAACTCATTGCAACAAAGAAATGATTTTGATA
Source organism: Carcharhinus amblyrhynchos (assembly GCF_965287045.1). NCBI lineage: Eukaryota > Metazoa > Chordata > Chondrichthyes > Carcharhiniformes > Carcharhinidae > Carcharhinus > Carcharhinus amblyrhynchos. The sequence goes on from NC_137355.1 coordinate 882,306, forward strand.
GTTCTGCAGAATCTATGGTCTTTCGACCATTGATTGCCCATTGCCCATCACAAACAACCCTGTCTTCCGCATCTGAATTACTTTGTAAATTGTGGCATCATGCTGTGAGCAAATAAGTTGCCAAATTTCCTATATTACAGCTCTTGAAAACTCATGTTTCCAAATGAACTTGTTGGATTTTAACCTGGTGTTGTGGGGCTACTTTTAGACTAGACGGGATTGACCGGAGGGTTAGATAGGGTGGACAGTGAGGGCATTTTTCCTCGATGGTGATGGCTAACATGAGGGGACATAGTTCAAAATGAGGGGTGATGAATATGGGACAAATGTCAGAGGTAGGTTCTTTACTCAGAGGGTAGTAAGGGCGTGGAATGCCCTGCCTGCAGCAGTTGTGGACTCGCCAACTTTAAGGATGTTCAAATGGTCAGTGGATAGGCATATGGATAACATTGGAATAGTTTAGGTTCGAGGGTCATTAGGTTGATGCCACTGGTTAGTGCAACATCGAGGGCCGAAGGGCCTGAACTGCGCTGGAATGTTCTATGTTCTATTTACTTATTAAATTCTAACAGGGCCAGACAGGGTAAATGCAGTGATGCAAAGATGAGCTGTTCGGCTGATTGGTGTACCAAATTGACCCTACACTATTCTCCCCTGAATCTGGCTACAGTAGGGGTACCATTCACATACACACGGGGCAAGGTAGGTGTAGGAAAATGCTTTAAAATGGCGGCGCGGGCTCATTGGGCCAAAGGGCCTGTTTCCCGTGCTGGGTTGTTCTTTGTTCTTTGATATTCCCACTGGGGGAGTCCAGAGCCAGGGGTCACAGTCTGAGGACACGGGGTTGACCATTTAGGGCGGAGGTGAGGAGACATTTCTTCACCCAAAGAGTGATGAGTCTGTGGAATTCATTCCCACCGGAAGTAGTTGATGCCAAAACATTGAATGCATCCAAGAGGCAGCTGGATATCGCACTCGGGGCCAATGGGATCAAAGGTTATGGGGAAAAAGCAAGATTAGGCGATTGAGTTGGATGATCAGCCATGATTGTGATGAATGGCGGAGCAGGTTCGAAGGGACAAGTGGCCTCCTTCTGCTCCTATCTTTTATGTTTCTAGATATAATTTCCAGGTTATATTTTAACAAACATTTGAATTGATAATGTGTTGTGGAAATACAATTTCACCAATAATTCCTGGCAGTGTTTATTATTTAACTCTACTCTCTGTGCCTGAAGTTGTGTGGTAGCCTTCCTGCTGGATAACACTTCTACACAGTCACTCGGCTGCTCACAGGAGGCATTGCTGCTTACTGTACATCCATTTACTTTCCATTTCTTAATATTGTGACACTTGTCTGTTTAAAATATTCAACTTGGATGATGATGATGATGAAGCGTTCGTGTTAGTTCTGTCCTCTGTGTTCTGGCCTTATTTAAGATTGGAATGTTAACCTTTATAGGAAGGGGTATAGAATATAAGAGCTGGAGTCTAATGTTGCAGTTGTACAGAACGTTGGTTAGGCCGCATTTGGAGTACTGCGTCCAGTTCTGGTCGCCTTACTACCGGAAGGACGTGGAGACACTGGAGAGAGTGCAGAGGAGGTTTACCAGGATGTTGCCCAGTATGGAAGGACTGGGGTATGAGGAAAGATTGAATAAATTGGGGCTCTTTTCCCTTGAAAGACGGTGACTGAGCAGGGATCCAATAGAGGTATATAAGATTATGAAGGGTATGGATAGAGTAAACAGAGGTAAGCAATTTCCTATGATAGAGACACGTGGGACAAGGGGCCATGGGCTTTCGGTGAGGGGGAGAGGTATAACACAGATGTTAGAGGGGGGGTTTTCACACAGAGGGTAGTGGGGGTATGGAATGCTCTGCCAAGTAAAGTGGTGGAGGCAAACACGCTAGAGTTGTTTAAGGGTAACTTGGACAGGCACATGAGTGGGTTGGAGATGGGTGGATATAGGAGATTGTTTTAAATAAGGGGCATTAGCATTGGGGCGTTCCTGGTAAGGTAAATGGATATGGTACAATAATAATGTTTTTTTTCCCTTTTTCATTCACAGGTTTTAAGTCGGTCTGCCGTATGTCCAATGAGGGGCATACACGCGATGGGTCGTACTGGGGCTGCTCTTGGTTGTTTGAGATTGGCCTAGTGCTTCATGTCGTTAGTGTGTGCCTAAACTGGACCAGATACTGGGCAAGACGACAGCTCAGTGACTATCACTGATTGCTGAGCCGACACATGGATTTGGGCCGGTATCTGTGGGAGTTTGTGCATTCTCCCCGTGCTTGCGTGGGTTTTCTCCGGGTGCTCCGGTTTCCTCCCACACCCCAAAGATGTGCTGTTAGGCTGATTGGCAGGAATAAATTGTCCCTAAATCAGATTCCCTCAATCTGGATGGCCATAAAACAATAGATAAGGGTCATGGTGGAGTGGGGACTGGTGGTGTTAAGATGGCGGCGCGGGCTCGTTGGGCCGAAGGGCCTGTTTCCCGGGCTGTTTTTGTTCTTCGTTCTTTGTTCTTTGGAATGTAGTCCTGGCAATAACATACCTGACACAGGCTCGAAATCAGACAGGCACACACTTTCTAAAGTAGGAAAATGCAATGGGTGGCAGCTTCACACTTCAGCAATGCCTTCATTTCACATCATCAGCAATTGGCAGCAGAGACATTGTTTCCATTTGATTCATCTCCAGTGATCCACAGACAAAGAGAAATTATCAAAAGATGGAACGGTGCATGATTCTACACATTAACCCAGTCTGACTAGATAATGATGAGGAATAAGAACTTGGGAAGACTCTCCAACAACACCCGAGGATCGCTGGGTGTTAATGTGGAGAAAAAAAGCTGGGTTGCTGATTGCACATGAAGGCAGATTTGTCGCACGGATCAACAGGATGGAAATGTATCGTTATTTCACACCGATCCTGCGAAACCAAGTGATGACCAAGAACAGGAACACAAAATACCTCCCACCCCCTCCCTTCCCCAAAAAACAGAACACAGGGAATGTTTTGGGAAATGGAAAGCTGAGCTGATTCCGCCCACATCAACCCTGAAACTCTTAGTAATGGTACAAAGCTTGAACTCATTCCCTTGAACAATGTCAGCAGGATTGGGTAATGATCAGCTACAGGATACTGACCCAACATATTAACATGAACCCCACACCACCGAGCTCCATCCCACTGGTCCTAATTGGACCATTGCCCTCATTTATACTATGATCTTTACCATTGTTTACCTTTGCATGTACAAGGATTATTTAAGAACGGAACAATTCCCAGAACCTCCCTACACTGCTGAAAGAGACGATACATCCATCGAGCCTGCAAGCAATTTCCTAAAGAGTATCCTGGTTCACCACCCTGGCCCATACCTGGAACCCCACACATTTGTCATGGCTCCTGAATCGAGCCTACAATTACTTGGTCATCAAGGGGGAACACAGCATGGCCAATCCAGCTAACCTACACATCTCTAGAATGTGGCAGGAAATGGCAGCACCCGGAGAAAAGACACACACAAACACAGGGAGAATGTAGAAACTCCATACAGACAGTACCTGAGGCTGGAATTGGACCAGGATCCCTGGCGCTGTCAGAGAGCAGTGCTAATCACTGTGCTACAATGTCACCCTTTGTGTTTCTACTCGCTCATTCCAAATTCTAATTTATATTCAATGATTGATTTCATTGGACATTATTCATTCTTTGTGGAGGATATTTGGTTCCAGGCACAATCATTGCAAATTGCCACTGGATATAAAAAATATATCCTTCACACTCAAATTGTAAAACCTCTCAGCCTGGTGCATTATTTACTTTTTGATTTTCCTTCTTCACAGTTTAACCTAGTGACCATTATCATCTTGTCGCGGGAAAGACGTGGTCTCTCCAAATGTGTAACTCGCTCCCTGATGGCCATGGCAGCAGCAGATCGATTGGTTGTCATTTTCGACCTAACCTTGAGACAGATTCCTATTCTTTGTTGGGAAGTGCCTTTTTGTGGAGTCCATCGCTTTGTGCAATATACACACCATCCTGCTTTATGCAGCTACTGGCTGTTCACTCTGGTTCACCGTCACTTTCACTTTTGATCGTTTTTGGTCATTTGTTATCAAAAGTTCAAAAATAAAAACTGTATTGAGAAAATGGCTACAATGGTTCTAGGAACTGTGACTGTACTGAGTTGTTTGAAAAATATTTTTTGGTATTTTATGCTAACAGGCTGGTATGCACTGGTGAACCAACCCTGGTTATGCTCTATATCAGAGGATGCTCGATTGTCAACTGACTGGGGACCAATGGAGTTCCGTCATCACATTTTAAACCCGGTGGTCTCATTTGTTCTTATTCTGCTGATCAATGTTTTCACAATCAGAAACATTCTAGTGAAAAGTACAGCCTGAACTCAAAATTGTGGGAAGACTACCAGAGACTCAGAGATAGAGGGGAGAAGGAAATCCATCATTCAACTGCTTGTAATTTTGGGGAATTTATATAATTATGGTTACTGTTAATGGTAAATTCTACATGGGTCAGAATGCACAGGATGGGTTTTACCTATGTATTTATGCATAACTGTGTGTGAGAAATGACCTTCATGCTCCAGCTCCTGAATTGCTGCACAAAAGCTTGAATTTATGCTGTGACCCAGAATAAGTTCTGAGTACAATTGAAGGAGATGATGAAATATCTCTTCAAAATATTTGTAAATTCATTAAATATTGACAAAAAATGATAAAATGGAAGCAGTTTTATTTTTCTCGAATGACTATTTCTCCTGGGTGTCAGCAGTACAACTTTCTACTGTGCAGTATCTACCTTACAATTGTTAAGTATTGTAAATGAATCTAGATTTGAGCGAGGGACTCCGGTCTTTTTGAGTTATGGACATTTGAGTTAATGGACAAAAAATGCATCCCACTGGGGTGGAAACTTGAAGTTTTTAATAGGAGTCAGGATTCTTTCTTTAATCTGTCAAGGGCAATTGTGGTTGAGACAGCATTTAATGCCAATTCCAAACTTGAAACGAAAATAATTCAAAGGTTATTTTTCAAGTGTCAACTTTATTATTAGAGATTTGGGTCAGATGTAGGTCACAACAGGGAATGACAACAGATTTTATAACCTGAAATAGAACAAAAAAACAGATTTTTTATTCATAAAAATCAACAATGATTTAAGGTAATCATTAAACATTTAAGTTCAGATTTTCATTGAAGTATTGTGCTTGAGTGGAAACTGAAACAGGGCCCTCAGAACATTGTCCAAAGTCTCTGTATTAATAGTCCAGTGACATTGTCCCTGGGCCCCCATATGCACCTTTTCTTATTGAAAACACTGGTTTCGGGTTTTATGATACAATGACCCTGGTTTAGAAGCTATCGTGTGTTGGCAGGAATAAAGCTTATGACATTAGCAGCAGGTTGGAGGCCAGGAGATGCAAATAATTGTCTTTGTTCACAAGTGGTGGTGGCAGAAGTTACATTTTTGAAGCCATTCTGTTAGCTTGGCTGGAGTGTTTTTGCGATCGGGTGCGATATTGGGCGCCGCACCTGCGCAAGGATATTTTGGCCTTGGAGGGAGTGCAGAGGAGGTTTACTAGGCTGATACCGGAGTTGAGGGGGTTGAGCTATGAGGAGAGGCTGAATAAACTAGGCTTGTACTCGTTAGAGTTTAGAAGAATGAGGGGAGATCTCATTGAGACGTATAAGATGATGAATGGGTGGATAGGATAGAGGTGGAAAGACTCTTCCCGCTCAAAAAAGACAGTAGGACTAGGGGGCACAGCCTCAAGATGAAGGGGGGGCGGTTCAGAACGGAGTTGAGGAGGAACTTCTTCACTCAAAGGGTGGTGAATCTCTGGAATTCTCTGCCCGTTGAAGTGGTGGAGGCTGCCTCGCTAAATATTTTTAAGAAGCGGGTTGATGGGTTTTTGATAAGAGAAGGGATTAAGGGTTATGGGGAGAGGGCGGGAAAGTGGAACTGAGCCACGACAGATCAGCCATGATATTATTGAATGGCGGGGCAGGCTCGAAGGGCCAGATGGCCTACTTCTGCTCCTATTTCTTATGTTCTTATGTTCTTATGTTCTTATATTCAAGTGTTATTTTTAGGTTTTGAAATCAAACACGTTCCCTGTAGTGAATGAAAATAATTTAATTTCACATATTGACTCATGGAAGGTGGGATATGAGTTGCAGTTCTGTGCAGGAATTGGTCCATTCATATCAGCATATAAAACACACATTCAGCAGGGGAAATGGTCTTTCCCCACTGCATCCTCTTTCTGAGGTTTAAATCCTGGTTCAGACATCTGAAAGAAACAAATACTGGCATTTGCAAATGTTGGGAGGCTTGCAGAGTATTTATGGTCCATCTGTTTGAGGATGTCCATTTCATGCACAAACTCTGATCTCACTGTCCCCGGGTGGGGATCAGGTTTGCCAAATCACTGATGTGGTGTCGAAGGGGTCTAGGTTGATGAGCACTCAGTGGTCGTGTGCAGGTTAGGCTGTTCTGTACAATGCACAGAGGGATGCTGCACATTTCACTTTGAGATATCTCAGCCCTGGGATCATGCGTTGCCTTGTCAAGATGAGAACCTGCTATTCATTTGGGTAACGAGGAACTTCAGTTCCTCGAGCCCAGGGACTGGGGCTTGGCAAATGATCAGGAGAGTGGAAAATATTAATTGTCTTTGCATGGTTTTGAGGGTCCCCTTTCAGGGTCGATCACAATTGGGAGGTTTCAACTTCCACTGCTGTGAGTTCTTAGTCTGTACAGCGATAGTTGGGCAGTTGGCTCCTGAACTTGGGCCAACCTTTCTGCGCTGGAATGACAGATGTCCTTCTGTGTGGAATCTCGCCTGCCTCCATAACGAATATATCTGCAGAGCAGCAGACTTTTCGGTTCAGCATAAGATCCAATATGGTGTTGGGCACCGTGCTGGTGAACGGGATAAAGGATCCTCCCTTTATTGTAACACGACTGTCATGTGAGGAATGGTTAGGTAATGCTGTAACTCCAGCTTGCTGATCAATTCTGTGGAACATCACCACACATTTTTGGAGCATTGTAGAATTTGTTCTGTTCCAATGTTCCAGTTGGTCACAATTTTGAAGTGTACATAGAGTTATTTCTGCTTCTATCTGCTTTCTGGTTTGACAGGCCGCTGCCTGGAGTCCATTTTCTTCGGATCTTCAATAGTAACTGCCCGAGTTCATTCCCACAGGGAAATATTCCAATTCCTAGCAGCTTGTGGGCAGTTAATTTGTCATCTCTCACATCACTCCTTCCTGATATGGGATAAAGTACTTATTTTCCAAATCTGGAATCTTGAATTATTGACTTTCATGGTTCCTTTTAATCTTCTGCTGATGTCAAGTTGCTGAAAGGAGATTCCTGATGAAAAGATACTGCGTGCTGGAAAGGGAATGTTTACACCATTGGCACCAGGTTAAAGAATATAATATATACAAACAGCTGCCATGGTGTAGGTCTGTCTGGGACAGACTTCCCATCTGCTAAAACATTGTGCTGGCTTGACTGGAATGTTTCTCGAATCCAATGAGCTCGACATTCCACGTGTTTGCCTTTCTCTTCAACAGTTAACAAAAGTCCAGAAACAAGCTTGTGATTATCTGGAGCCATCTTGTCACCCAGACATTGTCAGTTAAAAAAGGGGGAAAAGCATCAGGCTGACCACAAATTTAACAACAAACACGTGAGCCTTTGACAGGTCTGAGTAATGATAAAACCGTTTAAGACTCATAGCAACGACACATAAGAACATAAGAAATAGGAGCAGGAGTAGGCCATCCAGCCCTTCGAGCCTGCCCCGCCATTCAATAAGATCATGGCTGATCTGTCGTGGCTCAGTTCCACATTCCCGCCCTCTCCCCATAACCCTTAATCCCCTCTCTTATCAAAAACCCATCAACCCGCGTCTTAAAAATATTGAGCGAGGCAGCCTCCACCACTTCAACGGGCAGAGAATTCCAGAGATTCACCACCCTTTGAGTGAAGAAGTTCCTCCTCAACTCCGTTCTAAACCGCCCCCACTTTATCTTGAGGCTGTGCCCTCTAGTCCTACTGTCCTTTCTGAGCGGGAAGACCCTCTCCACCTCTATCCTATCCATCCCATTCATCATCTTATATGTCTCAATGAGATCGCCCCTCATTCTTCTAAACTCTAACGAGTCCAAGCCTAGTTTATTCAGCCTCTCCTCATAGCTCAACCCATTCAACTCCGGTATCAGCCTTGTCAACCTCCTCTGCACTCCCTCCAAGGCCAAAATATCCTTGCGCAAGTGCGGCGACCAAAACTGCACACAGTACTCCAGCTGCGGCCTCACCAGTACCCTGTACAGTTGCAGCAAGACCTCCCTACTTTTATATTCAATCCCCCTTGCTATGAAGGCCAGCATCCCATTCGCCTTCCTGACCACCTGCTGCACCTGCAGGCTGGGTTTTTGCGACTCATGCACAAAGACCCCGAGGTCCCTCTGCACCGTCGCCTGCTGCAACATATTTACACCCAAGAATCATTGATATGTTATGGGCAGCAGCCCCAAAACATCCGCACTTTTTGCATTCAGCAAGCCTCCCGCATTCATTAAATCTGAGAAAATTATCTACTTTATGAGGAATAAAAAGTATTTGAAAAAAGGGGTTAACTGAGCTTGTTTGTTTAGTCACTGTAATGATGTTAATCTCCGTAGATACTCATGATGTCACAAGGGACTTTCTATCTCCTGTTAAGAAGGGGTTCCTATTCACGTGTTAGCTGATAGTGTTCGCAGAAGCTTCACCTCCAGCTCATAAAGTTTAGCAGCGCCAGTGACAAGGAGAGGATCGGTCAGAATCTCAGATCAATAGACTGGAGTGTCACAACAATGCATCAGCATCGAATGACAATGGATTGGAATGTTACAGCAATTGATGATAATCTGGGATTAACACAACTGAATGATACGGCAATGGTTCAGAGTCTGAGAACAACCTGGTGGAATATTACAGCAATGGACAGAGCTTTGTCCTATTGGATTGACAGGCTTCATGAAAATAGCTGGTGGATAACGTCAGCTGATCGGATCACATTTGTAATTCACATTTTCCAGTACTTTTACTATCCCATCCTGGCCATTAATGGAGTCCCAGGTAAATCTCAATAACCAGTTAATAATTAGATAAGAATGTTTAACTATATTTCTCCTCTCGTCCCTTTGTTTGCTGTTGCCGTTTCTGTTGAGTCTCAGTGTTCAGATATTAACATCCCCATGTCCATTCGCATTTAGAATGTTCTTAATAATTCAATTTCTCCACTTTGCTCCAGGTGGAATCTATCATAAACTTCATATGCACCATCTCACAGTCTGACCTGTATTCATGCATCCAGAGAACATTTGTGTTTGGCTGATGTATTAATAACTTTTTTCCTCAGGTGGGTGAAACTGGCTGGGAGGTCCCTTGGTTTTCCCAACATAACGAAATTCCTGATGCCGTGTGTGCTGAACCATTCGTCCCACTGACCTGCACTTGAACCTTGTCCCTCCACACCCGTCTCATCCATGAACCCGTCCAAGTCTTTCTTAAATGTTAAAAGTGACCCCACATTGACCACTTTATCCGGCAGCTCATTCCACACTCCCACCACTCTCTGTGTGAAGAAACCCCCCCTAATATTCCCTTTAAACTTTTCTGCTTTCACCCTGAACCCGTGCCCTCTGGTTTTTCTCTCCCCTCGCCTCAGTGGAAAAAGCCTGCTTGTATTCACTCTATCGATACCCATCAAAATCTTATACACCTCTATCAAATCTCCCCTCATTCTTCTACACTCCAGGGAATAAAGTCCTAACCTGTTCAATCTCTCTCTGTAACTATCCAGGTGATTATCCAGGTAAGTCTTAAACGATGCCAGCGTGTCTGCCTCCACCACCCTACTTGGCAGTACATTCCAGGCCCCCACCACCCTCTGTGTAAAAAACGTCCCTCTGATATCTGAGTTAAACCTCGCCCCTCTCACCTTGAACCTGTGACCCCTCGTAATCGTCACCTCCGACCTGGGAAAAAGCTTCCCACTGTTCACCCTATCTATACCCTTCATAATTTTGTACACCTCCATTAGGTCTCCCCTCATTCTCCGTCTTTCCAGGGAGGACAACCCCAGTTTGCCCAATCTTTCCTCATAGCTCAGACCCACCATACCAGGCAACATCCTGGTGAACCTCCCCTGCACTCTCTCTAAAGCCTCCATGTCCTTCTGGTAGTGCGGCGACCAGAACGAGACACAGTACTTCAAATGTGGCCTAACCAACGTTCTACGCAGCTCCAACATCAGACTCCACCTTTTATACTCTATACCCCGTCCTATAAAGGGAAGCAGATCACATGCCTTCTTCACCACCTTCTCCACCTGTGCTGCCACCTTCAAAGATTTGTGGACTTGCACACCTCGGTCCCTCTGTGTCCCTTGATGGTTCTGCCATTTATCTTAACACAATGATACAGAAACAGAGGGAGAGATACAGAGAAAAGGTACAGAGGAAAAGTCAGATCAGCACAAATGCAGGTAAAGTTTTACACATCACCAATAACTGATATTTGGGACCAGGAAGAAGGGAAAACAAGGGGGATGGGGAACAATGAGGGGGAGAGAAACAGAAACAGACAATGTGAGTGAGAAGGATGGAGAAAGATTGTTCTCAGTTAACAATTGAGTTGAACAGTCAGGGGCTAAGTTCTGTGGGATGGATGTATCGAATATTAACAAAGACGCCTCTCCAGAGTGGATGATATCTGGGAAGGGATGGGATTAGCAGGAGGTTGGATGGAAGATAAGGACTGGAATGAACAAAGAGATAAGCTTGGTCTCCATTCCAGTTCCACAACAAGTACTGTCTGTGTCGTTGGCCAAAAAGTAAAGAATACATTTGATGTTTAAATTGGCCTGGGAGCAATTAGAATTCATTTTAATGAGGTTGTGTTTGTGGGATTCGATTTCACTCTCTCAGCCTCTCCAGTGATCTCCCTGAATTCGATAACCAGGAGAATGGAGTGAGAAAAAGAGGGTGAGTGAGGGAAGGTATGGGGGAAGAGAGAAATAAGCAGAGCAGGGGATAGAGCAAAGTGAGGCAGGATTTGGTGCCTTCACTGCCTCGTCACCGCTCAGCTCATAGTCCCGATCCTGTCAGAGCCTCGTGAAAAGTATAGCAGCCAATCCCAATCCTACTCCAGAGGCATTTAGAAATATTGAGAAAGCAAGGAATTTGAGCAGTAGAATATATATTCATCAGCTCCAGCGGTCCAAAGGAGAGGGGTCAAGTGAGCAGAGCGATCGGGAGACCGTGCGAGGGATCAGGGGAGCAGAGAGATACAGAGACAGAATGAGGTGCCAGGTGAGCAGAGAGATACGGAGACAAAGATAGGGAGCAGGGCAGGGAGAATAAGAGACAAGGAGAGGACCAGGGAAGTAGAGGCATATGGAGACCAGGAGTGTGACCAGGGGAACAGATACATATGCAGACAAGGAGAGGGATGACAAAGGAAGATATACGAGAAAAGTCGTGAGATCATGGGTGCAGAAATCTGGAGACAAGGAGAGGGATCGGGGTGGGGATTGCAGAGCAGAGAGATGTAGAGACAAGGACAAGACTAGAGTAGCAGAGGGATATGGAGCCAAGGGAAGAGTCGAGGTAACAGTGAGTCACAGCCAAGGAGATGGGCATGGGAATAAGAGAGATGTGAAACCAAATAGAGAAAACAGTAGAGAAGAAAGTTACTGACAGAACGGGAGGAAAGAGGCACAGAGACTTACCGAGGGACCAGCTAAAAGCAGAAATACGTAAACACGGAAAGTAACTATGGCAGCATAGACATACAGTAACAAGGAGGGGGACGAGGATCTCGGGAGTAAACAGATACAGAGACTAAGATTCAGAGCAGGGAACTGAGAGGTACAGCGATGAGGATTGTGACGAGGGGAACAGAGATACGTGTAGACCTGGACAGGGGTGAGTGGAGTGGAGAGATATGGAAATAATTCACAGAATGAGGATCTGAGGACTGTGAAGCCATGGGTCAGAGCTGGGTAGCTGGTAACTGGGGAGTGAAACAGCTGTATCAGATGGAGACAGTTTTATAACCAAGGCAACGACCTGGAGAAAGGCACTGGGAGGAGATGTATTGAAGAAGAATATTGTCATTGCACACAACATAAGGATAATTACTTTACCCTGACTTGGTGCTGCCTGCTGGGAAGCATACGCCTTTCTGAAGCAAATGCCATCATGCCTTAACTTGTTCAGTAAATTATGGTGAAATATCCAAACAGGTTTTCTTTTGAAATCCGAAAACTCCATGTCGACATTTACAGAAATATCCAACCTGCTTGTTCCATCCTCACATGAATGACCCAGAGGTGATTCAATCTGAAAACTATTATTATTATAATTTTAATATAATATAATTATTAGAATTATTACTAACGCATCTGTTTGAGCAAAGCAGTAAGAATACAACATTAAGCAGGAAAATGGAAGGGAGTGTCATTAAAACAGGCAAAGGCTGTTTCAGTTTTCAGATTGAATCACCTCTGGGTAATTCATGTGAGGATGGAACAAGCAGGTTGGATATTTCTGTAAATGTCGACATGGAGTTTTCGGATTTCAAAAGAAAACCTGTTTGGATATTTCACCATAATTTACTGAACAAGTTAAGGCAGATGGCAAGTGTGAGGTTATCCACTTTGGAAGCAATAACAGTAAAATGGACTATTATTTTAATGGTGAAAAATTACAACATGCTACGGTGCAGAGGGACCTGGGGGTCCTTGTGCATGAATCGCAAAAACCCAGCCTGTAGGTGCAGCAGGTGATCAAGAAGGCGAATGGGATGTTGGCCTTTATAGTGAGGGGGATAGAATATAAAAGCAGGGAGGTCTTGCTGTAATTGTACAAGGTGAGGCTGCAAATACAGTACTGTGTGCAATTTTGGTCCCTGTATTTGCGAAAGGTTATATTGGGTTTGGAGGGAGTACAGACAAGGTTCACCAGTTTGAAACTGGAGATGAGGGGGTTAGCTTATGAGCAGAGATTGAGTAGATTGAACCTGTATTCGTTGGAGTTTAGAAGGCTGAGGGGTGATCTTATAGAGACATATTAGATAATGAAGGGGCTCGATAGGGTAGAGGCAGAGAGGTTCTTTCCACTTAGAAAGGAAACAAGAACTAGAGGACACAGCCTCAAAATAAGGGGGAGTCGGTTTGGAACAGAGTTGAGGAAGGACTTCTTCTCTCAGAGGGTAATGAATCTCTGGAATTCTCTGCCCATTGAAGCAGTGGAGGCCACCTCGTTAGATATGTTTAAGTCACATTTCTGATCAATAAGGGAATTAAGGGTTACGGGGAGCAGGTGGGTGAGTGGAACTGAACCACAATCAGATCAGTCATGATCTTATTGAATGGCGGGGCAGGCTCGAGGGGCTGGATGGCCCACTCCTGCTCCTATTTCTTATGTTCTTATATTAGATGTTGAATTAACATGTGTATAATTTCAGGCTATCTGTCACTCCCCTGTCTCTAACACAACTAAAAATAAAATACTGCTGAAGCTGAAATCTGAAACAAAAAACAGAACATTCTGGAAAATCTAAGCAGTCCTGAGAGTGTCTGTGAAGGGAGAATGGAGTCAGAAGTCTGACACCAGGTTTAAGTGCAACCAATTTTCTTTCCAATTTATTTAAGGGAGAGTGGATGCAACGCTGTGAGTCTCCGTGACCCTTCATCAGCGCTCGGAGAATTCCCACCATCCTTTGTTTTTCTCAGGGAAAGTTTTGTTGATTTTGTCAATTCCAAGTCTGCAGAGCGTTCCCCAAACTGACACACACACACACAGACACAGACACACACACACACACACACACACACACACACACACACTCTCACACACACACATACTCACACACACACAGACACACAAACACACACACACACAGACACACATACACACACACACACACACTCTCACACACACACATACTAACACACACACAGACACACAAACACACACACACACAGACACACAGACACACACACACACACATAGACACACACATACACACACAGACACACGCACACAGACACACACACACACACACATACACACACACACACACACACACACACACACACACACACACACAGACACACCCACACACAGACACACAGACACACACACACACACACACACACACACGCACACAGACACACACAGACACACACACTCACACACAGAACATAGAACACTACAGCACAAAGAGGCCCTTCACCCCACAAGTTGTGCCGATCATATCCATCCCTTCCAGGCCATAGAACTGTCTGTAACTCCCAATCCCATTAAATCCCATATACTCATCCAGAAGTCTTTGAAAAGACCCTAGCGAGTTCGCCTCCACCACCACCGACGACAGCCGATTCCACTCACGCAACACCCTCTGAGTGAAAAACTTACCCCTAACATATTCCTCTGTACCTGCTCCCCAGCACCTTAAACCTGTGTCCTCTCGTAGTGACCATTTCAGCCCTGGGAAATAGCCTCCGAGAATCCACCCTATCAATTCCTCCCAGCATTTTATGAACCTCTATCAGGTCACCTCGCAACCTTCTCCTCTCCAGGGAGAAGAGACCGAGCTCCCTCAACCTATCTTCATAAGGCATGCCTCCCAATCCAGGCACCATCCTTGTAAATCTCCTCTGCACCCTCTCAATAGCTTCCACATCCTTCCTGTAGTGAGGCGACCAGAACTGTGCACAGTACTCAGTGCTGTGCCGGTGACACAGTCTGTTTTGACCCTTATTCAGTGAACAAAGATTTGTGAATAGACCTCTTGTTCATGCAGCAATATTTATTTACAAACAATTAATAAGTACCCCTCCCACAATCAATAGATACATGACAGCGCAGAGTCACTGAGCAGAGACTGAGGCATCAGGAGGGCCTCAACCGGGTTCTTGGGATCATGTCACATTATCTGTAATACCCATGATTTGCCTGAACTTACAACATCTCACATACTGTCCTGTCTGGAGACAATACACATCTCTTTAACCTATGCTTAACGCTATCTCCACTCACATTGTCTGCACCTTTAGGACTTGAACAGCACAGTAGCTGTAAAGAGTCACATTCTAATCAGTAATCTGTAAACTGTGAGTGCCTTTACCTGCCCTGTTTCTGATCAAAACTTTCCACACACCTGACGAAGGAACAGCGTTCCGAAAGCTTGTGGGTTTACTATCAAATAAACTTAATGAACTTTAACTTGATGTTGTGAGACTTTTTACTGCGTTTATCCAAGTCCAACAACGGCATCTCCACATCATTTCATCCATGTATGCAGTTACTTAGGAATTAGGCTCATTTTAAAATCAGACCAGGCAATTTCTATAATATTAACATGAACATTTCCAGTTCAATATTTAAATACGCCAGTGTCAAACACAGCTCGGCCAAATGTCAGTTGAGTTCATGCATCAAAATGGAATGTTTTCCAGAATTATCAGTCACTTAATGTTGAATTGTTTCTGGATAGGAAGGGAGTCATTGCAATGTTACAAACAAGGATTTGCAATTTGACCACGGCACCTTTAATCATTTTATTGTGAATATTCTGTGGTATTTTGCAGACTTTGCTGTTGCTTCACTGTGTGTAATTAATTCCAGAAATCTCAGGATGAATTAACACAGCAAAATGCTTCCATAGTCTGTGCCTATAAAGCTTGATGTCTAATATCTGGATTTATTTCTGCTCCTTAAAGTTAACGTGATGACAATTGGAATACTCTCTCAGGAAAGATGTGGTCTCTCCAAATGTGTAACACACTACCTGGTTTCGATGGCAGCCGCAGATCTACTGGTCGTTATTTTTGATGTGATATTGAGACAAATTCCAATTGTTTATTGGGAGCATTTCCGATTCCTCTGGGACATGGATGTGTGTAATATCCACGCTGTGCTCCTTTATGCAGCTACTCACTGTTCTGTTTGGTTCACTGTCGCTTTCACCTTTGATCGACTTGTGACAATTTGTTGCCCCATGCTGAAAAGTAAATTTTGCACCGACAAAATGGCTAAAGTTGTCCTGGGATCAATCACTGTTCTGAGCTGTTGTAAGAACATTTTTTGGTATTTTATGCTGTCAAATTCGTATATGTTGGTGAACGACCCATGGTTTTGCAGTGTTTCTTTCTTTGTCATGGATTCTCCTGTCTGGATCGCCGTTGAACTCAGCCATCATATTCTAAACCCCTGTGTCCCATTTGTTCTGATTCTGTTGTTCAATATTTACACTGTCAGGCACATTTTAGTGACCAGCAGGTCTCGCAGGAGACTCCGAACTCCTATCAATGGAAAAGGTACCAAAGACCCAGAGATGCAGAATCGAAGGAAATCTATTATTTTGCTCTTTGCTATCTCAGTGAATTTTATCATATTATGGGCAATGATAATGGTATACTCTGTATGGAGGCGGATGTATTATTTGGGGTATCATGCTGTTTGGATGGGTGATTCTGTTCAGGATTTCGGCTTCATCCTACAGCTCATGAGTTGCTGCACAAATACTTGTATATACGCTGTGTCACAGAGGAAGTTCAGAGAGCAGTTGAAGAATGTGCTCAAACGTCCCTTTGTGCTCAGTGTGCAATTATTTCAATGATGCTCAGAACAGGCAAAGAATAATTCATAGAATCCTTGATTTAATTGCACATTTCCCAATGTGACAGGGCCAAGTGTGACAGAGAAGGTTGTGCCCTGTTGATGTGTTTATTGATTGTAGGGAATTAAACCCGAATATGGGGAAAGGAAGGAAGACCCTGTTGCTTTGGTGGTGGTGAACATTTTTTGACAATGCAGGAGAAGCCTCTCTAAACGGTGGCAATAAACGCTGCAGGAAACTCGCAGTGGGATTTGAATGGAATTAGGATTTGGTGCAACGCTGAAACTTCTCAGTCAGTTATTCACATAAGTGGCTTTCTCCTGTTCATTTGTTCCTATATCCCTATGATTGTATTATTCGATTTATAGAACAAAATTATGAAATATGTAATTCTTCCCAAGTAATTAATCTCAAAGTATTACTTTCATTTTTAATGTTCTGTTTTAGCAGAGAGACCGGTTTCCAATATCTGTCAGAGTGTGGTACGATTGTGTGCCTTTACGAAAGGTACTTTAAACATGTTCCATGTCGTTGTAAACAGCCTTCATTTTTCATCATGGCACCGAGCTGCTGGTTCAATGCCTTCTAATTACAGCTTAAATGATTTAAAGGCGCTTACTTTATGTATTTAATTTGGGCCTAATGCACTTTCTGGGAGTTTATGAATGTTTGAAGTGTTGTGGGGAGATTGATTGACAGGTCAGGTGGGACAGTTTCTTTTTCACTCCCAATTCTTCTTCACTGACTTTCAGTTTGATTGTTAGTTTGTTAGAAGGTGGATAGATTTTGGGTTGGGTGCAGTGGTGCGGTGCTCTCTCCCCGGTGTTCTGGGAAGATGTTCTGGCTTCAGTTTGTCAGCTTGTGTCAAAAAAGCTGCAGAATCCAACAACAAAACCTAAGCTGAAGGGCTTCCTGTGCTCATCCCAAAAAGGGTGTTTGTTTATTGGGCTAATTTGGTTGGGAAAGTGTATTTCGTTGCTGAGATTTATGCAGTTCCATGGTTGATTTTTTTTCTTGCTTGTAATTGCTAAAAGTGATTGCTACTTTTCTTGCTCTGTGATAACTGTACTCTTCAATTCACTCTGTTTGATAAAAACTCCCTAGTGGGTTACGCGAACCATACCTGAAGTGAAATGTTACATGTTTACCCACGCTAAATTCAAAACGCAGAATTTTGGTCTTGTCTGACCTCATCAAATATCTTCGGTTTCGGACCACCTGGGCTAAAATATCTATTCCCTGATGGCTTAGGGATTATTTGACTAAAACATTGAGTGGTGAGCATGGTAATGTTTTCTTTTCCGGTGTTGTATTAAGGTCTAACTAGGGAGTGACTTGTGAAATAAAGACTCTTTCTGAAGCGAAGAGCTTCCCAAGATGGTGATTCATTGACAGTGAGTCATTCAGAGCGGTTTACAAAGGTGACTAAAACCAACCTTTCTCAACCTGCAAAAATGTTCCAGTTGACGTGACCTGACAGCACACAGAAGGTGGGGATAATTGTGTTTGCAGCTGAGCATTTAAAATTGCCGGAAGTACAGTCAGGACCATTGGAAACGAAATGAAATGAAATAAATGGAAATGTGGTGAAGGCAGAGAAGAGAGTTCATTCTCTGAAATTGCTGAACTCAATACTCAGTCCAGAAACTGTAAAGTACTGAATCAGAAGATGAGATTCTGTTCCTCCAACTTGTACTGGAGTTCACTAGAACGTGACAAAAGGCCGAAGACAGACATATGGACAGGAGGGCAGGATGGTGTGTTAAAGTGGCAAGTGACAGGAAAGTCTCGGCTTTGCTTGTGAACAGAACAAAGGAGTTCAACAAAGCAATAACCCAGTCTGCATTTGGTCTGTCTGATGGTGAGCAAATCACATTGGAGCAGTGAATGCAGTAGACCAGATGAAATAAGGTGCATGTGAAGTGCTGCTACACCTTAAAAGGATGTTAAGGATCTGGGGCAGTGAGTAGGGAGGAGGGAGAGGGCAGTTTTTGCACCTTCTCAGAGTGCATGGGAAGAGGCCATGGGAAGGAGATGAGGTGTAGGGTGCGATGCTAGAGTGGACCAGGATGTCCCTGTGGAATGCTGAGGAGGGTGGGGTGTGAGGGGAAGTTGTGTTGACTGGTGGCATCATGCTGGAATTGGCAGAAATGGTGTGTGGTGATCCTTTGAATGCAGAGACTGGTGGGGTGAAAAGTGAGGAGAAGTGGAACCTTATCCTAGTTCGGGGAGGGAGGGAAGGTAGTGAGAGCTGTGGCCAGGGGGATGTGTTCTACGCGGCTGAGAGCTCTGTCAACTACAGTGGGTGGAAATGCACGATTGAGGAAGAGGGAAGACATATTGGCAGCGCTATTTTGGGAAGTGGCCTCATCAAAACTTCTGCGGTGGATATGAAGGAACTGAGAGAACGGGATATAGAACATAGAACATAGAACATAGAACATTACAGCGCAGAACAGGCCCTTCGGCCCACGATGTTGCGCCGACCAGTTACAAAAACAATGACCCACTAGCCTATACGAATCCCTTTTCGTCCATAAACCTATCCAGAGATCTCTTAAACGCCCCCAAACTAGACGCATTTACAACTGCAGCAGGCAGGGCATTCCAATCCCTCACCACCCGCTGGGTAAAGAACCTACCCCTGACATCCGTCCTGTAGCTACCCCCCCTTAATTTAAAGCCATGCCCCCTCGTGCTAGCTTTCTCCATCCGAGGAAAAAGGCTATCACTATCCACCCTATCTAAACCTCTAATCATCTTATATGTTTCAATAAGATCCCCTCTTAGCCGCCTTCTTTCCAACGAAAACAACCCTAGATCCCTCAGTCTCTCCTCATAGGACCTCCCCACCATACCAGGCAACATCCTAGTAAACCTCCTCTGCACCCTCTCCAACGCCTCCACATCCTTCTTGTAATGCGAGGACCAGAACTGCACACAGTACTCCAAGTGCGGCCGCACCAGAGTAGTGTACAGTTGCAACATTACACTGCGACTCCTAAATTCAATCCCCCTACCAATAAACGCCAAGACACCGTACGCCTTCTTGACAACCTTATCTACTTGATTCCCAACTTTCAGGGATCTATGTACACACACACCTAGATCCCTCTGTTCATCCACACTATTCAAAGTCCTCCCGTTAGCCCTATACTCGACACATCTGTTGCTCCTACCAAAGTGAATTACCTCACACTTCTCCGCATTAAATTCCATCCGCCACCTCTCGGCCCAGCTCTGCAACCTATCTAAGTCTCCCTGCAGACTATGACACCCTTCCTCACAATCTACCACACCTCCAACTTTGGTGTCATCAGCAAATTTACTAATCCACCCAACTATACCCTCATCCAGATCATTAATAAAAATTACAAACAACAGTGGCCCCAAAACAGATCCCTGAGGCACACCACTCGTAACTGCACTCCATGATGAATATTTACCATCCACCACCACCCTCTGTCTCCTATCTGATAGCCAATTCCTGATCCAACTTCCTAGATTACCCACAATCCCATACATCTGCATTTTCTGCAGAAGCCTACCATGGTGAACCTTATCGAACGCCTTACTAAAATCCATGTATACCACGTCAACTGCCTTACCCCCATCCACCTCTTTGGTCACCTTCTCAAAAAACTCAATAAGGTTAGTAAGGCACGACCTACCCGCTACAAAACCATGCTGACTATTTCTAATCAATTCATTACACTCCAAATAACTATAAATCCTATCCCTAATAATTTTTTCTAAAACCTTGCCCACAACAGAAGTAAGACTCACCGGTCTATAATTCCCGGCAAAGTCTCTGTTCCCCTTCTTAAACAATGGGACAACATTCGCTATCCTCCAATCCTCCGGGACTACACCAGAGACCAATGACGACCTGAAGATCTGAGCCAGAGGCTCTGCAATCACCTCTCTAGCCTCCCAGAGAATCCTAGGGTAGATCCCATCCGGACCAGGGGACTTATCTATTTTCAGCCCCTCAAGAATTTCCAGCACATCCTCTTTATCAACCGTAATACTGTCTATTTTACACCCCTGCAACCCAATGTCCTCCTCAGCTATATTCATGTCCCCCTGCGTGAACACCGAAGAGAAATATTGGTTCAATACTTCTCCAATCTCCTTCGGTTCCACACACAACTTCCCCCTACTGTCTGTAACTGGCCCTAATCTTGCCCTGACCAACCTTCTGTTCTTGACATACCTATAGAACGCCTTAGGATTCTCCTTAATCCTATCAGCCAAAGTCTTCTCATGTCCTCTTTTAGCCCTTCTCAACTCACTCTTCAACTCCCTCCTAGCCAATCTAAAGCTTTCTAGTGCACTATCTGAGCCCTCCAATCTCATCCGAACATAAGCCTCCTTTTTCTTTTTAACCATCGACTCAACTCTTTTAGTGCACCACGGTTCCCTAGATCTACCAAATCCACCATGCCTGACAGGGACATACCTATCAAGGACTCGCAGTAGCTGCTCCTTGAAAAAACTCCACATTTCAGACGTTCCCAGTCCCTGTAATCCCCTAATCCAATCCATATAGATGGAGCCCTTACGGGATATGGGGTGTGAAGAGCTGTCGTCAGAGTAACTGTGGAAGTCGGTGGGCCTATACTGCCCACTAGTGGACAGTGTATCGACAGAAATAGAGACAGAGAGGGTCAAAGAAGGGAAGAGTCAGAGATGGACCATGTGAAGGTGATAGATGGGTGGAAATTAGAAGCAAAATTGATATTTTTTCCAGATCCGGATGAGAGAATGAAGTGGCAGCAAAATAGTCATCAATGTATCGATAAAGGAATTGTGGGAGGGGGCCGGAGTAGGACTGGAATAGGGAATGTTCCAAACAGCCCATTAAGAGACAGACATTACTGGGAACCATGCTGGCTCCCATAGTCACACCTTTAATTTGGAGGAAGTGAGACGAGTTAAAGGAGAAGTTATTGAGTGAGACAACAAGTTCAACCAGACGGAGAAGAGTGCTGGTGGATGGGGATTGTTCAGATCTCTATTCGAGGAAGAAGCGATGAGCTTTGAAGCCATTATGTTGCGGAATGGAGTGACGATGGATTGGACATACATAGTTTGGAGGAGGCGGTTTGAGCCTGGGAACTGGAAGTCATTGATATGACTTGGGGCATCGGAGGAATCACGGATATCAGTGGGAAGGGACTGGATGAAAGGACAAGGAACAGAACCAAGATAGGAGGAACCGATTTCGGTGAGGCAGGGAAAGGCTGGCGCAATGGGCCTACTGGGGCAGTCCTGTTTATCGATATTGGGATTGAGGTAGAAATGGGCTGCCTGAGGCTGGGAGACGATGAGATTGGAAGCTGTAGATGAAAGTTTTCTACTGGAGGTAAAGTCAATGACAGTCCCGGGAAAAGTTGCTTGATGTTCAGTGACCAGGTCGTGGTTCAGGAAGAGTTGGCGTTCAGCCTCTGTGAGGCCGAGCTCTGTATAGCAGACAACAGTGGCATCGCCCTTATCGGTGGTTTTGATGACAAGGACAGAGTTTGTCCTAAGACAGCAAAGGGCAGCAAGTTCAGAAGGAGACAACTTGGAGTGGTTGAGTGGATTGGAGGAGTTGAGACTGGCAATTTCACGTCGATAATTGTGGATGAAAAGATAAAAGCAGGTAAAGGCCAGAAGGAGGTGCCCAGGTTGAGGGGCAATGCCGAACATAGAACATAGAACATTACAGCGCAGAACAGGCCCTTCGGCCCACGATGTTGCGCCGACCAGTTAAAAAACAATGACCCTCTAACCTAAACCAATCCCTTTTCGTCCATAAACCTATCCACGGATCTCTTAAACGCCCCCAAACTAGGTGCATTTACAACCGCAGCAGGCAGGGCATTCCAATCCCTCACCACCCTCTGGGTAAAGAACCTACCCCTGACATCCGTCCTATAACTACCCCCCCTTAATTTAAAGCCATGCCCCCTCGTGCTAGCTTTCTCCATCCGAGGAAAAAGGCTATCACTGTCCACCCTATCTAAACCTCTAATCATCTTATATGTTTCAATAAGGTCCCCTCTTAGCCGCCTTCTTTCCAGCGAAAACAACCCCAAATCCCTCAGTCTCTCCTCATAGGACCTCCCCTCCATACCAGGCAACATCCTGGTAAACCTCCTCTGCACCCTCTCCAAAGCCTCCACATCCTTCCTGTAATGTGGGGACCAGAACTGCACACAGTACTCCAAGTGCGGCTGCACCAGAGTAGTGTACAGTTGCAACATGACGCTGCAACTCCTAAATTCAATCCCCCTACCAATAAACGCCAAGACACCATATGCCTTCTTAACAACCCTATCTACTTGATTCCCAACTTTCAGGGATCTATGTACACATACACCTAGACCCCTCTGTTCATCCACACTATTCAAAGTCCTCCCGTTAGCCCTATACTCGACACATCTGTTATTCCTACCAAAGTGAATTACCTCACACTTCTCCGCATTAAACTCCAACCGCCACCTCTCGGCCCAGCTCTGCAACCTGTCTAAGTCTCCCTGCAAACTATGACACCCTTCCTCACAATCTACCACACCTCCGACTTTGGTGTCATCAGCAAATTTACTAATCCACCCAACTATATCCTCATCCAGATCATTTATAAAAATTACAAACAGCAGTGGGCCCAAAACAGATCCCTGAGGCACACCACTCGTAACCAAACTCCATGACGAATATTTACCATCAACCACCACCCTCTGTCTCCTATCTGCTAGCCAATTCCTGATCCAATTTCCTAGATTACCCTCAATCCCATACATCTGCATTTTCTGCAGAAGCCTACCATGGTGAACCTTATCAAACGCCTTACTAAAATCCATATATACCACGTCAACTGCCTTACCCCCATCCACCTCTTTGGTCACTTTCTCAAAAAACTCAATAAGGTTAGT
This sequence comes from Carcharhinus amblyrhynchos, assembly GCF_965287045.1. Classification (NCBI taxonomy): domain Eukaryota; kingdom Metazoa; phylum Chordata; class Chondrichthyes; order Carcharhiniformes; family Carcharhinidae; genus Carcharhinus; species Carcharhinus amblyrhynchos. The sequence continues at coordinate 905,960 of NC_137355.1, forward strand.
AAGGCACGACCTACCCGCTACAAAACCATGCTGACTATCTCCAATCAAATCAGTACTCTCCAAATAACTATAAATCCTATCCCTAATAATTTTTTCTAAAACCTTACCCACAACAGAAGTGAGACTCTCCGGTCTATAATTCCCGGGGAAGTCTCTGTTCCCCTTCTTAAACAATGGGACAACATTCGCTAACCTCCAATCTTCCGGTACTACACCAGAGGCCAACGACGACCTGAAGATCAGAGGCAGAGGTTCTGCAATCACTTCTCTTGCCTCCCAGAGAATCCTAGGGAAAATCCCATCCGGACCAGGGAACTTATCTATTTTCAAACCCTCAAGAATATCCAGCACATCCTCCTTATCAACTGCAATACTGTCTATTCTACTCCCCTGCAACCCAGTGTCCTCCTCAGCTATATTCTTGTCCCCCTGTGTGAACACCGAAGAGAAATATTGGTTCAATGCCTCTCCAATCTCTTCCGGTTCCACACATAACTTCCCTCTGCTGTCTATAACTGGCCCTAATCTTGCCCTAACCAACCTTCTGTTCTTAACATACCTATAGAACGCCTTAGGATTCTCCTTAATCCTATCAGCCAAAGTCTTCTCATGTCCTCTTTTCGCCCTTCTTAACTCACTCTTCAACTCCCTCCTAGCCAATCTAAAGTTTTCTAGTGCACTACCCGAGCCTTCAAGTCTCATCCGAACATAAGCCTCCTTTTTCTTTCTAACCAACGAATCAACTTTTTTAGTGCACCACGGTTCCCTAGCCCTACCAATTCCTCCTTGCCTGACAGGGACATACCTATCACAGACCTGCAGTAGCTGCTCCTTGAAAAAACTCCACATTTCGGACGTTCCCAGTCCCTGTAATCTCCTAGTCCAACCTATGCTTCCTAATTCTCTCCTAATGGCCTCATAATTACCCTTCCCCCAGCTAAAACTACTGGCCCGAGGTTCATGCCTATCCCTTTCCATCAGTAAGGTGAACGTAACCGAATTGTGGTCACTATCACCAAAATGCACACCAACTTCCAAGTCCAGCACCTGGTCTGGCTCATTTCCCAGCACCAAATCCAATATAGCCTCACTTCTAGTTGGCCTATCTACATACTGAGTCAAAAAACCTTCCTGCACACTTTGTACAAAAATTGACCCCTCTAATGAGCTAGAGCTATAGCAATTCCAGTCAATATTAGTAAAGTTAAAATCCCCCATAACAATTACCCTATTACTTTAACTCCTAACCAGGATCGTCTCCGCAATCCTTTCCTCAACCTCTCTAGAACTTTTAGGAGGTCTATAAAAGACTCCCAACAGGGTGACCTCTCCTCTCCTATTTCTAATCTCTGCCCAGACTACCTCAACAGACAAGTCCTCATCAAACTTCCTCTCTGACACTGTGATACAGTGCTTGACCAATAATGCTACCCCTCCCCCCCTCCTACCTCCTTCTCTACTCCGACTGAAGCATTTGAACCCCGGGACCTGCAACAACCATTCCTGACCCTGCTCGATCCATGTCTCTGAAATGGCCACAACATCAAAGTCCCAGGTACTGATCCACGCTGCAAGTTCATCCACTTTATTGCGAATACTCCTCGCATTAAAGTATACGCATTTCAAACCCTGCTCCGCCCCACCCCTGCGATGCTGTGCATTGCAGTCCCCATCCATGCCCCCCTCACTTTCACCCCCTCTACTCAGGATCCCACCCCCCCTCCGAATCAGTTTAAACCCCCCTGCATAGCCTTTGCAAATTTACCCCCCAGGATATTGGTCCCCCTCTGATTCAGGTGTAGACCATCACTCTTATAGAGGTCCCACCTTCCCCAGAATGAGCCCCAATTGCTCAAGTACCTGAACCCCTCCCTCCTGCACCATCCCCTCAGCCACGAGTTCAAACTTTCCCTCTCTCTATTCCTCTCTAAACTATCCCGTGGCACAGGCAAGAGTCCCGAGATAACCACTCTATCAGACTTGGCCTTTAGTTTCCACCCCAACTCCATAAATCCCTGCTTAATATCCCCTTCCCTTAACCTCCCTATGTCATGTGTCCCCACATGAACTATAACTTGGGGTTGATCTCCCTCTCCCCTAAGAGTCCTGAATACCCTTTCCGATACATCCCGGACCCCAGCCCCCGGTAGGCAACACACCAGCCCCGAGTCCCTACCTTTACTTCCGACTCTCCTATCCGTCCCCTTAACTGTGGAGTCCCCAATCACGAGGCCCAATCTTTTACAGCCCCTAACCACCTGAGCTTTCACACTAGGCTCACCCCCAGAGACCTGCTCCCTTCGGTTATCCCCAGTTGATTCCTCCTCAACTGTAGCCTCCAGGACCGAAAACCTATTTTGGAGGGGAACAGCCCCAGGGGATTGTCCCCCCAATTGCTTCTTTCCCCTCTCCCTGGCAGTGACCCAAGACTCATTTCTAGGAGTGACTATCTTCTTATAACTCCTATTGATGTCCTCCTCCGCCTCCCAAATTATGCGGAGTTCCTCTAATTCCACCTCCAGCTCCTTTACACACTCCTCCAGAAGCTGCAATCGAACACACTTCCTACAGGTAAAATCACCAGAAACACTACTGGAGTCCCTCACCACATACATCCCACAGGAGATGCAGCTTACTGCCTGAACTGCCATCCCTGAAACAATTACCAGCAGAAAAATAAAAATATAAAAAAAACTTCCCCCACACTTATAATTACGTTAGAGGAGGTGGGAGGGTGGGATTCTCTACCAGTGTAGAGGATCGGGTATCCTCTCTCCTCTAATTTATAGGGTTAGGGGCCCGAGAAAAAAAAACTACAACTACCGGTAAGCGTCCTAGTGACGACTTCCGGTTTCTAACTAATTTTAAAAAAACGCCGAAACTCGCGACTTTAAAACTGTAAATAAAAAGTTAAACAATATAAACGAAAAATGTACCTTTTTGCTGCCTCCTAACACACCCAAAAATCGCTGCCTCTCGATACTGCTCCTCAGGAACAAGAAGGTGGGTGAAAGGATCTGATTACCTGGGGGAAGACACCTGCCCAAAGAAGTGAGCACGGAGACGAAGGTGGTGGATAGAGTTCAGGATCAGGAGCCCAAAGTTCATTTACGTGAGGAAGTCAGGTAACAAAGCCGAGTACTTTGCTGAGCACAGCACGCTCAGCCTCAGAGAAGGGAAGGTCAGAAGGTTTCGTGAATAAGTGCCAAGGGCTGTGGTTCAGAGGGATGAGATCTGAGGGACGAGAGAAGGTGGAATGTCCTGGATGGGTGTTGGTATTGATGGATTGTTGGAACTTGCACCTTAACACCTAAAGGAAGAGAAAAAGTCTCTTCTGAATGTGTCAAATGAAACGGAAATGAAGTAAAACTGGGGGCCAGGATATCTTTCAGAAAGAGTGAGTTGGTGCTGCTGGAGAGACATATTCGGGGTGAGCATATGGTGGCTGACGGCACTGATCTCAGGATGCAGAACAGCATTCAGAGGGGCAATGTACACCCTGGAGATACCGTTAATCCTTGGTGGATTCGGAAGATGAGGGGTGGAACTTCATTTGGAATCCACGTGCAGTGAGTCAGAGACAGAAACTGAGGAGGAAATCTGGCTGTGAGAGCGAGTTTTGGGAAACACCTTATCGAACACCAGGAGGGAAATGGAAGGCAGTGACGGTGCACAGGGTAAAAGAGAGCAGTGAAAATTCTGTCAGAGAGGAAAGCAATACTTCTCCAGGGAAGGCAGTCCGAGAAGTGAAATTGCAATGAGTAAAAAATTAAGATTAAAGCAAAATACTGCGGATGCTGCAATCAGAAACAAAAGCAGAGAATGATGGAAAATTTCAGCAGGTCTGACAGTATCTGTGGAGAGAGAAGAGAGTCACCGTTTCGAGTCACGATGACCTTTTACAGGATGAAGAGCAAAGAGAATCAGCAGAAATTGATTCGATGAGGGTGTGAGTGCGGCGGAGTGGAATTGGAGAAAGGGAATGTAAAAGAGATGACAGAAGGTTGAGGAGGTGCTAAAGGTGTCCGTTCAGTAATCAGAATGTGTTAATGGTCGAACAGAAGTACAGATTGTTCCAGAGACGCCTCAGGAATGTGACGGTTGCCCTGAACGGTTGGAGGAAGTGGGGGAGGGAACGAGAAGGAAACGGCATTGGAGAAATGGAATAATGGAAGGGAGAAAGAAGGACGATACAATGGATGAATGGTCATTTCAGGATTATCCGATTGCATAGAGCACGTGGACGATCTGGTGGCTTTTAGACAGATGTGGAGAGAACAGGATGCCATGGTGACTCAATGGTTGGCACTGCTGCCTCACAACATCAGAGACTCGGGTTTGTTTCCCGGCTTGGAGTTTATCTTTGTGGAGTTTGAATGTTCATCCCTTGTTTCCGCCGGGTGCTCCTGTTTCCTCCCACAGAACAAAAGATGGTTATGTTGATTGGCGATATAAATTTCACCTCAATGCCAAGGGATTAGCAGGGTCAATAGATTCTGTTATGGGGACAGGGCCTGTGTGGGATTCTGATCGGTGCAGACTCGATGGGCTCAGTGTCTTCTGCAGTGTAGGGATTCGATGATTCCATGATTCTAACATTTGAAGCTCCTGGTGGAATTATTTGATCGACTTCAGGAAGCAGGTTTCACCATAAACCTGGTTAAGGGTGTGCTTGGAGAAACCGAAGCCATTCTCCTCACCCATAAAATTGGGCATCAACAGATTGTCCCACGGGATCTGAAACAGGACTTTCCAACTGGAGTTTAACCTGGAGTTGTGAGAGTTCTTACTGTGTTTACCCCCGTCCAACGCCGGCATCTCCAGATTAACGAGTGCAGGTCAGAAGGATGGTGGAGGGAGAGCAGCAATCCAGCTAGGTTGGGGGTGTGCTCTGCCGAGGGAGGAGGAGGAGGCTGCCTCCGAGGGGGGTTCTGACCATTATGGGGCAGACTGCCTCCTGGGGGGTGTGGATAGCGAGCGAGGTGTGTGCTCTGCCGAGGGGGTTTTGCCTCCCAGGGGGATGGGGGTCTAATCACCGGGGTGGGGGGCTGACTCTCGGGGCAACCTGATGGGGGCCTGCCTCCAAGTGGGGGTCCGATTGCAGCTCATCACCGGGCCCCACCCACACTCCACCCCTTGGCATTGGAAATTCTGCTGGCTAGCTGAAAGCAAGGATTCTGGCCTTTCCGCAGTGCAAATTCTGCTGTTGCTGGTTCTCTGGCTAATTCCCGGTGTTTTCTCTCTCTCTCTGGTGCTTTGTGAAGTTGTTCTGACATTAGGTTTGTCTGTGTGTTCATCAAGAGAACTGCAGCATTTTGCCACAGAACTAAGTTCCTGCATCACGGGAGCGTTTATATTTTCTTTGCTAAACCTGTAGGGAGATGTTTGTATCGTGAAGTTCACGTGATTAAAACATTTACTCTATTCATTAACATACCGTGGGTGTACTTTTTGGTTGTAATTGGTAAACATTATTTTATTTCTGTACATGTGAACTGTATTCTTAAATAAACATTGTCTGATAAAAACTCCCTCGTGAGTCATTTGAATCAGATTTGAAATGAAACGTCTCAGTCTCACCCGAGTCAAATTCAAAGTACAAAATGTGTGACCCGGGCGGGCTCCATAAAAGACTTTGGAGTTTCTGACCTGAACCATAACAGAGCTGAACACTTCATTTTTGGCCTCTTTGCAACAGTGAGTATGTGACTGAACCAATCCATTGGAACCAGTTGCACAGAGTAACACTGGAAGAAAATTCTGGCATCACACTCTGAAGCTGACGGTGGTCTGCTGTGACCCAGGCAGTAGCTTGAACAAGAATACAGGTTAGACATGTTTTAATGTGTGGAGCCTCTTCAAATGCAGGGTTAAATCAAGCATTTCATGCTCACATCACAGAGAAATGGTGAGGGATGTAGCATCACATGGACAAACACTGAGTCCCTTCATCTCTGATATCCAGTTGGTGGTGATGTGCCCCATGTGAAACGTACAATGCAGGAAGTCACCACATCTCTTTATGCAGCAAATTCTATCCCAGGAGTAGGAGATGGCACTGTCGTACCAGCTCACATCAACTGAATGGCAGCACGGGGCGAGGAGGAATGTCCTCCTCATTCCAATTTGCATCTTTATACTCAGTGTGCAGTTAGATATATACTGACCTTCTCTGTTCAGTGATGCACCCACTGTTCCATCGGTATAGATGGGCTCCATTACGACCAGGAACACAAGTAGCAGAACGAGTGCCTTCATCATTCTGCACTGATCTCCTCATGCTCACACTGAGATTGTTGAGCACATTTGACAAAGCAGTCAAAGTTAATAATCACACATGGTGCATTTTGTCTTCATCTTGGACACATTGAATGGACAGTCCATTAATTGAGTCCAACATTAACTAGAATCAATTTTTTAAATTAAATTTAGCCTGACAGGTGTAAGAAATGATTGACCTGAGGAAGGTTTATCTGCAGAATTCATTGCATTCAAAGATGAACTAAAGAATGAAGACATGAACCATTTGATCCAACTTGCTACTTTCAAAATGCAATCCAATTATCCTCACTTCCCTCTGCTCTTTAACTCTAACCCTGCAATAACACCCTTTCCTAAATTAATAATCCAATTCATCCTTCAAGGTAATATGTGTATTTTTCCCCATTGACAATTCAGGCAGCATGTCCCAACTCACAACTCTTTGCAACAAAGAAATGATTTTGATAGTTCTGCAGAATTTATGTGCACTGGCTTTCTAACCTTGTGCTTTGAAAATCTCCAAGGGTCATGGGTGGAGGGGGGACTCATCATGTTAAAATGGCTGAGCGGGCTCGTTGGGCCGAAGGGCCTGCTTCCCGTGCTGTGTTGTTCTTTGTTCTTGGTCACCACTGGGAGAAGATCTGGGGAGCTCTCCCTGGTGTCCTTCGACCATTGATTTCCCATTGCCCATCATAAACAACCCTGTCTTCCACACCTGAATTACTTTGCTCATTGTGGCATCGTGCTGTGAGCAAATAAGTTGCCAAATTTCCGATATTACAGCTCTTGAAAGCTCATGTTTCCAAATGAACTTGTTGGATTTTAACCTGGTGTTGTGAGGCTACTTTTAGACAAGGCGGGATTGACCGGAGGGTTAGATAGGGTGGACAGTGAGAGCATTTTTCCTCAATGGTGATGGCTAACACGAGGGGACATAGCTTCAAATTGAGGGGTGGTAATTATAGGACGGATGTCAGAGGTAGGTTCTTTACTCAGAGGGTAGTAAGGGTGTGGAATGCCCTGCCTGCAGCTGTTGTGGACTCGCCAACTTTAAGGACATTCAAATGGTCAGTGGATAGGCATATGGATAACATTGGAATAGTTTAGGTTAGAGGGTCATTAGATTGGTTCCACTGGTTGGCGCAACATCGAGGACCGAAGGGCCTGGACTGCGCTGGAATGTTCTATGTTCGATGTTCTATTTACTTATTAAATTCTAACAGGACGAGACAGGGTAAATGCAGTGAGGATATTCCCACTGGTGGGGGAGTCCAGAGCCAGGGGTCACAGTCTGAGGACACGGGGTAGACCATTTAGGGCGGAGGTGAGGAGACATTTCTTCACCCAAAGAATGATGAGCCTTTGGAATTCATTCCCACCGGAAGTAGTTGATGCCAAAACACTGAATGCATCCAAGAGGCAGCTGGATATCGCACTCGGGGCGAATGGGATCAAAGGTTATGGGGAAAAAACAAGATTAGGCGATTGAGTTGGACGATCAGCCATGATTGTGATGAATGGCGGAGCAGGTTCAAAGGGACAAGTGGCCTCCTTCTGCTCCTATCTTTTATGTTTCTAGATATAATTTCCAGGTTATATTTTAACAAGCATTTGAATTGATAATGTATTGTGGAAATACAATTTCACCAATAATTCCTGGCAGTGTTTATTATTTAACTCTATTCTCTGTGCCTGAAGTTGTGTGGTAGCCTTCCTGCTGGATAACACTTCTACACAGTCACTCGGCTGCTCACAGGAGGCATTGCTGCTTACTGTACATCCATTTACTTTCCATTTCTTAATTTTGTGACCCTCGTCTGTTTAAAAGATTCAACTTGGATGATGATGATGATGAAGCGTTCGTGTTAGTTCTGTCCTCTGTGTTCTGGCCTTATTTAAGATTGGAATGTAGTCCTGGCAATAACATACCTGACACAGGCTCGAAATCAGACAGGCACACACTTTCTAAAGTAGAAAAATGCAATGGGTGGCAGCTTAACACTTCAGCAATGCCTTCATTTCACATCATCAGCAATTGGCAGCAGGGACATTGTTTCCATTTGATTCATCTCCAGTGATCCACAGACAAAGAGAAATTATCAAACGATGGAACGGTGCATGATTCTACACATTAACCCTGTCTGACTAGATAATGATGAGGAATAAGAACTTGGGAAGACTCTCCAACAACACCCAAGGATCGCTGGGTGTTAATGTGGAGAAAAAAAGACGGGTTGCTTATTGCACATGAAGGCAGATTTGTCGCATGGATCAACAGGATGGAAATGTATCGTTATTTCACACTGATCCTGCAAAACCAAGAGATGACCAAGAACAGGAACATAAATTACTTCCGACCCCCTCCCCTCCCTCCAAAAAAAGCAGAACACTGGGAATATTTTGGGAAATGGAAAGCTGAGCTGATTCCCCCCACATCAATCCTGAAACTCTTGGTAATGGTACAAAGCTTGAATTCATTCCCTTGAACAATGTCAGCAAGATTGGGTAATGATCAGCTGCAGGATACTGACCCAACATATTAACATGAACCCCACACCACCGAGCTCCGTCCCACTGGTCCTAATTGGACCATTGCTCTCATTTACACTATTATCTTTAGCATTATTTACCTTTGCATATGCAAAGATTGCTTAAGTTTGAATCAATTCCCATAACCTCCCTACACTGCTGATAGAGACTATACATCCATCGAGCCTGCAAGCAATTTCCTAAAGAGTATCCTGGTTCACCACCCTGCCCCATACCTGGAACCCCCACACATTTGTCATGGGTCCTGAATCGAGCCTACAATTACTTGGTCAGCGAGGGACAACACAGCATGGCCAATCCAGCTAACCTACACATCTTTAGAATGTGGGAGGAAACGGCAGCACCCGGAGAAAAGACACACACAAACACAGGGAGAATGTGGAAACTCCATACAGACAGTACCTGAGGCTGGGATTGGACCAGGGTCCCTGGCGCTGTCAGACAGCAGTGCGAATCACTGTGCTACCATGTCCACCCTTTGTGTTTCTACTCGCTCATTCCAAATTATTATTTATATTTAATGATTGATTTGATTAGGTATTATTCATTCTTTGTCGGGGATAATTGGTTCCAGGGACAATCATTACAAATTGCCACTGGATATAAAAAAAATCTTTCACACTCAAATTTGAAAACCTCTCAGCCTGGTGCATTATTTACTTTTTGACTTTCTTTCTTCACAGTTAACCGAGTGACCATTATCATCTTGTCGCGGGAAAAATGCGGTCTCTCCAAATGTGTAACTCGCTCTCTGATGGCCATGGCAGCAGCAGATCGATTGGTTGTCATTTTCGACCTAACCTTGAGACAGATTCCTATTCTTTGTTGGGAAGTGTGCCTTTTTGTGGATTCCATCGCTTTGTGCAATATACACACCATCCTGCTTTATGCAGCTACTGGCTGTTCACTCTGGTTCACCGTCACTTTCACTTTTGATCGTTTTGTGGTTATTTGTTATCAAAAGTTCAAAAATAAGTACTGCATTGAGAAAATGGCTACTATGGTCTCGGAACTGTGACTGTACTGAGTTGTTTGAAAAATATTTTTTGTTACTTTATGCTAACAGGCTGGTATGCACTGGTGAACCAACCCTGGTTATGCTCTATATCAGAGGATGCTCGATAATCAACTGCCTGGGGACCAACTGAGTTCCTTCATCACATTTTAAACCCGGTGGTCCCATTTGTTCTTATTCTGCTGATCAATGTTTTCACAATCAGAAACATTCTGGTGAAAAGTACAGCCTGCTGGAGACTCTGAGCTCAAAATTGTGGGAAGGCTACCAGAGACTCAGAAATAGAGGGGAGAAGGGAATCCATCATTCAACTGCTTGTAATTTTGGGGAATTTTATACTCTTATGGTTACTTTTAATGGTAAATTCTACATGGGTCAGAATGCACTGGATGGGTTTTACCTTTGGATTCATGCATAACTGTGTGTGAGAAATGACCTTCCTGCTCCAGCTCCTGAATTGCTGCAAAAAAACTGCATTTATGCTATGATCCGACAAAGTACAGAGCACAATTGAAGGAGATGATGAAATATCTCTTTAAAATATTTGTAAATTCATTAAATATTGAGAAAAAAATTACAACTTGAAAGCAGTTTTATTTTTCTCAAACAATTTCTTCTGTGTGTCAATGGTACAGACATACTGGGGGCATTTTGCTATATCTTGGGCTCTGCAAGGCATCTCCAGTTTTTGTCGTGCTCCTGGAACAAAATCCTAAATTTGAACATAGAACAGTACAGCACAGTACAAGCCCTTTGGACCTCGATGTTGTGCCGAGCTTTGTCCGAAACCAACATCAAGCTATCCCATTCCCTATCATTCTGGAGTTCTCCATGTGCCTATCCAATAACCGCTTCAAAGTTCCTGAAGTGTCCGAGTCCACTATCACAGCAGGCAGTCCATTCCACACCCCAACCACTCTCTCTGAATAAAGAATCTAGCTCAGACATCCCTCCTATATCTCCCACCATGAACATTATAGTTATGCCCCCTCGGAACAGCTACATCCACCCGAGGAAATAGTCTCTGCACGTCCACTCTATTAATCCCTCCCATCCAACATTAAGTTGCTCTGATCCTCTTCCTCTCCAAAGAGAAAAAACCAACTCCCGCAACCTTTCCTCATAAGACCGACCCTCCAAACCAGGCAGCATCCTGGTAAATCGCCTCTGCACTCTCTCCAATGCTTCCACATCCTTGTAATTGTGAGGTGACAAGAACTGCACACAATGTTCCAAATGTGGTCTTACCAAGGGAGTTGCAGCATACCCCCACGGCTCTTAAACTCTAACCTCCTGTTAATAAACGCTAACACACTATAGGCCTCCTTCACAGCTCTATCCATTGGAGTGACAACCTTCAGAGATCTGTGAATATGAACCCCAAGATCTCACTGTTCCTCCACATTCCTCAGAACCCTGCTGTTGACCCTGTAATCCACATTCAAATTTGTCCTACCAAAATGAATTACCTCGCACTTATCAGGGTTAAACTTCATCTGCCATTTCTCGGCCCAGCTCTGCATCCTAACAATGTCTCCTTGCAGCTGACAAGAGCCCTCCACCTCATCCACTACTCCACCAATCTTGTCATCAGCAAATTTACTGACCCATCCTTCAGCCCCGTCCTCCAAGTCATTGATAAAAATCACAAATAGCAGAGGACCCAGCACTGATCGCTGTGGTACACCGCTGGTAACTGGCCTCCAGTCTGAAATTTTTCCATCCAACACCACCCTCTGTCTTCTATGAGATTCAGTGAGAAGTCTCACAACACCAGGTTAAAGTCCCAATAGGTTTATTTGTAGCAAACACCACGAGCTTTCGGAACTGGCTGTTCCTTCAATGGGAGTTCTGGAACATTAACCTGGTGTTGTGAGACTTTTTACTGTGTTTACCCCAATCCAACAGCAGCATCTCCACTTCTATGAGATAACCAGTTACTTATCCAATTGACCAAATTTCCCTCTTTCCCACACCTCCTTACTTTCTTCCTGAGCCGACCTTGGGAACTTTATCAAGACCTTACTAAAATCCATGTATATGACATCAACTGCTCTTCCTTCATCCACACACTCAGTTACCTCCTCCTCAAAGAATTCAGTCAAATTTGTGAGGCAAGACTTACTCTTCACTAATCTGCGTTGACTATCCCAGATTAAGCTATATCTTTCATGCACAAACTCTGATCTCACTGTCCCCGAGTGGGGATCAGGTTTGCCAAATCACTGATGTGGTGTCGAAGGGGTCGTGGTTGATGAGCACTCAGTGGTCGTGTGCAGGTTAGGCTGTTCTGCACAATGCACAGAGGGATGCTGCACATTTCACTTTGAGATATCTCAGCCCTGGGATCATGCGTTGCCTTGTCAAAATGAGAACCTGCTATTCACTTGGGTAACGAGGAACTTCAGTTGCTCGAGCCCAGGGACTGGGGATTGGCCAATGATCAGGAGAATGGAAAATATTAATTGTCTTTGCATGGTTTTGAGGGTCCCCTTTCGGGGTCGATCACAATTGGGAGGTTTCAACTTCCACTGCTGTGAGTTCTTAGTCTGTACAGCGATAGCTGGGCAGTTGGCTCCTGAACTTGGGCCAACCTTTCTGCGCTGGAATGACAGATGTACTTCTGTGTGGAATCTCGCCTGCCTCCATAACGAATATATCTGCAGAGCAGCAGACTTTTCGGTTCAGCATAAGATCCAATATGGTGTTGGCCACCGTGCTGGTGAACGGGATAAAGGATCCTCCCTTTATTGTAACACGACTGTCATGTGAGGAATGGTCAGGTAATGCTGTAACTCCAGCTCGCTGATCAATTCTGTGGGACATCGCCACACATTTTGGAGCATTGTAGAATTTGTTCTGTTCCAATGTTCCAGTTGGTCACAATTTTGAAGTGTACATAGAGTTATTTCTGCTTCTATCTGCTTTCTGGTTTGACAGGCCGCTGCCTGGAGTCCATTTTCTTCAGATCTTCAATAGTAACTGCCTGAGTTCATTCCCACAGGGAAATATTCCAATTCCTAGCAGCTTGTGGGCAGTTAATTTGTCATCTCTCACATCACTCCTTCCTGATATGGGATAAAGTACTTATTTTCCAAATCTGGAATCTTGAATTCTTGACTTTCATGGTTCCTTTTAATCTTCTGCTGATGTCAAGTTGCTGAAAGGAGATTCCTGATGAAAAGACATTGCGTGCTGGAAAGGGAATGTTTACACCATTAGCACCAGGTTAAAGAATATAATATATACAAACAGCTGCCATGGTGTAGGTCTGTCTGGGACAGACTTCCCATCTGCTAAAACATTGTGCTGGCTTGACTGGAATGTTTCTCGAATCCAATGAGCTCGACATTCCACGTGTTTGCCTTTCTCTTCAACAGTTAACAAAAGTCCAGAAACAAGCTTGTGATTATCTGGAGCCATCTTGTCACCCAGACATTGTCAGTTAAAAAAGGGGGAAAAGCATCAGGCTGACCACAAATTTAACAACAAACATATTAGCCTTTGACAGGTCTGAGTAATGATAAAACCATTTCAGACTCACAACGATGACACACAGCAACAAATTTACACCCAAGAATCATTGATATGTTATGGACAGCAGCCCCAAAACTTCCACAATTTTTGCATTCAGCAAGCCTCCTGCATCCATTAAATCCGAGAAAATTATCTACTTTATGAGGAATAAAAAAGCATTTGAAAAAAGGGGTTAACTGAGCTTGTTTGTTTAGTCGCTGTAATTATGTTAATCTCCGTAGATACTCATGATGTCACAAGAGACTTTCTATCTCCTGTTAAGAAGGGGTTCCTATTCACGTGTTAGCTGATAGTGTTCGCAGAAGCTTCACCTCCAGCTCATAAAGTTTAGCAGCGCCAGTGACAAGGAGAGGATCGGTCAGAATCTCAGATCAATAGACTGGAGTGTCACAACAATGCATCAGCATCGAATGACAATGGATTGGAATGTTACAGCAATTGATGATAATCTGGGATTAACACAATTGAATGATACGGCAATGGTTCAGACTCTGAGAACAACCTGGTGGAATATTACAGCAATGGACAGAGCTTTGTCCGATTGGATCAGCAGTCTTCATTCCGATAGCTTGTGGATAACGTCAGCTCATCGGATCACATTTGTAATTTACATTTTCCAGTACTTTTACTATCCCATCCTGGCCATTATTGGTGTCCCAGGTAAATCTCAATAACCAGTTAATAATTAGATCAGAATGTTTAACTATATTTCTCCTCTCGTCCCTTTGTTTGCTGTTGCCGTTTCTGTTGAGTCTCAGTGTTCAGATATTAACATCCCCATGTCCATTCGCATTTAGAATGTTCTTAATAATTCAATTTCTCCACTTTGCTCCAGGTGGAAACTATCATAAACTTCATATGCACCATCTCACAGTCTGACCTGTATTCATGCATCCAGAGAACATTTGTGTTTGGCTGATGTATTAATAACTTTTTTCCTCAGGTGGGTGAAACTGGCTGGGAGGTCCCTCGGTTTTCCCAACATAACGAAATTCCTGATGCCGTGTGTGTCTCTGTTGGTCCCCAAAAGAAATTTCAAAAATGCCAAAAACCTTATCAGTATCTCCTGCAATTAATCTTCAACTTTTCTGACAGTCTCTTTAGTTACTTAATTCTGAAACAGGCAGCCAGTCCCAGCATTTGTGCCACTCTGACTGAGAATGAGAGATATCTTCTCAGAGGTATTTCTTTATTATTATTCATTCCTGGGACATTGGCGGCGCTGGCTGGTCAGCATGTATTGCCCATCTCTTGTTGCTCTTGGAGGGCAGTTCAAATTTAACCCCACATTGCTGTGGCTTTGCAGTCGCATGTCGGTCAGTACAAGTCAGGATGGCAGATTTCCTTTCCTAAAGAACATGAGTGAACCAGATGGGATTTTCTGAAAATCGACAACGGTTTCACGTTCGTCAGTATATTCTTAATTCCAGATTTTTTTATTCCATTCAAATTCCACCAACTGCCGTGAAGGGATTGGAACCCCGGTCCCCAGGACACTCGCTGCGTTTCTGGATTTCTGGGATCTAGCGATAATACCACTGGGCCATTGCATTGAATGTCCCTCAATACAAAGCACAACACTCAAAAAATCTTCACTAGTTGATTGTGAGCCCACCATGTAGAAATATCATATGTATTGTGAGTGCAGGAGAGTCTCTATGTGCATGGTGGAGCTGACCACCAGTGTGATGAACTGGTGCTGTAGATGTTTGAAGCGATGAGAAATAGCCTCCAGTACACGCTGAGCATGTGTCCAAGTTCAAGGTTTTCTGCTGCAGGCTTCATATCAATACCTTCACAGGAAATAAATATTCTCACCAGGTATTTAGTGAACACCTGAGGAAGGAAAATTCTTCTTTGCTCGACACATTCCTCCTGAACGGGTTGAGTATTTTATTCATTTCCACGTGACGTGGGTGCCGTTGGCGATGCCACCATTAGTTCCCCATCACTGGTTGCCATTGATGACAATGGGGTTTAGGTCCACACACAGTTAGGTTAGGGAGAGAAGACCAGGAATTTGACCCAGTGACAGTGAACGAAAGGCGAGACATGTCAACGTCAGGATGGTACATGTTTGGGAAAAGAGGTCATTCATGATCTCCCTTCTGTTGATTCCCTCACCATGTTCCACACGTCTAGTCTAGCAGTTTGGTCAGTTGGAACATGGCCAGCTGAAACTGTGGTGACACTACAGATCCATTCTTGATGATGACATTGAAGCCACCCACCCACAGTGCTTTGTGCGTTCTTGCCACCCCCTCCCCGCACCAACCCCCCTCTCCCACTCCCGTGCTTACTCAAGGGTTGTTCATCATGGAGGAACACTGACTCACCAGCCGTAGGTGAACGGTTGCAGTTATCGATGTCCATGTTTGACCTGATGCCATGAGACTTCATGCAGATTCGATACTGAGGCCTGCCAGGACAACCCCCTCTCGAATGGAGACCATTGTGCCATTCCCTCTGCGAGTTTTGTGCTGCCTCTGAGGCAGGACATATCCAGGAATAGTGATGCTGGCGTCTCTGACATTATCTGAAATGTGGGAATCTGTGTGAAGAACAATGATTGGCTGTTGCTTGACTCGCCTTCCGAGCAACTCTCCAAATTTCCATACATCGACCCAAATGGTGGGAAGGAGAAGTTTGCAGCGTCGCCAAGGCTGGGTTTACTGTTGTTGTTTCGAGTGCCTCGGTCAATGTTGGGTGGAATGTTAGATTTCAATCATTTGTATCTTCTTTGCAGCGCTGAATACAACTAAGTGGCATTTTGGGCAATATGTGAATATAGACAGACAGAGAAACAGACACGGAGAAAGGCTGAGGCATGGACAGACCAGAGACAGAGAGGGACAGGCAGATAGACAGACATGCTGACAGATGCTCAGGTGGTTCGATGAAGAGACAGAGATGCAGGTTGCAGCATCGAGCAGGCTGAAGATGGACCTTTGAAAATGGCTGAAGACGGTCATGAGAGCAAGGAGCTGAATGAAAATGCTGAGACACGTTTTGTCTAACAATGACCAAATCTTGCATGACAGGCCATTGAGTAGCAGTTACTATCAGACTTGCCTTGCCCATTTCATTCCTGTACAATGTTAACCTGTGGGAATGTGGTGGGTTCATTTCACCACTGCTTCTGGGATTGTGCTCTGCTCTGAAGAAGTTTCTGCAACATCGCAGGGGTTTGATGAGGTCCCCCATGCAAGACTTCTTGAGAAAGTGAGAGGGCATGGGATCCAAGGAGCTGATGCCTTGTGGATCCGGAACTGGCTTGCCTGCAGGAGGTAGAGAGTGGTTGTGGATGGGTCTTTTTCTGCATGGAGGTCGGTCACCAGTGGAGTGCCCCAGGGATCTGTTCTTGGACCCTTCCTGTTTGTCATTTTCATCAATGACCTGGATGAGGAAATGGAGGGATGGGTTGGAAAGTTTGGTGATGACACAAAGTTTGGTGGTGTTGTGGATAGTCTGGAGGGATGTCAGAAGTTGCAGCAAGACATCGATAGAACAAAACAAAGAACAAAGAACAAAACAGCCCGGGAAACAGGCCCTTCGGCCCAACGATCCCGCGCCACCATTTTAACACCACCAGTCCCCCACTCCACCCATGACCCTTATCTGTTCTTTTATGGCCACCCACATTGAGGGAAACTGATTTAGGGACAATTTATTCCTTCCAATCAGCCTAACAGCACATCTTTGGGGTGTGGGAGGAAACCGGAGCACCCGGAGAAAACCCACGCAAGCACGGGGAGAATGCGCAAACTCCCACAGACACCGGCCCAAATCCATGTGCCTGCAAAGCAATCAGTGATAGTCACTGAGCTGTCGTCTTGCCCAGTATCTGGTCCAGTTTAGGCACACACTAACGACATGAAGCACGAGGCTACTCTCGAACAACGAAGAGCAACCCCAGTACGACCCATCGCGTGTATGCCCCTCGTTGGGCACAAGGCGGACTGACTTAAATCCTGTGAATGAAAAAGAGACAAAACGTTATTATCACACCATATCCATTTACCTTACCAGGGGCATCCCAATGCTAATGACCCTTATTTAAAACAATCTTCTAGATCCACCCATCTCCAACTCACTCATGTGCCTGTCTAAGTTACTCTTAAATGACTCTAGCGTGTTTGCCTCCACCACCTTACTTGGCAGAGCATTCCATACCCCCACTACCCTCTGTGTGAAAAACCTCCCTCTAATTTCTGTGTTATAC
Organism: Carcharhinus amblyrhynchos; assembly: GCF_965287045.1. Classification (NCBI taxonomy): domain Eukaryota; kingdom Metazoa; phylum Chordata; class Chondrichthyes; order Carcharhiniformes; family Carcharhinidae; genus Carcharhinus; species Carcharhinus amblyrhynchos. The sequence continues at coordinate 923,545 of NC_137355.1, forward strand.
CTCTCGCCCCTCACCTTCAGTCCATGGCCCCTCATACTGTGTGTCAGTATCATAGGAAATAGCTTACCTCTGTTTACTCTATCTGTACCCTTCATAATCTTATATACCGCTATTAGATCCCCCCTCAGTCGCTGTCTTTCAAGGGAAAAGAGTCCCAATTTGCTCAATCTTTCCTCATACCCCAGTCCTTCCATACCAGGCAACATCCTGGTAAACCTCCCCTGCACTCTCTCCAGAGTCTCCACGTCCTTTCGGTAGTAAGGCAACCAGAACTGGAAGCAGTGCTCTAAATGCGGCCTAACCAACGTTCTATACAACTGCAACATTAGACTCCAGCTCTTATATTCTATACCCCTTCCTATAAAGGCTAACATACCATAGGCTTTCTTCACAACCTTCTCCACTTGTACTGCCACCTTCAAAGACTTGTGCACTTGCACTCCCAGGTTTCGCTGCGATTCTATGCTCCTTATGGGCTTACCCTTTATCATATAACTCCCCCCGACATTATTCCGGCCAAAATGCATCACCTCACATTTATCAGGATTAAACTCCATTTGCCATATATCTGCCCAATCAACCAGCCTATCAATATCCTGTTGTATTGCCAGACACTGCTCCTCACTGCCCGCCAATCCAGCCATCTTAGTGTCATCAGCAAATTTGCTGATCACACCACCTACTCCCTCTTCCAAATCATTTATATACACGACAAAGAGAAGAGGTCCCAGTACTGAGCCCTGCGGCACACCACTAGTGACAGACCTCCAGCTAGAAAAGGACCCCTCCACTACTACTCTCCATCTTTTCTTTGCAAGCCAGTTCTCTACCCATCTAGATACCTGGCCTTGTATCCCATGAGTCTTAATCTTTTCTACCAACCTACCATGAGGGACTTTGTCAAACGCCTTACTGAAATCCATATAGACGACATCAACGGCTCGTCCTTCGTCGACCGTTTTTGTCACCTCCTCAAAAAATTCTACCAGATTCGTAAGGCAAGTCTTCCCCTTGACAAAGCCATGCTGCATATCCTTAATCAGATCACAACGCTCAAAGTGCTCGTACATCCTATCCCTAAGAATCCTCTCCATCAACTTGCCTCCCACTGACGTTAAACTCACTGGCCTATAGTTACCCTGGTTATCCCTCCTACCCTTTTTAAACAACGGTACCACGTTCGCTATCCTCCAGTCCTCTGGGACCTCACCTGTGTCCAAAGAAGAGACAAAGATTTGCGTCAGAGGCCCAGCAATCTCATCCATCACCTCCCTAAGCAGCCGAGAATAAATGCCATCGGCCCCGGAGATTTATCGGTTTTAATGCTAGCTGAAAACCCTAACACTTCTTCCCTCGTAATCAATAAATCCTTCAATTGGTCTACCGCTCCCTCGGTGTCCGTACCAGACATCAAGCCCCTCTCCTTCGTGAATACCGATGCAAAGTATTCATTCAGGATCTCCCCCATTCCCTCAGACTCCAAGCACAATTCCCCTCGTCTGTCCCTGAGGTGACCGATTTTACCCCCAGCCACCCTTTTGTTCCTAACAGAGGAGTAAAACACCTTTGGATTTCCCTTAATTCTACCTGCCAAAGCCATCTCATGCCCCCTCTTTTCTCTCCTAACTCCCCTTTTGAGATCCCTCCTACTCTCTCTGTATTCCTCCAACGCCCTCTCCGTTCCCAGCTGCTTAGACCTCACATAAGCCTCTCGTTTCTTCCTAACCAGGTCTTCTATATCTCTAGTAATCCACAGCTCTCTAATCCTACCTTTCCCATCCTTCCTCCTAACCGGCACGTGCCTTTCCTGCACCCATTGCAGTTCTCCCTTGAAAGACTCCCACATGCCTCACGTGGACTTGCCCTCCAACAGCCTATCCCAGTCTGTATCCCTAAGCTCCTGCCTAATCCGGCTGTATCTAGCCCTCCCCCAATTTAGCACTCTCCCCTTAGGACAGCACGCAGATAGGATGCAAGACTGGGCGGAGAAGTGGCAGATGGGCTTCAAAGCGGATAAATGTGTCGTGGTCCATTTTGGCAGGACCAGTGGGATGAAGGAGGACAATATCAAGGGTAGGAGTCTTAGCAGTGTAAAGGATCAGATAGACCTTGGGGTCCAGGTCCATAGGACTCTTAAATCAGCCTCACAGGTGGAGGTTATGGTCAAGAAGGCGTATGTTGTGCGAGCCTCCATTAACCGATGGATTGAGTTAGGAGTTGGGAGATAATGCTGCAAATTTATAAGACCCTTGTCAGACCCCACTTGGAGTACTGTGCGCAGTTCTGGTTTGCCTCACTACAAGAAGGGTTTGGAAGCTATTGAGAGGGTGCAGAGGGGATTTAGAAGGATGTTACCTGGATTAGGTGGCATGCCTTATGAAGATAGATTGAGAGAGCAAAGTCTTTTCTCCCTGGGAGATCCTGAATGAATATTTTGCGTCGGTATTCACGAAGGAGAGGGGCTTGATGTCTGGTTGAAAGGTGACCTGATAGAGGTTTAAAAGTTGTTGAGAGGTGTAGATAGGGTGGATTCTGGGGGGCTATTTCCCAGGGCTGAAATGTTCGCTACGAGTGAACACAGGTTTAAGGTGCTGGGGAGCAGGTACAGAGGAGATGTTAGGGGTACGTTTTTCACTCAGAAGGCGGTGTGTGCCTTTATATGTCCCATTTCTGATCAAAACTTTCCACACTCCTGACGAAGGAACCATATGCTGAAAGCTTGTGGGTTTACTATCAAATAAACTTGTTGGACTTTAACCTGGTGTTGTGAGAATTTTTACTGTGTTTACCCCAGTCCAACACCGGCATCTCCACATCATTTCATCCGTGTATGCAGTTACTTAGAAATTCGACCCATTTTGAATTAAAACCCGGCAATTTCTATAATATTAACATGAACATTTCCAGTTAAATATTTAAATCTGTCAGAGTCAAACACAGCTCGGCCAAATGTCAGTTGAGTTCATTCATCAGAGTTGAATGTTTCCCGGCATTTTCAGTTGCTTAATGTTGAATTGTTTCTGGATAGGAAGGCAGTCATTGCAATGATATGAAGAAGGATTGGCAATTTGACCACGATGCCTTTGATCATTTCATTGTGAATATTTTGCGGTATTTCGCAGACTTTGCTGTCCCTTCACTTGCGTTAATTCCAGAAATCTAAGGATGAATTAACACAGCAAAATGTTTCCATAGTCTGTGCCTATAAATCTTGATGTCTAATATCTGGATTTATTTTTGCTCCTTAAAGTTAACGTGATGACAATTGGAATACTCGCTCAGGAAAGATGTGGTCTCTCCAAATGTGTAACACACTACCTGGTTTCGATGGCAGCCGCAGATCTACTGGTCGTTATTTTTGATGTGATATTGAGACAAATTCCAATTGTTTATTGGGAGCATTTCCAATTCCTCAGGGACATGGATGTGTGTAATATCCACGCTGTGCTCCTTTATGCAGCTACTGACTGTTCTGTTTGGTTCACTGTTGCTTTCACCTTTGATCGACTTGTGACAATTTGTTGCCCCACGCTGAAAAGTAAATTTTGCACCGACAAAATAGCTAAAGTTGTCCTGGGATCAATCACTGTTCTGAGCTGTTGTAAGAACATATTTTGGTATTTTATGTTGTCAAATTGGTATGTGTTGGTGAACGACCCATGGTTTTGTTTTGTACCTTTCAGTGTCATTGATTCTCCTGTCTGGATTGCTGTTGAATTTAGCCATCATATTCTAAACCCCTGTGTCCCATTTGTTCTGATTCTGTTGTTTAATATTTGCACCGTCAGGCACATTTTAGTGAGCAGCAGGTCTCGCAGGAGACTCCGAGCTCCCATCAATGGAAAAAGTACCAAAGACACAGAGATGCAGAATCGAAGGAAATCTATTATTTTACTCTTTGCTATCTCAATGAATTTTATTATATTATGGGCAATGATAATGGTATACTCTGTATGGAGGCGGATGTTTTATTTGGGGTATTATGCTTTTTGGATGGATAATATTGTTCAGGTGTTTGGCTTCATGCTTCAGCTCATGAGTTGCTGCACAAATACTTGCATATACGCTGTGACCCAGAGGAAATACAGAGAGCAGTTGAAGAATGTACTCAAATGTCCCTTTGTGCATGTTGTGCAATTATTTCAATGATGTTTCTCACAGACATGAAATCATTGATGTAATTGCACATTTCCCAACATTACAGGGCTAAATGTGACAGTGTAGGTTGTACCCTGTTGATGTATTTATAGACTGTAGGGAATTAAAACTGAAAATGGGGAAAGGCAGGAAGACCCTGTTGCTATGGTGGTGCTGAACATTTTTTGTCAATGAAGGAAGAGCCTGTCTAAACAGTGGCAATAAACACTGCAGGAAACTCACAGTGGGATTTGAATGGAATTGGGATTTGGTGCAACGCTAAAGCTTCTCAGTCAGTTACTTGCATAGCAAGCAGCAAATTTAACCTTTGAAGATGGAATAGAGATATATATCCCTCTGTCCCTTCCTGATCCACACCTCCACCAGCACCATGGACCTCCTAGAAACCAATACCAGGAAGAGGAAGTGATGGTGGTAATTATAGAGGGAAATGGATCCATCCATTCGGAGCATGTGTGGAATGGATGATTCAGCATTTATACCAATTGATGAGATTTGAAAGCTGCACAAAATAAGAGCAGGTGATAGATAAACAAGCAATTCTTGAGTGGATGGGATCGAACAAAATCACAGTGGGAGAATGTGTGTGTTATAACTGGCAGAGATGGAGTGAGAAAACCGTTACACTGGTGAGGTGAGTGATAGAGCAGATAAACAATGCGGGTATCAGTATATGTGGAATTAAGGGAGTATTTAGTCACATTGGAATTTCAGGATCTGTGCGCTGATCAAGATTTCGGGATGGAGCCCGCACAGGATATGGGGTGTGAAGCCTGGAGTCAAAGTAACTGTAGAAATCATTGGGCGAAAACTGGACCCTAGTGGACAGTGTGTCCCAGAAATGGAGACAGAGAGGGTCAAAGCAGGGAAGAGAAGTGTCAGAGATGGACCATGTGAAGGTGATAGATGAGTGGAATTTGGAAGCAAAATTGACATTTTTTCCAGATCCAGATGAGAGAATGAAGCGGCAGCAAAATAATTGTCAGTGTATCGATAAAGGAATTGTGGGAGGGAGCCGGAGTAGGATTGGAGTAGGGAATGTTCCACACAGCCCATAAAGAGACAGACATAACTGGGAACGATGCCCTTAGCAACACCTTTAATCTGGAGGAAATGAGATGATTTAAATGTGAATTTGTTGAGTGAGAGGACAAGTTCAGACATACGGAGAAGAGTTGTGGTGGTTGGGGATTGTTCAGACCTCTGTTCGAGGATGAAGCGATGAGCTTTGAAGCCATCCTGTTGGGGAATGGAGGCATTAATGGATTGGTCACACATGGTGAGGAGGAGGCAGTTTGAGCCGGGGAACTGGAAGTTGTTGATATGGCGTAGGACATCAGAGGAATTGTGGATATCAGGGGGAAGGGAATGGATGAAAGAACAAAGAATACAGACAGGATAGGAGGGAGGGATTTCGGTGAGGCAGGAACAGGCTGATGCAATGGGCCTCCTGGGACAGTCCTGTTTGTGGATATTGGGATCGGAGTAGAAAGGGGTGTCTGAGGTTAGGAAACGATGAGGTTGGAGGCTGGAGATGAATGTTTTCTTCTGGAGGTGAAGTCAGTGAGAGTCCTGGAAACAGTTGTTTGATGTTCAGTGATCAGGTCGTGGTCCAGGGAGAGATAGGAGGAAACGTCCAAGAGTTGGTGCTCAGTTTCTGTGAGGTAGAGATCCGTACGGCAGACAACAATGGCATCACCTTGTCGGCAGGTTTGATGACACAGCCAGGGTTTGTCCTGAGAGAAAATTCAGCAGCAAGTTCGGAAGGAGACAACCTCGAGTGGTTGAGTGGAGTGGAGGAATTGAGAATGGCAATTTCACACCGAGAATTCTGGATGGAAAGATCAAAAACAGGTTCGAGCCAAATGGAGGCTCCCTGGTGGAGGGGGTGGGTGAAAGGATCTGATTACCTGGAGGAAGACACCTGTACAAAGAAGTGAAGGGGATGAAGGTGGTGAATAAAGAATTCAGCATCATAAACCCAACATTCATTGAGGTGAGGAAATAAGTTTACGAAGCTGAATGCTTTCCTGAGCACAGCACACTCAACCTCAGAGAAAGAAAGGTCAGAGGGTATGGTGATGAAGTGACAAGGGCTTGGATTAGTGGGGAGGAGACGTGAAGGATGGGAGGATGTGGAGCATCAGTGGCACAGTAGCGCAGTGCTTAGCACGGCTGCTTCGCAGCTCCAGGGTCCTGGGTTCGATTCCCTGCTCGGGTCACTGCCTGAGTAGGGATTGCGCATTCCCCTCATGTCTGTGCGGGTTTCCTCCGGGTGCTCTGGTTTCCTCCCACAGTCCAAAGATGCGCGGGTTAGGTTGATTGGCCATGCTAAGAAATTGCAACTTCGTGTCCAGGGATGCCTAGGTTAGAGGGATTAGTGGTTATTGGAAGTGGGGGTAGGGCCTGGGTGGTGCACAGTGTGCTCGGTGCCCACTCGATGGGCCGAAGGGGCTCTTTCTGCACTGTAGGGCTCTTTGATTCATCCTGGATGCCTTGTTGAAGTCCATATAAACCACATCCACCGCTTTTTCTCTGTCAATGTGTTGAGTCACATTTTCAAAAACCTCAACCAGGCTCATAAGGCACGACCAGCCTTTGGCAAATTCATGCTGATTACTTTTGATCGTACTGAACATCTCCAAATGTTCATTAATGTTGTCCCTCAGGATCCTCTCCACCAACTTACCAAACACTGAGGTCACACTCACTGTTGGTAATTTCCTGGGCTATCTCTTTTCCCTTTCTTAAATAAAGGAACCACATCCGCAATCCTCCAATCCTCTGGAACCTCTCCCGTCTCCATCAACGACACAAAGATCATCGCCAGAGGCTCTGCAATCTCTTCCCTCGCCTCCCACAGTAACCTGGGGTACATCCCATCCGGTCCTGGCAACTTATCTAACTTGATGCTTTTCAAAAACTCCAACACATCCTGTTTCTTAATGTCAACATACTCAACCTTTCAGACAGCCGTAAGCCTGCACTGCAACCACCAAGATCTTTCTCCACCGTGAATACCGAACTATTCATTGAGTATCTCTGCTATTTCTACCGGTTCGAGACAAACTTTCCCACCGTCACATTTGATAGGTCCTATTCCTTCACATGTCAAGCTTTTACTCTTCACATCCTTGTAGAACTAAAGAACAAAAAAAGAACAAAGAACAAAATCAGCCCGGGAAACAGGCCCTTCGGCCCAACGAGCCCGCGCCGCCATCTCAACACCACCAGTCCCCCTCTCCACCCACGACACCTGTCTAATGATTTATGGCCATCCAGATTGAGGGAATCTGATTTAGGGGCAATTTATTCCTGCCAATCAGCCTAAAAGCACATCTTTGGGGTGTGGGAGGAAACCGGAGCACCCGGAGAAAACCCACGCAAGCACGGGGAGAATGCGCAAACTCCCACAGACACCGGCCCAAATCCATGCGTCTGCACAGCAATCAGCGATAGTCACCGAGCTGTTGTCTTGCCCAGTATCTGGTCCAGTTTAGGCACACACTATCGACATGAAGCACTAGGCCAATCTCAAACAACCAAGAGCAGCCCCAGTACGACCCATCGCGTGTATGCCCCTCGTTGGACACGAGGTGGACCGACTTATAACCTGTGAATGAAAAGGGAAAAAAAAACATGATCATACCATATCCATTTACCTTACCAGGGACGCTCCAATGCTAATGACCCTTATTTAAAACAATCTCCTGTATCCACCCATCTCCAACTCACTCATGTGCCTGTCTAAGTTACTCTTAAACAACTCCAGCGTGTTTGCCTCCACCACCTTACTTGGCAGAGCATTCCATACCCCCACTACCCTCTGTGTGAAAAACCTCCCTCTAATATCTGTGTTGTACCTCTCCCCCCCTCACCTTAAGTTCATGGCCCCTTGTCCTACGTGTCTCTATCATCGGAAATAACTTACCTCTGGTTACTCTATCTATACCCTTCATAATCTTATATACCTCTATTAGATTCCCCCCTCAGTCGGTGTCTTTCAAGGGAAAAGAGCCCCAATTTCTTCAATCTTTCCTCATACCCCAGTCCTTCCATCCCAGGCAACATCCTGGTAAACCTCCTGTGCACTCTCTCCAGAGTCTCCACGTCCTTCCGGTAGTAAGGTGACCAGAACTGGACGCAGTACTCAAAATGTGGCCTAACCAATGTTCTGTGCAACTGCAACATTAGACTCCAGCTCTTATATTCTATACCCCTTCCTATAAAGGCTAACATACCATAGGCTTTCTTCACCACACTCTCCACGTGTACTGCCTTAGGGTTTCCCTTAATCTAACCTGCCAAGGCCTTCTCATGACCCCTTCTGGATCTCCTAATTTCCTTTTTAAGTTCCTTCCTACAAGTCATATTCTCCTGTAGATCCCTAACATTACCGAGCTCCCTGAACCCTTTGTACGCTTTTCTTTTCTTTTTGACTAAATTCATTACAACTTCCGTGCACCACGGTTCCGGTAATCCTGTTTCCCTGTTTTATCGGAATGTCGTCGTGCAGAATTCCAGAAAAACATTCCTGGAAAATCTGCCACATTACTTCTGTACATTTCCCTGAGAAAACCTCCTTCCAATTTATGCCTCTAATTTCCTGCCTGATGGCTTCATAATTCCCCTTCCTCCAGATAAACACTTTCCTGTCTTGCCTGATCCGATCTCTCTCCAAGGCTAGTGTAAATGAGATAGCGTTATGATCACTATTCCCAAAATGCTCTCCCACTGAGAGATCTGACACCTGTCCAGGTTCATTACCCAATACCAGATCGAGTACAGCCTCTCCTCTTGTAGGATTATCCACATACTGTGTCAGGAAACCCTCCTGAACACACCGAACAAACTCCTCCCCATCCAAACCCCTTACCCTCGGGATATTCCAATCGATATTTGGGAAATTAAAGTCTCCCATCACGACAACTCTGTTATTATTACATCTCTCCAGGATCTGTTTCACTGTCTGCTCCTCAACTTTTGGGCGGCCAATAGAAAACACCCAGTAAAGTTATTGACTCCTTCCTGTTCCAGACTTCCACCCACTGAGACTCCATAGACAATCCCTCCACGGTGTCCACCTTCTCTACAGCTGTGACACTATCTCTGATCGACAGTGCCACTCCCCCACCTCTTTAACCTCCCTCCCTGTCCCTCCTGAAACATCTGAAACCCGGCACTTGAAGTATCCAGTCCTGTCCCTGAGACATCCAAGTCTCTGTAATGGCCACAACATCACATTTCCGAGTAGTGATCCATGCTCTAAGCTCATCCACTTTGTTCACAACACTCCGAGCGTTAAAATAGACACATCTCAAACCTTCAGCCTGAGCACTCCCCTTCTCAAACACCTGCCCATCCTCCCTCTCACACTGTCGACAATCTCTCTCTATCTGTGAGCTAACCTCCTCTCTCCCAGTCACTTCATTTCGATTCCCTCCCCACAACCATTCCAGATTAAACTCTCCCCAGTAGCCTTCGCAAACCTTCCCGCCAGGATATCGGTCCCCCTGGGATTCAAGTGCCACCCGTCCTTTTTGTACAGGTCACACCTGCCCCTAAAGAGGTGCCAATGATCCAGGAACCTGAATCCCTGCCCCCTGCTCCAATCCCTCAGCCACACATTCACCCTCCAACTCATTCCATTGCTCTCAGTAATCAGATTCACTGCAGCGACAAAAGTTTCATTTGTGTTTGAATTACCACCCGGTTTTCTGCTAGAAATTATTTTATTGTTGCTTCAATGGTTTAAAATTAGTTTTATTTGTTTTTAATTTGTACTTCAGGTATTTTCTGGGATTTGTCTTATGACCCTGCATTGTTAGGAATCTGTCCTGGTTGTCTTTTGGAAAACAATATTTCCCTCTCTCTCTCTTTGTGTCTCCCTCCCTCTCCCTGGCATTGGAAACTCTGCTGGCCAGGTGAAAGCAAGGATCCTGGCCTTTCCAGAGTGCAAATGTTGCTGTTGCTGGTTCTCTGGCTAGTTACTGGAGTCCTTTTCTCTTTGAGAGGCTATTCTGACATCGAGCTTGTCTGTCTGTTCATCAAGGGAATTGTCGAGTTTTGCCAAAAAAACTAAGTTTCAGCATCACGAGAGCATTTATATTTTCTGCCCTAAACCTGTAGTAAGACATTTATATGGTGAAGTTTGTATGATTGAAACATTTCCTATATTCAATAAGGCATATACAGTATCATGGTTATGCTTTTTGCGTGTAATTGTAAACATTTTATTTCTGTACATGTGAACTGTATTCTGAAATAAACATTGGCTGATAAAAACTCCCTCGTGAGTCATTTGAATCAGATTTGAAATGAAACGTCTCAGTCTCACCCGAGTCAAATTCAAAGTACAAAATGTGTGACCCGGGCGGGCTCCATAAAACACTTTGGAGTTTCTGACCTGAACCATAACAGAGCTGAACTCTTCATTTTTGGCCTCTTTGCGACAGTGAGTATGTGACTGAACCAATCCATTGGAACCAGTTGCACAGAGTAACACTGGAGGAAAATTCTGGCATCGCACTCTGAAGCTGACGGTGGTCTGCTGTGACCCAGGCAGTAGCTTGAACAAGAATACAGGTTAGACATGTTTTAATGTGTGGAGCCTCTTCAAATGCAGGGTTAAATCAAACATTTCATGCTCACATCACAGAGAAATGGTGAGGGATGTAGCATCACATGGACAAACACTGAGTCCTTTCATCTCTGATATCCAGTTGGTGGCGGTGTGCCCCATGTGAAACGTACACTGCAGGAAGTCACTACTTAGAACATAGAAACACAGAACATTACAGCACAGTACGGACCCTTCAGCCCTCAATGTTGTGCCGAGCTTTGTCCAACCCCAAGATCAAGCTATCCCACTCCCTATCATTCTAGTGTGCACTCTATCAATCCCTCTCATCATCTTATGAACCTCTATTAAGTCGCCTCTCATCCTCCTCCGCTCCAAAGAGAAAAGCCCCAACTCCCTCAACCTTTCCTTATAAGGCCTACCTCCAAACCCGGCAGCATCCTGGTAAATCTCCTCTGCACTCTCTCCAATGCTTCCACATCCTTCTTATAGTGAGGTGACCAGAACTGCACACAATATTCCAAATATGGTCTCACCAATGTCCGGTGTAGTTGCAGCATAACCCCACGGCCCATAAACTCAAACCCCCTGTTAATAAATTCTAACACACAATAAGCCTTCTTCACGGCTCTATCCACTTGAGTGGCAACCTTCAGAGATCTGTGGATATGAACCCCAAGATCTCTCTGTTCCTCCACATTCCTCAGAACCCTGCCGTTGACCCTGTAATCCACATTCAAGTTTGTCCTCCCCAAAATGAATCACCTCACACTTATCAGGGTTAAACACCATCTGCCACTTTTTGGCCCAGCTCTGCATCTTATCAATGTCTCTTTGCAGCCGACAAGAGCCCTCCACCTCATAAGAACATAAGAACATAAGAAATAGGAGCAGGAGTAGGCCATCTAGCCCTTCGAGCCTGCCCCGCCATTCAATAAGATCATGGCTGATCTGTTGTGGCTCAGTTCCACTTTCCCGCCCTCTCCCCATAACCCTTAATCCCCTCTCTTATCAAGAACCCATCAACCCGCTTCTTAAAAATATTTAGCGAGGCAGCCTCCACCACTTCAACGGGCAGAGAATTCCAGAGATTCACCACCCTTTGAGTGAAGAAGTTCCTCCTCAACTCCGTTCTAAACCGCCTCCCCTTTATCTTGAGGCTGTGCCCCCTAGTCCTACTGTCTTTTTTGAGCGGGAAGAGTCTCTCCACCTCTATCCTATCCATCCCATTCATCATCTTATACGTCTCAATGAGATCTCCCCTCATTCTTCTAAACTCTAACGAGTACAAGCCTAGTTTATTCAGCCTCTCCTCATAGCTCAATCCCCTCAACTCCGGTATCAGCCTAGTAAACCTCCTCTGCACTCCCTCCAGGGCCAAAATATCCTCATCCACTACTCCACCAATCTTGTTGTCAGCAAATTTACTGACCCATCCTTCTGCCCCCTCTTCCAAGTCATTGATGAAAATCACAAATAACAGAGGACCCAGCACTGACCCCTGTGGTACACCGCTGGTAACTGGCCTCCAGTCTGAAAATTTTCCCTCCACCACCACCCACTGTCTTCTATGAGACAGTAAAAAGTCTGACAACAACAGGTTTAAGCCCAACCAATTTATTTGATAGTAAATTTTCAAGCTTTTGGGTTTGTCCCTTCGTCAGGTGAATGGAGAGTTCTGGCCTCAGACAGAGCATATAAAGCACAGACAGTTTACAGATCACTGATTAGAATGCGAATCTTTACACCTAACCTGCTGTTCAAGTCCTAAAGTGGCCGACAATGTGAGTGGAAGGAGCACTGATCACAGGTTAAAGAGATGTGTATTGTCTCCAGACAGCACAGTGAGTGAGGTTTTGCAAACCCAGGCAAGTCAAGGGGGTTACAGATAGTGCGACATGAACCCAAGATCCCTGTTGCGACCGTCCTCATGTGTGAGGAACTTGGCTATCAGTCTCTGCTCAGCGACTCTGCGCCATCGTGTGTCGTGAAGGCTGCCTTGGAGAATGCTTACCCGAAGGTCAGAGGCTGAATGCCCGTGACCACTGAAGTGTTCACCAACAGGAAGGGAACAGTCTTGCCCGGTGATTGTCTTCTATTAGACAGCCAGTTACTTATTCAATCAGCCAAATTTCCTTCTATCCCACACATCCTTATCTTCCTCATCAGTCTACCATGGGGAACCTTATCAAACGCCGTACTAAAATCCACATATTCGGCATCAACAGTTCTATCTTCATCCACACACGTGGTTTCCTCCTTAAAGAATTCAATCAAATTTGTGAGCCAGGACTTACCCCTCATGAATCCGTGCTGACTATCCCAGATTAAACTGTATCTTTCCAAATGGTCATAAATCCTGTCTCTCAGGATCCTTTCCTTTAACTTACTGACTACTGAAGTAGGACTTACTGGCCTATAATTACCAGGGTCATTCCTATTTCTTTTCTTCAAGACGGAAACAAAATTAGCCATTCTCCAGTCCTCTGGCACTATCCCAGTGGACAGCGAGGACCCAAAGATCAAAGCTAAAGCCTCTGAAATCTCATCCCTTGCCTCCCAAAGTATCCTAGGATGTATCCCATCTGGTCCAGGGGACTTATCCACTCTCAATTTTTTTTCTTCAAAATTAGCGATTCATCTTCCCTCAGGACATCTACCTCCTCCATCCTATCAGCCTGTATCACACTCTCACCCTCAAAAACATGGCCTTTCTCCTTAGTGAACACTGAAGAAAAGTATTCATTCAACGCCTCACCTATCTCTTCTGACTCCATGCACAAGTTCCCACTACGAGCCTTGACTGACCCTAACCTCACCCTGGTCATCCTTTTATTTATTTTATTCATTATGCAGCAAATTCTATCCCAAGGGAAGGCAATGGCTGAGTGGTATCAGCTCACACCCATTGAATGACAGCTCGGGACCGACCAGAGGAATGTCCTCATTCCAATTTGCATCTTTATACTCAGTGTGCAGTTAGATATATACTGACCTTCTCTGTAAAGTGAGGCACCCACTGTTCCATCGGCATCGATGGACTCTATAAGGACCAGGAATGCAATTAGGAGAAAGAGTGCCTTCATCATCCTGCACTGATCTCCTCACGATCAAACTGAGATTGTAAAGTACATGAGCTCTTTATATGAGCACACAGAGTATTCAAAGTTAATAATCAGACACATTGGATACGTTGAATGGACACTCCATTAACTGAACCCAACATTAACTGGAATCATTATTTAAAATTAAAATTGGTGTGACTGGTCTAACAAATGATTGATCTGAGGAAGGTTTATGCACATAATTTATTGCATTCAAAGATGAACAAAACAATAAAGACAGAAACCATTTGATCCAACTTGCTACATTCAAAATGCAATCCAATTATCCTCACTTCCCTCTGCTCTTTGACTCTAACCATGCAATAACACCTTCTCCTAAATTAATCATCCAATTCATCCTTTAAGGGAATTCGTAGGTTTTTCTCCAAAGACAATTCAGGCAGCATGTCCCAACTCACAACTGATTGCAAGAAATAAACTATTTTTATTGTTCTGCAGAATCTATGTGTACAGGTTTGCTGACCACGCGCTTCCGAAAATCTCCAAAGGTCACGACTGGGAGAGGATCTGGAGAGATCTCCCTGGTGCCCTTCCACCATTGATTGTCCTTTTATCCATCGTTTGGGCAGCACAGTAGCACAGTGGGTTAGCACTGCTGCTTCACAGCTCCAGGGTCCTGGGTTCGATTCCCAGCTTGGGTCACTGTCTGTGTGGAGTTCGCGCATTCTCCTTGTGTCTGCGTGGGTTTCCTCCGGGTGCTCCAGTTTCCTCCCACAGATCAAAGATGTGCAGGTTAGGTTGATTGGCCATGCTAGAATTGCCCTTAGTGTCCTGAGGTGCGTAGGTTAGAGGGATTAGTGGGTAAATATGAAGGGATTTGTTGTAGGACCTGGGTGGGATTGTGGTCAGTGCACACTCGATGGGATGAATGGCCTCTTTCTGTGCTGTCGGGTTTCTAAGACTCGATGAGAAGCAACCCTGTCTTCCACAGCTGAATCACGATGTTAATTGTGACATCTTGCTGTGAGAAAATTAGTTGCTAAATTTCCTGTATTCCAGCTCCTTAAAGGTTGTACAACCAAATAAACCTGTTGGACTTTAACCTGGTGTTGTGAGACTGCTTACTTCTAAAATTCTAACAGGACTAAACAGGGTAGATACAGGGAGGATATTCCCGATGGTGGGGGAATCCAGAACCAGGGGTCACAGTCTGAGGGTTCAGGGTCGACCATTTAGGACGGAGCTGAGGAGACATTTCTTCACCCAAAGATTGGTGAATCTGTGGAATTCATTCCCATTGGAAGTCGTTGATGGCAACACATTAAATGGCTGGATCTAGAACTTGGGGTGAATGGGATCAAAGAATCTGGGGAAATTGCAGGATGAGGCTATTGATTGGATGATCAGCCATGATCGTGATGATTGGTGGATCAGGATCGAAGGCCAAATGGCCTCCTTCTGCTCCGATATTTTATGTTTCTATGTTTCGATCTGTAATTTCCAGGTTACATGTTAATAAGCATTTGAATTGATAATGTATTGTGGAAATACAATTTCACCAATAATTCCTGGCAGTGTTTATTATTTAACTCTACTCTCTGTGCCTGAAGTTGTGTGGTAGCCTTCCCGCTGGATAACACTTCTACACAGTCACTCGGCTGCTCACAGGAGGCATTGCTGCTTACTGTATGTCCATTTACTTTCCAATTTGATTCCTTAATTTTGCAAACTTCTTCTGTTTAAAATATTCAACTTGGATGATGATGATGATGAATCGTTCGTGTTACTTCTATCCTCTGTGTTCTGGCCTTATTTAAGATTGGAATGTAGTCCTGGCAATAACATACCTGACACAGGCTCGAAATCAGACAGGCACACACTTTCTAAAGCTGGAAAACGCAATGGGTGGCAGCTTAACATCTTAACTGTTCCTTCGTTTCACAGAATCACCAGCTGGAAATAGAGGCATTGTTTCCATTTGATTCATCTCGAGTGATCCACAGTCAAAGAGAAATTATCAAAAGATGGAATGGTGATGATTCAACACATTAACCCAGTGTGACTGGATAATAATAAGGAACAAGAGCTTGAAAAGACTCTCGAACAATAACCCAGGTCACATACCTCCCTCCAGATAAGGGGATGAGGCATCCCTGTGTCTGCTAAACAACCCAATTTGACTAAAATGTGTCCTGTGTCCCGGAGATGGCCAATATCCTGTGTATTCCAGCTCTTGAAGCTACAGCCTGTTTCTCTCTGTCAAATTCCTTTAGAAGCTGCAGCCTGTCTGTTTCAGCTCTCGTCCAATTATCCCAGCGTGTCCTTGCAAACCATCATCTTAAATGGCCCGTTTTGTAACAACACAGACACACACACACACAGACACACACACACAGACACACACACACACACATACACACACACACACCGACACACACACACACATACAGACACACATAGACACACACACACACACACACACACGCAGACACACACACACACATACACACACACACAGACACACACACACACCGACACACACACACACATACAGACACACATAGACACACACACACACACACACACAAACACACACGCAAAGGCACACACATACACAGACACACACACACACACACACACACACAGGCACACATTCACACACGCAGAGGCACACACACACACAGACACACACACACACACACACAGACACACACACACACACACAGACACACACACACAAAGTCTTTTCTCCCTGGGAGATCCTGAATGAATATTTTGCGTCGGTATTCACGAAGGAGAGGGGCTTGATGTCTGGTTGAAAGGTGACCTGATAGAGGTTTAAAAGTTGTTGAGAGGTGTAGATAGGGTGGATTCTGGGGGGCTATTTCCCAGGGCTGAAATGTTCGCTACGAGTGAACACAGGTTTAAGGTGCTGGGGAGCAGGTACAGAGGAGATGTTAGGGGTACGTTTTTCACTCAGAAGGCGGTGTGTGCCTTTATATGTCCCATTTCTGATCAAAACTTTCCACACTCCTGACGAAGGAACCATATGCTGAAAGCTTGTGGGTTTACTATCAAATAAACTTGTTGGACTTTAACCTGGTGTTGTGAGAATTTTTACTGTGTTTACCCCAGTCCAACACCGGCATCTCCACATCATTTCATCCGTGTATGCAGTTACTTAGAAATTCGACCCATTTTGAATTAAAACCCGGCAATTTCTATAATATTAACATGAACATTTCCAGTTAAATATTTAAATCTGTCAGAGTCAAACACAGCTCGGCCAAATGTCAGTTGAGTTCATTCATCAGAGTTGAATGTTTCCCGGCATTTTCAGTTGCTTAATGTTGAATTGTTTCTGGATAGGAAGGCAGTCATTGCAATGATATGAAGAAGGATTGGCAATTTGACCACGATGCCTTTGATCATTTCATTGTGAATATTTTGCGGTATTTTGCAGACTTTGCTGTCCCTTCACTTGCGTTAATTCCAGAAATCTAAGGATGAATTAACACAGCAAAATGTTTCCATAGTCTGTGCCTATAAATCTTGATGTCTAATATCTGGATTTATTTTTGCTCCTTAAAGTTAACGTGATGACAATTGGAATACTCGCTCAGGAAAGATGTGGTCTCTCCAAATGTGTAACACACTACCTGGTTTCGATGGCAGCCGCAGATCTACTGGTCGTTATTTTTGATGTGATATTGAGACAAATTCCAATTGTTTATTGGGAGCATTTCCAATTCCTCAGGGACATGGATGTGTGTAATATCCACGCTGTGCTCCTTTATGCAGCTACTGACTGTTCTGTTTGGTTCACTGTTGCTTTCACCTTTGATCGACTTGTGACAATTTGTTGCCCCACGCTGAAAAGTAAATTTTGCACCGACAAAATAGCTAAAGTTGTCCTGGGATCAATCACTGTTCTGAGCTGTTGTAAGAACATATTTTGGTATTTTATGTTGTCAAATTGGTATGTGTTGGTGAACGACCCATGGTTTTGTTTTGTACCTTTCAGTGTCATTGATTCTCCTGTCTGGATTGCTGTTGAATTTAGCCATCATATTCTAAACCCCTGTGTCCCATTTGTTCTGATTCTGTTGTTTAATATTTGCACCGTCAGGCACATTTTAGTGAGCAGCAGGTCTCGCAGGAGACTCCGAGCTCCCATCAATGGAAAAAGTACCAAAGACACAGAGATGCAGAATCGAAGGAAATCTATTATTTTACTCTTTGCTATCTCAATGAATTTTATTATATTATTTGCAATGATAATGGTATACTCTGTATGGAGGCGGATGTTTTATTTGGGGTATTATGCTTTTTGGATGGATAATATTGTTCAGGTGTTTGGCTTCATGCTTCAGCTCATGAGTTGCTGCACAAATACTTGCATATACGCTGTGACCCAGAGGAAATACAGAGAGCAGTTGAAGAATGTACTCAAATGTCCCTTTGTGCATGTTGTGCAATTATTTCAATGATGTTTCTCACAGACATGAAATCATTGATGTAATTGCACATTTCCCAACATTACAGGGCTAAATGTGACAGTGTAGGTTGTACCCTGTTGATGTATTTATAGACTGTAGGGAATTAAAACTGAAAATGGGGAAAGGCAGGAAGACCCTGTTGCTATGGTGGTGCTGAACATTTTTTGTCAATGAAGGAAGAGCCTGTCTAAACAGTGGCAATAAACACTGCAGGAAACTCACAGTGGGATTTGAATGGAATTGGGATTTTGTGCAACGCTAAAGCTTCTCAGTCAGTTACTTGCATAGCAAGCAGCAAATTTAACCTTTGAAGATGGAATAGAGATATATATCCCTCTGTCCCTTCCTGATCCACACCTCCACCAGCACCATGGACCTCCTAGAAACCAATACCAGGAAGAGGAAGTGATGGTGGTAATTATAGAGGGAAATGGATCCATCCATTCGGAGCATGTGTGGAATGGATGATTCAGCATTTATACCAATTGATGAGATTTGAAAGCTGCACAAAATAAGAGCAGGTGATAGATAAACAAGCAATTCTTGAGTGGATGGGATCGAACAAAATCACAGTGGGAGAATGTGTGTGTTATAACTGGCAGAGATGGAGTGAGAAAACCGTTACACTGGTGAGGTGAGTGATAGAGCAGATAAACAATGCGGGTATCAGTATATGTGGAATTAAGGGAGTATTTAGTCACATTGGAATTTCAGGATCTGTGCGCTGATCAAGATTTCGGGATGGAGCCCGCACAGGATATGGGGTGTGAAGCCTGGAGTCAAAGTAACTGTAGAAATCATTGGGCGAAAACTGGACCCTAGTGGACAGTGTGTCCCAGAAATGGAGACAGAGAGGGTCAAAGCAGGGAAGAGAAGTGTCAGAGATGGACCATGTGAAGGTGATAGATGAGTGGAATTTGGAAGCAAAATTGACATTTTTTCCAGATCCAGATGAGAGAATGAAGCGGCAGCAAAATAATTGTCAGTGTATCGATAAAGGAATTGTGGGAGGGAGCCGGAGTAGGATTGGAATAGGGAATGTTCCACACAGCCCATAAAGAGACAGACATAACTGGGAACGATGCCCTTAGCAACACCTTTAATCTGGAGGAAATGAGATGATTTAAATGTGAATTTGTTGAGTGAGAGGACAAGTTCAGACATACGGAGAAGAGTTGTGGTGGTTGGGGATTGTTCAGACCTCTGTTCGAGGATGAAGCGATGAGCTTTGAAGCCATCCTGTTGGGGAATGGAGGCATTAATGGATTGGTCACACATGGTGAGGAGGAGGCAGTTTGAGCCGGGGAACTGGAAGTTGTTGATATGGCGTAGGACATCAGAGGAATTGTGGATATCAGGGGGAAGGGAATGGATGAAAGAACAAAGAATACAGACAGGATAGGAGGGAGGGATTTCGGTGAGGCAGGAACAGGCTGATGCAATGGGCCTCCTGGGACAGTCCTGTTTGTGGATATTGGGATCGGAGTAGAAAGGGGTGTCTGAGGTTAGGAAACGATGAGGTTGGAGGCTGGAGATGAATGTTTTCTTCTGGAGGTGAAGTCAGTGAGAGTCCTGGAAACAGTTGTTTGATGTTCAGTGATCAGGTCGTGGTCCAGGGAGAGATAGGAGGAAACGTCCAAGAGTTGGTGCTCAGTTTCTGTGAGGTAGAGATCCGTACGGCAGACAACAATGGCATCACCTTGTCGGCAGGTTTGATGACACAGCCAGGGTTTGTCCTGAGAGAAAATTCAGCAGCAAGTTCGGAAGGAGACAACCTCGAGTGGTTGAGTGGAGTGGAGGAATTGAGAATGGCAATTTCACACCGAGAATTCTGGATGGAAAGATCAAAAACAGGTTCGAGCCAAATGGAGGCTCCCTGGTGGAGGGGGTGGGTGAAAGGATCTGATTACCTGGAGGAAGACACCTGTACAAAGAAGTGAAGGGGATGAAGGTGGTGAATAAAGAATTCAGCATCATAAACCCAACATTCATTGAGGTGAGGAAATAAGTTTACGAAGCTGAATGCTTTCCTGAGCACAGCACACTCAACCTCAGAGAAAGAAAGGTCAGAGGGTATGGTGATGAAGTGACAAGGGCTTGGATTAGTGGGGAGGAGACGTGAAGGATGGGAGGATGTGGAGCATCAGTGGCACAGTAGCGCAGTGCTTAGCACGGCTGCTTCGCAGCTCCAGGGTCCTGGGTTCGATTCCCTGCTCGGGTCACTGCCTGAGTAGGGATTGCGCATTTCCCTCATGTCTGTGCGGGTTTCCTCCGGGTGCTCTGGTTTCCTCCCACAGTCCAAAGATGCGCGGGTTAGGTTGATTGGCCATGCTAAGAAATTGCAACTTCGTGTCCAGGGATGCCTAGGTTAGAGGGATTAGTGGTTATTGGAAGTGGGGGTAGGGCCTGGGTGGTGCACAGTGTGCTCGGTGCCCACTCGATGGGCCGAAGGGGCTCTTTCTGCACTGTAGGGCTCTTTGATTCATCCTGGATGCCTTGTTGAAGTCCATATAAACCACATCCACCGCTTTTTCTCTGTCAATGTGTTGAGTCACATTTTCAAAAACCTCAACCAGGCTCATAAGGCACGACCAGCCTTTGGCAAAGTCATGCTGATTACTTTTGATCGTACTGAACATCTCCAAATGTTCATTAATGTTGTCCCTCAGGATCCTCTCCACCAACTTACCAAACACTGAGGTCACACTCACTGTTGGTAATTTCCTGGGCTATCTCTTTTCCCTTTCTTAAATAAAGGAACCACATCCGCAATCCTCCAATCCTCTGGAACCTCTCCCGTCTCCATCAACGACACAAAGATCATCGCCAGAGGCTCTGCAATCTCTTCCCTCGCCTCCCACAGTAACCTGGGGTACATCCCATCCGGTCCTGGCAACTTATCTAACTTGATGCTTTTCAAAAACTCCAACACATCCTGTTTCTTAATGTCAACATACTCAACCTTTCAGACAGCCGTAAGCCTGCACTGCAACCACCAAGATCTTTCTCCACCGTGAATACCGAACTATTCATTGAGTATCTCTGCTATTTCTACCGGTTCGAGACAAACTTTCCCACCGTCACATTTGATAGGTCCTATTCCTTCACATGTCAAGCTTTTACTCTTCACATCCTTGTAGAACTAAAGAACAAAAAAAGAACAAAGAACAAAATCAGCCCGGGAAACAGGCCCTTCGGCCCAACGAGCCCGCGCCGCCATCTCAACACCACCAGTCCCCCTCTCCACCCACGACACCTGTCTAATGATTTATGGCCATCCAGATTGAGGGAATCTGATTTAGGGGCAATTTATTCCTGCCAATCAGCCTAAAAGCACATCTTTGGGGTGTGGGAGGAAACCGGAGCACCCGGAGAAAACCCACGCAAGCACGGGGAGAATGCGCAAACTCCCACAGACACCGGCCCAAATCCATGCGTCTGCACAGCAATCAGCGATAGTCACCGAGCTGTTGTCTTGCCCAGTATCTGGTCCAGTTTAGGCACACACTATCGACATGAAGCACTAGGCCAATCTCAAACAACCAAGAGCAGCCCCAGTACGACCCATCGCGTGTATGCCCCTCGTTGGACACGAGGTGGACCGACTTATAACCTGTGAATGAAAAGGGAAAAAAAAACATGATCATACCATATCCATTTACCTTACCAGGGACGCTCCAATGCTAATGACCCTTATTTAAAACAATCTCCTGTATCCACCCATCTCCAACTCACTCATGTGCCTGTCTAAGTTACTCTTAAACAACTCCAGCGTGTTTGCCTCCACCACCTTACTTGGCAGAGCATTCCATACCCCCACTACCCTCTGTGTGAAAAACCTCCCTCTAATATCTGTGTTGTACCTCTCCCCCCCTCACCTTAAGTTCATGGCCCCTTGTCCTACGTGTCTCTATCATCGGAAATAACTTACCTCTGGTTACTCTATCTATACCCTTCATAATCTTATATACCTCTATTAGATTCCCCCCTCAGTCGGTGTCTTTCAAGGGAAAAGAGCCCCAATTTCTTCAATCTTTCCTCATACCCCAGTCCTTCCATCCCAGGCAACATCCTGGTAAACCTCCTGTGCACTCTCTCCAGAGTCTCCACGTCCTTCCGGTAGTAAGGTGACCAGAACTGGACGCAGTACTCAAAATGTGGCCTAACCAATGTTCTGTGCAACTGCAACATTAGACTCCAGCTCTTATATTCTATACCCCTTCCTATAAAGGCTAACATACCATAGGCTTTCTTCACCACACTCTCCACGTGTACTGCCTTAGGGTTTCCCTTAATCTAACCTGCCAAGGCCTTCTCATGACCCCTTCTGGATCTCCTAATTTCCTTTTTAAGTTCCTTCCTACAAGTCATATTCTCCTGTAGATCCCTAACATTACCGAGCTCCCTGAACCCTTTGTACGCTTTTCTTTTCTTTTTGACTAAATTCATTACAACTTCCGTGCACCACGGTTCCGGTAATCCTGTTTCCCTGTTTTATCGGAATGTCGTCGTGCAGAATTCCAGAAAAACATTCCTGGAAAATCTGCCACATTACTTCTGTACATTTCCCTGAGAAAACCTCCTTCCAATTTATGCCTCTAATTTCCTGCCTGATGGCTTCATAATTCCCCTTCCTCCAGATAAACACTTTCCTGTCTTGCCTGATCCGATCTCTCTCCAAGGCTAGTGTAAATGAGATAGCGTTATGATCACTATTCCCAAAATGCTCTCCCACTGAGAGATCTGACACCTGTCCAGGTTCATTACCCAATACCAGATCGAGTACAGCCTCTCCTCTTGTAGGATTATCCACATACTGTGTCAGGAAACCCTCCTGAACACACCGAACAAACTCCTCCCCATCCAAACCCCTTACCCTCGGGATATTCCAATCGATATTTGGGAAATTAAAGTCTCCCATCACGACAACTCTGTTATTATTACATCTCTCCAGGATCTGTTTCACTGTCTGCTCCTCAACTTTTGGGCGGCCAATAGAAAACACCCAGTAAAGTTATTGACTCCTTCCTGTTCCAGACTTCCACCCACTGAGACTCCATAGACAATCCCTCCACGGTGTCCACCTTCTCTACAGCTGTGACACTATCTCTGATCGACAGTGCCACTCCCCCACCTCTTTAACCTCCCTCCCTGTCCCTCCTGAAACATCTGAAACCCGGCACTTGAAGTATCCAGTCCTGTCCCTGAGACATCCAAGTCTCTGTAATGGCCACAACATCACATTTCCGAGTAGTGATCCATGCTCTAAGCTCATCCACTTTGTTCACAACACTCCGAGCGTTAAAATAGACACATCTCAAACCTTCAGCCTGAGCACTCCCCTTCTCAAACACCTGCCCATCCTCCCTCTCACACTGTCGACAATCTCTCTCTATCTGTGAGCTAACCTCCTCTCTCCCAGTCACTTCATTTCGATTCCCTCCCCACAACCATTCCAGATTAAACTCTCCCCAGTAGCCTTCGCAAACCTTCCCGCCAGGATATCGGTCCCCCTGGGATTCAAGTGCCACCCGTCCTTTTTGTACAGGTCACACCTGCCCCTAAAGAGGTGCCAATGATCCAGGAACCTGAATCCCTGCCCCCTGCTCCAATCCCTCAGCCACACATTCACCCTCCAACTCATTCCATTGCTCTCAGTAATCAGATTCACTGCAGCGACAAAAGTTTCATTTGTGTTTGAATTACCACCCGGTTTTCTGCTAGAAATTATTTTATTGTTGCTTCAATGGTTTAAAATTAGTTTTATTTGTTTTTAATTTGTACTTCAGGTATTTTCTGGGATTTGTCTTATGACCCTGCATTGTTAGGAATCTGTCCTGGTTGTCTTTTGGAAAACAATATTTCCCTCTCTCTCTCTTTGTGTCTCCCTCCCTCTCCCTGGCATTGGAAACTCTGCTGGCCAGGTGAAAGCAAGGATCCTGGCCTTTCCAGAGTGCAAATGTTGCTGTTGCTGGTTCTCTGGCTAGTTACTGGAGTCCTTTTCTCTTTGAGAGGCTATTCTGACATCGAGCTTGTCTGTCTGTTCATCAAGGGAATTGTCGAGTTTTGCCAAAAAAACTAAGTTTCAGCATCACGAGAGCATTTATATTTTCTGCCCTAAACCTGTAGTAAGACATTTATATGGTGAAGTTTGTATGATTGAAACATTTCCTATATTCAATAAGGCATATACAGTATCATGGTTATGCTTTTTGTGTGTAATTGTAAACATTTTATTTCTGTACTTGTGAACTGTATTCTGAAATAAACATTGGCTGATAAAAACTCCCTCGTGAGTCATTTGAATCAGATTTGAAATGAAACGTCTCAGTCTCACCCGAGTCAAATTCAAAGTACAAAATGTGTGACCCGGGCGGGCTCCATAAAACACTTTGGAGTTTCTGACCTGAACCATAACAGAGCTGAACTCTTCATTTTTGGCCTCTTTGCGACAGTGAGTATGTGACTGAACCAATCCATTGGAACCAGTTGCACAGAGTAACACTGGAGGAAAATTCTGGCATCGCACTCTGAAGCTGACGGTGGTCTGCTGTGACCCAGGCAGTAGCTTGAACAAGAATACAGGTTAGACATGTTTTAATGTGTGGAGCCTCTTCAAATGCAGGGTTAAATCAAACATTTCATGCTCACATCACAGAGAAATGGTGAGGGATGTAGCATCACATGGACAAACACTGAGTCCTTTCATCTCTGATATCCAGTTGGTGGCGGTGTGCCCCATGTGAAACGTACACTGCAGGAAGTCACTACTTAGAACATAGAAACACAGAACATTACAGCACAGTACGGACCCTTCAGCCCTCAATGTTGTGCCGAGCTTTGTCCAACCCCAAGATCAAGCTATCCCACTCCCTATCATTCTAGTGTGCACTCTATCAATCCCTCTCATCATCTTATGAACCTCTATTAAGTCGCCTCTCATCCTCCTCCGCTCCAAAGAGAAAAGCCCCAACTCCCTCAACCTTTCCTTATAAGGCCTACCTCCAAACCCGGCAGCATCCTGGTAAATCTCCTCTGCACTCTCTCCAATGCTTCCACATCCTTCTTATAGTGAGGTGACCAGAACTGCACACAATATTCCAAATATGGTCTCACCAATGTCCGGTGTAGTTGCAGCATAACCCCACGGCCCATAAACTCAAACCCCCTGTTAATAAATTCTAACACACAATAAGCCTTCTTCACGGCTCTATCCACTTGAGTGGCAACCTTCAGAGATCTGTGGATATGAACCCCAAGATCTCTCTGTTCCTCCACATTCCTCAGAACCCTGCCGTTGACCCTGTAATCCACATTCAAGTTTGTCCTCCCCAAAATGAATCACCTCACACTTATCAGGGTTAAACACCATCTGCCACTTTTTGGCCCAGCTCTGCATCTTATCAATGTCTCTTTGCAGCCGACAAGAGCCCTCCACCTCATAAGAACATAAGAACATAAGAAATAGGAGCAGGAGTAGGCCATCTAGCCCTTCGAGCCTGCCCCGCCATTCAATAAGATCATGGCTGATCTGTTGTGGCTCAGTTCCACTTTCCCGACCTCTCCCCATAACCCTTAATCCCCTCTCTTATCAAGAACCCATCAACCCGCTTCTTAAAAATATTTAGCGAGGCAGCCTCCACCACTTCAACGGGCAGAGAATTCCAGAGATTCACCACCCTTTGAGTGAAGAAGTTCCTCCTCAACTCCGTTCTAAACCGCCTCCCCTTTATCTTGAGGCTGTGCCCCCTAGTCCTACTGTCTTTTTTGAGCGGGAAGAGTCTCTCCACCTCTATCCTATCCATCCCATTCATCATCTTATACGTCTCAATGAGATCTCCCCTCATTCTTCTAAACTCTAACGAGTACAAGCCTAGTTTATTCAGCCTCTCCTCATAGCTCAATCCCCTCAACTCCGGTATCAGCCTAGTAAACCTCCTCTGCACTCCCTCCAGGGCCAAAATATCCTCATCCACTACTCCACCAATCTTGTTGTCAGCAAATTTACTGACCCATCCTTCTGCCCCCTCTTCCAAGTCATTGATGAAAATCACAAATAACAGAGGACCCAGCACTGACCCCTGTGGTACACCGCTGGTAACTGGCCTCCAGTCTGAAAATTTTCCCTCCACCACCACCCACTGTCTTCTATGAGACAGTAAAAAGTCTGACAACAACAGGTTTAAGCCCAACCAATTTATTTGATAGTAAATTTTCAAGCTTTTGGGTTTGTCCCTTCGTCAGGTGAATGGAGAGTTCTGGCCTCAGACAGAGCATATAAAGCACAGACAGTTTACAGATCACTGATTAGAATGCGAATCTTTACACCTAACCTGCTGTTCAAGTCCTAAAGTGGCCGACAATGTGAGTGGAAGGAGCACTGATCACAGGTTAAAGAGATGTGTATTGTCTCCAGACAGCACAGTGAGTGAGGTTTTGCAAACCCAGGCAAGTCAAGGGGGTTACAGATAGTGCGACATGAACCCAAGATCCCTGTTGCGACCGTCCTCATGTGTGAGGAACTTGGCTATCAGTCTCTGCTCAGCGACTCTGCGCCATCGTGTGTCGTGAAGGCTGCCTTGGAGAATGCTTACCCGAAGGTCAGAGGCTGAATGCCCGTGACCACTGAAGTGTTCACCAACAGGAAGGGAACAGTCTTGCCCGGTGATTGTCTTCTATTAGACAGCCAGTTACTTATTCAATCAGCCAAATTTCCTTCTATCCCACACATCCTTATCTTCCTCATCAGTCTACCATGGGGAACCTTATCAAACGCCGTACTAAAATCCACATATTCGGCATCAACAGTTCTATCTTCATCCACACACGTGGTTTCCTCCTTAAAGAATTCAATCAAATTTGTGAGCCAGGACTTACCCCTCATGAATCCGTGCTGACTATCCCGGATTAAACTGTATCTTTCCAAATGGTCATAAATCCTGTCTCTCAGGATCCTTTCCTTTAACTTACTGACTACTGAAGTAGGACTTACTGGCCTATAATTACCAGGGTCATTCCTATTTCTTTTCTTCAAGACGGAAACAAAATTAGCCATTCTCCAGTCCTCTGGCACTATCCCAGTGTGGGTATGCCGGCGTTGGACTGGCGTAAACACAGTAAAAAGTCTGACAACACCAGGTTTTAGTCCAACCTATTTATTTGATAATATACTCGCAAGCTTTCGAGGGGTTACCCTCTTCGTCAGGTGAATGGAGCCTCCATTCACCTGACGAAGAGGGTAACCCCTCGAAAGCTTGCGAGTATATTATCAAATAAATAGGTTGGACTAAAACCTGGTGTTGTCAGACTTTTTACTATCCCAGTGGACAGCGAGGACCCAAAGATCAAAGCTAAAGCCTCTGAAATCTCATCCCTTGCCTCCCAAAGTATCCTAGGATGTATCCCATCTGGTCCAGGGAACTTATCCACTCTCAATTTTTTTTCTTCAAAATTAGCGATTCATC
Organism: Carcharhinus amblyrhynchos; assembly: GCF_965287045.1. Taxonomy (NCBI): domain Eukaryota; kingdom Metazoa; phylum Chordata; class Chondrichthyes; order Carcharhiniformes; family Carcharhinidae; genus Carcharhinus; species Carcharhinus amblyrhynchos. Next base: position 951,311 of record NC_137355.1, read on the forward strand.
TTCCCTCAGGACATCTACCTCCTCCATCCTATCAGCCTGTATCACACTCTCACCCTCAAAAACATGGCCTTTCTCCTTAGTGAACACTGAAGAAAAGTATTCATTCAACGCCTCACCTATCTCTTCTGACTCCATGCACAAGTTCCCACTACGAGCCTTGACTGACCCTAACCTCACCCTGGTCATCCTTTTATTTATTTTATTCATTATGCAGCAAATTCTATCCCAAGGGAAGGCAATGGCTGAGTGGTATCAGCTCACACCCATTGAATGACAGCTCGGGACCGACCAGAGGAATGTCCTCATTCCAATTTGCATCTTTATACTCAGTGTGCAGTTAGATATATACTGACCTTCTCTGTAAAGTGAGGCACCCACTGTTCCATCGGCATCGATGGACTCTATAAGGACCAGGAATGCAATTAGGAGAAAGAGTGCCTTCATCATCCTGCACTGATCTCCTCACGATCAAACTGAGATTGTAAAGTACATGAGCTCTTTATATGAGCACACAGAGTATTCAAAGTTAATAATCAGACACATTGGATACGTTGAATGGACACTCCATTAACTGAACCCAACATTAACTGGAATCATTATTTAAAATTAAAATTGGTGTGACTGGTCTAACAAATGATTGATCTGAGGAAGGTTTATGCACATAATTTATTGCATTCAAAGATGAACAAAACAATAAAGACAGAAACCATTTGATCCAACTTGCTACATTCAAAATGCAATCCAATTATCCTCACTTCCCTCTGCTCTTTGACTCTAACCATGCAATAACACCTTCTCCTAAATTAATCATCCAATTCATCCTTTAAGGGAATTCGTAGGTTTTTCTCCAAAGACAATTCAGGCAGCATGTCCCAACTCACAACTGATTGCAAGAAATAAACTATTTTTATTGTTCTGCAGAATCTATGTGTACAGGTTTGCTGACCACGCGCTTCCGAAAATCTCCAAAGGTCACGACTGGGAGAGGATCTGGAGAGATCTCCCTGGTGCCCTTCCACCATTGATTGTCCTTTTATCCATCGTTTGGGCAGCACAGTAGCACAGTGGGTTAGCACTGCTGCTTCACAGCTCCAGGGTCCTGGGTTCGATTCCCAGCTTGGGTCACTGTCTGTGTGGAGTTCGCGCATTCTCCTTGTGTCTGCGTGGGTTTCCTCCGGGTGCTCCAGTTTCCTCCCACAGATCAAAGATGTGCAGGTTAGGTTGATTGGCCATGCTAGAATTGCCCTTAGTGTCCTGAGGTGCGTAGGTTAGAGGGATTAGTGGGTAAATATGAAGGGATTTGTTGTAGGACCTGGGTGGGATTGTGGTCAGTGCACACTCGATGGGATGAATGGCCTCTTTCTGTGCTGTCGGGTTTCTAAGACTCGATGAGAAGCAACCCTGTCTTCCACAGCTGAATCACGATGTTAATTGTGACATCTTGCTGTGAGAAAATTAGTTGCTAAATTTCCTGTATTCCAGCTCCTTAAAGGTTGTACAACCAAATAAACCTGTTGGACTTTAACCTGGTGTTGTGAGACTGCTTACTTCTAAAATTCTAACAGGACTAAACAGGGTAGATACAGGGAGGATATTCCCGATGGTGGGGGAATCCAGAACCAGGGGTCACAGTCTGAGGGTTCAGGGTCGACCATTTAGGACGGAGCTGAGGAGACATTTCTTCACCCAAAGATTGGTGAATCTGTGGAATTCATTCCCATTGGAAGTCGTTGATGGCAACACATTAAATGGCTGGATCTAGAACTTGGGGTGAATGGGATCAAAGAATCTGGGGAAATTGCAGGATGAGGCTATTGATTGGATGATCAGCCATGATCGTGATGATTGGTGGATCAGGATCGAAGGCCAAATGGCCTCCTTCTGCTCCGATATTTTATGTTTCTATGTTTCGATCTGTAATTTCCAGGTTACATGTTAATAAGCATTTGAATTGATAATGTATTGTGGAAATACAATTTCACCAATAATTCCTGGCAGTGTTTATTATTTAACTCTACTCTCTGTGCCTGAAGTTGTGTGGTAGCCTTCCCGCTGGATAACACTTCTACACAGTCACTCGGCTGCTCACAGGAGGCATTGCTGCTTACTGTATGTCCATTTACTTTCCAATTTGATTCCTTAATTTTGCAAACTTCTTCTGTTTAAAATATTCAACTTGGATGATGATGATGATGAATCGTTCGTGTTACTTCTATCCTCTGTGTTCTGGCCTTATTTAAGATTGGAATGTAGTCCTGGCAATAACATACCTGACACAGGCTCGAAATCAGACAGGCACACACTTTCTAAAGCTGGAAAACGCAATGGGTGGCAGCTTAACATCTTAACTGTTCCTTCGTTTCACAGAATCACCAGCTGGAAATAGAGGCATTGTTTCCATTTGATTCATCTCGAGTGATCCACAGTCAAAGAGAAATTATCAAAAGATGGAATGGTGATGATTCAACACATTAACCCAGTGTGACTGGATAATAATAAGGAACAAGAGCTTGAAAAGACTCTCGAACAATAACCCAGGTCACATACCTCCCTCCAGATAAGGGGATGAGGCATCCCTGTGTCTGCTAAACAACCCAATTTGACTAAAATGTGTCCTGTGTCCCGGAGATGGCCAATATCCTGTGTATTCCAGCTCTTGAAGCTACAGCCTGTTTCTCTCTGTCAAATTCCTTTAGAAGCTGCAGCCTGTCTGTTTCAGCTCTCGTCCAATTATCCCAGCGTGTCCTTGCAAACCATCATCTTAAATGGCCCGTTTTGTAACAACACAGACACACACACACACAGACACACACACACAGACACACACACACACACACACACACACACCGACACACACACACACATACAGACACACATAGACACACACACACACACACACACACGCAGACACACACACACACATACACACACACACAGACACACACACACACCGACACACACACACACATACAGACACACATAGACACACACACACACACACACACAAACACACACGCAAAGGCACACACATACACAGACACACACACACACACACACACACAGGCACACATTCACACACGCAGAGGCACACACACACACAGACACACACACACACACACACAGACACACACACACACACACAGACACACACACACACACCCTGGAGCCAGGGTGGGGAGCTCACAGAAAAGTCAAGCCTAATGCAGGAGGAGTTTCTCGAAAGGGTGAAGGGAGCCCGGAAGAGGTGCAATGCCTCGTACACCACTGACAAGGAGCCCAATGAATAACTCGCGGCACACGCTCAGTGACACCAAAATTCCCTCTTATATTGTGTTGCTGCTGAAGAGTGATATTTTTCAAATTCTTGTTTGAAAATCCCATCTGCTTAATCCGCGATCTGTGACAGCTTGATTCGGCGAATCACATTTAACATCGGCCCAACTGATCCCTTCACACGGCTTTCTTTGAAATTACTGACACATGCCGTCAGCGACACTATCATCAACAATCAATTTATTCATTTGATCAATATTCCCAGATATCATTTCCCATTCACTATTTGGTTCTGGTGTCAGGGATTATCCAATTTCTCTGAAGCCAATCTCATCTCTAACCTTGGTTAAAGCCCCTTGACATTTCCCCGAGAGAGCATCACACTGGTTGCAGTGATATCATTTAACCAGATGTTATTGGAATTTGGCAGCTCCATTGCATTGCTGCACTTTGCAAGTAGAAAGGTCATGGATGTTAATAGAATAGAAATCCTGTCCGATTGAAAGGGCTTCAGTGATTCTGTTTGTTCAGTGAGTGGAATGAATGTCATTCCCCCATAGATTCCTCCCGGTGCAGTCGAGGGATTTTCCCTTTTTTAAAGGGAGATTCCTGTCAATGAGTCACCCAATCGCCTCAGCAGTAGCGTGAAATCCAGCTGCAGCGGGCTGCAGTGTGAAAGAGAGAGAAAGCAGCTTCCTCAGCATATGAGGAATAGATTGAAGTGCTCCAGAGATGGGACTGTATCTGAGACCAATGATCTGGAATGGTGAAACAATGGGAAACAATCTCAGTTCAGTAGATGGGAACGCTACATCTATGGGTGAGAATATAAGAACAATAACGGAGAGAGCTGGAACAACAGGTCAGAATCTGAGTACATCGGATCACAAGGTCACAATAATGGAGAAGAGCTTATCAGCGGCAATATACAACCTTTCTACCTATTATAGATGGATGTCATTGAAACTCCGGATCCTTTGGGCACTGCAGGTTATTCAGGCTGGTTACTATCCCCTCCTCGCTGTTATTGGAGTCCCTAGTAAGTCACACTCTGTCTCTCCCTCTCTCTCTTCCTCTCCCTCTCTCTATTTCTTTCTTTCTCTCTCTCCCTTTTTGATGTTGACCACGGAAGCATTGTTTATTGTCTTAAAAATACATCAGCATCCATAATACCCTTCACAGAAGGAAAAGTGTCCCCTTAACCTGGATTTGCTGACATGTGACTGCAAATCAACAGCAATGTGGGAGACGCCTCATTTCCCTCGGAATGCTGAGAAAGTTCCCACATACCTGATGAAGGAACAGTATTTCAGAAAGCTTGTGTGTTTAATATCAAATAAACTTGTTGGACTTTAACCTGGTGTTGAAGAGTTCTGACTGTGTTTACCCCAGTCTAAGCCGGCATCTTCACACAATGAGGAATGAAGCACTCACGCCTCAATCCTCCCACCATCAGATATTTTATATCCCCAGCCTTGGCTATTCCAGTTCATCCACCAACTCCCAAATCCTGTTTCTCAAACGTTCGATTTATTCACCTCTCCCCCCAACCCCCTCTCCTCCTCTCCCCGGACACCCGCCAATGTTCTGTGTTAGCGTGAGTGGGCGAACACGATCACTACGGACTCAGGGTCAGGTTCAACAGCGGGACAGCTTTATTTTTTACGTTGACGGAGGTGCAGTCAGGACACACAATCCAAACTGTCCTGAAAGCGCTCTAAAGACCCACCGCAATGGGTACAGTTATACCTGAACTTGACACACTGTACAATTCAAATGCTAATGTTTTGTTTCCAGTATTCGACTCTGACCATCCTGTTTCAATGTCTTCAAGTATTGTAACGATGTTTTAAGTGTGTGTTAATCGTTTCTGTCTGATGGGTTTATTAATGGTCTAGAATCTCCGGGGTTTGAACAATGGGTGTTTATTCTCAGGGAGTTTATGGGGCCAGGGATCCTTCCTTAGTGATGCTAATCTTCAGGTGTCTCCACAGAGGGTTGCTCGATTAGATCAGAGGTGCTGATTTGGTGGGATGGGGGTGTGCTTTTTAATTTAGTTCCTGTCGGTGCCATCCTGTCCCGTTCCCTTTGTGTGATAGCCCTTATTTACATTCTAAAAGCATGTCCTTGCCTGCGAGTCTGTGTCTGTTCCCCTGTGACCTTTAGTGGGGAGGCTCTGAGTGCAGCTCCAGTCTGCTTCCATATTGTGTACCCAGTTTCATAAAATTTGTTGTCCGATAGCATCTGACTCAGTGGAAAAAACAACACACCAAAACCTCCCCCTGTTATTCCTTTGTTTCAATCCCCATTGCACTTCCTCCGCTGCTTCACCCAGTCATCAAGATTGCTCTCCCACCCACCCTCCCGCTGCTCTTCAAATTCCCAGTGTCTCCAAGTCAAATCACCCTCACCTCCATGGACTGCTGCAGCCTCATGCAGGAAACCTGGTTCCACTTCTCATGACCCCTCCAGGTTCTCCTCAGCCCTTTTTAAACTCATTCCGAGCAACCTTGTAACCCTCAAGCGACCCAACTGAACCTTGTTTTCTCATCCTTTCATCTGCTTCCCTTTTTCCTCTTGACAAGACATTCAATCTCCTTTGTGAACCATGATTCCCTCACTCGACCATTTCCTCCCTGCCTGACAGGGACATACCTATTAAGGACACGTAGTATTTGTTCCTTGAACAAGCTCAATTTTTCATTTTTGCCCATTCCTGACAGTTTCTGTTCCCATCTTATGCTCCCTAATTCTTGCCTAATCACATCATAATTACCCCTGCCCCAAATATAAACCTTGCCCTGCCGTGCGACCCTATCCCTCTCCATTGCAATAATGAAGGAAACTGAATTGTGGAGTCGGACTTTAGGAACCTTCAAGTGGTTATTGGATAGGCACATGGAACAAATCAGAATGATAGGGAGTGGGATCACTTGATCTTAGTTTTGGAGAAAGCTCGGCACAACATCGAGGGCAGACGGGCCTGTACTGTGCTGTACTGTTCTATGTTCGATCTACTCTATCAATACCAGGTAGAGTGTTATGTTGGAATAAAGTCACCCGTCACTTTTCAACACCAAGGAACACAAATTTGGATGTTTTAGTCTCTCCTGAGGGAATGTAGGAGTCAATCATATACCTGTGAATCTGGAATCACAGGAAGCCCAGATCAGGTAATGATAACAGATTTTAATCCTTAAAATACATTCAAGAAACAAGTACAACAACAGATTGGCTACACTGCTAGTCCCCGCTCCTCCCTGCCCCCGTGTATCAACATGCATTGGGAGTTACTGCAAACAGAAATCAAACCACAACAACATACTCATTCTGAGAATGCAAAATGTGGTGAGTAGCCTTAAATCCAACGGGTAGTAACTCGCTTTATGACTCCCAAAGCCCGTCCACAATCTAAGAGTTGCAAGTCCGCAGTGTGATGAAGTTGTCTCTATTTGTCTGGATGAGTGAAGCTCTACCTACACGCAGGAAAATCAACACACCCAGGATAAAAGGAGCTCGCTTATTTTCCATCTCTTCCAACAACATGTTCTTTCCCCACGGCTGACAGTGAGCACCATCTCAGCATGGTCTGCAGAACTTCAGCAAATCACCATTGACATCTCCTTTAAGAATCACAGCCCTCACTATCCAGCTGGATAAAAACTGATGGTAAATGAGAACATCACCACCTCCAGGTCTCCTTCCAAAACACTCAGCAGGCACTCTTGGATTTTGTCCACAGATGCAGTTGCTTTGAAATTAGATCCATTTTGAAATCAGAGCAGGCAGGTTATATTCTATCAGTATGAACATTTCCAGTTAAATATTTAAATCTGTCAGAGTCAAACACAGCTCGGCCAAACGTCAGTTGAGTTCATACATCAGAGTTGAATGTTTTCCAGCATTATCGGTTGCTTAATGTTGAATTGTTTCTGGATAGGAAGGCAGTCATTGCAATGATTTGAAGAAGGATTGGCAATTTGACCACGATGCCTTTGATCATTTCATTGTGAATATTCTGTGGTATTTTGCAGACTTTGCTGTCCCTTCACTTGTCTTAATTCCAGAAATCTCAGGATGAATAAACACAGCAAAATACTTTCATAGTCTGTGCCTATAAAGCTTGATGTCTAATATCTGGACTTATTTCTGCTCCTTAAAGTTAACGTGATGACAATTGGAATACTCTCTCAGGAAAGATGTGGTCTCTCCAAATGTGTAACAGACTACCTGGTTCTGATGGCAGCCGCAGATCTACTGGTCATTATTTTTGATGTGATATTGAGACAAATTCCAATTGTTTATTGGGAGGATTTCCGATTCCTCTGGGACATGGATGTGTGTAATATCCACGCTGTGCTCCTTTATGCAGCTACTGACTGTTCTGTTTGGTTCACTGTCGCTTTTACCTTTGATCGACTTGTGACAATTTGTTGCCCCATGCTGAAAAGTAAATTTTGCCCCGACAAAATGGCTAAAGTTGTCCTGGGATCAATCACTGTTCTGAGCTGTTGTAAGAACATATTTTGGTATTTTATGTTGTCAAATTGGTATGTGATGGGGAATAACCCATGGTTTTGTTTTGTACCTGTGGATGTCATTGCATCTCCTGTCTGGATTGCTGTTGAATTCAGCCATCATATTCTAAACCCCTGTGTCCCATTTGTTCTGATTCTGTTGTTCAATATTTAAACCGTCAGGCACATTTTAGTGACCAGTAGATCTCGCAGGAGACTCCGAGCTCCCATCAATGGAAAAAGTGCCAAAGACCCAGAGATGCAGAATCGAAGGAAATCTATTATTTTACTCTTTGCTCTCTCAGTGAATTTTATTATATTATGGGCAACGATAATGGTATACTCTGTATGGAGGCGGATGTTTTATTTAGGGTATGATACTGTTTGGATGGATGATTCTGTTCAGGAGTTTGGCTTCACACTTCAGCTCATGAGTTGCTGCACAAATACTTGTATATATTCTGTGACCCAGAGGAAATTCAGGGACCAGTTGAAGAATGTGCTCAAACGACCCTTTATGTTTGCTGTGCAATTGTTTCAATGATGCTTGTAACGGGATAATTTATGGAATCCTTGATTTAATTGCACATTTCCAATGTGACAGGGCCAAATGTACAGAGCAGGTTGTGCCTGGTTGATGTGTTTATAGATTGTAGAGAATTAAATGTGAATACGGGGAAAGGCAGGAAGACCCTGTTGCTATGGTGGTGCTGAACTCTTTTTGACAAGGTCGGAGGCGCCTGCCTAAAGGTTGGCAATAAACGCTGCAGGAAACTCGCAGTGGGATTTGAACAGAATTAGGATTTGGTGCAAAGCTAAAGCTTCTCAGTCGGTTACTCGCAGAGCAAGCAACAAATTTAACCTTCAAAGATTGAATACAGTTGGATAGCCCTCTGTTTCCTCCAGCTCCACGCCTCCACCAGCACCATGGACCTCCCAGAAAAAAAATACCAGGAAGAGGGTACGATGGTGGTCGTTATAGAGGGAAATGGATTCATCCATTAGGAGCATGTGTGGAATGGATGATTCAGCATTTATACCAATTGATGAGATTTGAAAGCTGCACAAAATAAGAGCAGGTGATAGATAAACAAGCAATTCGCGAGCGGATGGGATCGAACAAAATCACAGTGGGAGAATGTGTGTGTTATAACTGGCAGAGATGGAGTGAGAAAACCGTTACACTGGTGAGGTGAGTGATAGAGCAGATAAACAATGCGGGTATCAGTATATGTGGAATTAATGGAGTATTTAGTCACATTGGAATTTCGGGATCTGTGCAACAGGCACTGGGGGAGTGTTTGTAATTGATGACATGCAGAGAGGATATGTGGTGATGGATCTGGTAGAGCAGAGGAGCGAGTGAGATATCACCCTCTATCCAATAGAGGTGAATGTATACCGTGAACAGAAGGGAAGTTGTTGGGTTGTAAGTTCGCTGCTCCATCATGTAATGGATCAAAGTAAATAAATATTTGGGAAGATATAATATTTATTACAAAATTGTGAAAATCTACTTTTTGATCCCTGAGTGTTGGCCAGAATCCAGATGTTTAAATGGTGTTTAGATTTTATTTCTTCAGTTTCTTTCATTTCCTAAGTTACCAGTCCGTTCATTGGTTCGTTAAAAGATCTCAATTGCAACGGGGGATTTACAACTGTATAACAAACACAATGAATATGAAATAGTTTTATTTTTAATATTAGAAACCCGGGAGTAACACTGAGACAGCAAAAGTAAATTGAGTTGATTGTGTTCCCAGGAGCAGGGAACAGTTTTATCACTCTGCAGAAGGACAGGAAAAGAGCTTGCATATTGCACATCATAAATTAATAAACCAAAATTTCACAAACCATGGGAGCGGTATAGAAGGAAGTATCTGAAGACCTTCTAAAGATTTGGTTACATAAACTGAAATCTTTATTGGGTAATTTTCAAAGTACTAATTCCTGGAAGGAGGTGCTGTTCTGCTTTAAATATCACTTCTTCTTTATTGTAATAAATGTTGAACTTGAATAAATAATCATCAACTTCTATTTCAAAAGTTTCACATGAGTTTCTGAAAAAACCCTCAACAAACACAAATTGCATCATCGTTCTGTTCCCAGTATCCATTCGGGATTTGAAGAGGCTGGACTGAGCAACTGGTATCGCATCAAATAACTGCCGGCTCTTTATGGAATTTAAAACAGGAATTTTTTGATGGTCTTGGAAATGGTAAATTCAAAGGGAGGGAGTGTGGGGAGAAGATTTACTGCAGGTGGGATATCGGCACTCACACTGGCACCGTAGTTAAAAGGATTAGCTATGGGAAATGTGTGGGGTTATGGAGATTGAGTGGGGTGGGGTGGGATTGGGGTAGGATTCTCTTCAGGGATTCAATGTGGAATCCAGCAGCCGAATTGCCTACTTCTGCACTGTGGGAAATTTCTGTTTCCATTCTGCAATGAAATGGGTGGGGTTTAAAGTGGGAACCTCAAAAAGTTCTGAGAGAGCTTTCAAAGTTCGACAAAAGGTGAATAAACCTCAGACAACAGAACTGTCACAAAATTTGCAGTTTGACGTATGTGCAAGGATGGAAAAATGGCACGATTAAAGGTTTTGGAGATCACTTTTATTTGATTTGATTTGATTTGATTTATTATTGTCACATCTATTAACATACAGTGAAAAGTATTGTTTCTTTTGCACTATACAGGCAAAGCATACCGTTTATAGAAATGGAAACGAGAGCGTGCAGAGTGTTGTGTTACAGTCATAGCTGGAGTGTCGAGAAAGATCAATAATGAAAACATGAACCATTTGATCCAACTTGCTACTTTCAAAATGCAATCCAATTATCCTCACTTCCCTCTGCTCTTTGACTCTAACCAGACAATAACACCCTCTCCTAAATTAATAATCCAATTCACCCTGTAAGATAATTTGTGTATTTTTCCCCATTGACAATTCAGGCAGCATGTCCCAACTCACAACTCATTGCAACAAATAAATTATTTTGATAGTTCTGCAGAATCTACGTGTACCGGTTTGCTAACCTCACACTTCCAAAAATCTCCAAGGGTCATGGGTGGAGGGGGGAACTCATCATGTTAAAATGGCTGAGCGGGCTCGTTGGGCCGAAGGGCCTGCTTCCCGTGCTGTGTTGTTCTTTGTTCTTGGTCACCACTGGGAGAAGATCTGGGGAACTCTCCCTGGTGTCCTGCCACCATTGATTTCCCATTGCCCATCATAAACAACCCTGTCTTCCACACCTGAATTACTTTGCTCATTGTGGCATCGTGCTGTGAGTAAATAAGTTGCCAAATTTCCGATATTACAGCTCTTGAAAGCTCGTGTTTCCACTTGTTGGATTTTAACCTGGTGTTGTGGGGCTACTTTTAGACGAGGCGGGATTGACCGGAAGGTTAGATAGGGTGGACAGTGAGATCATTTTTCCTCGATGGTGATGGCTAACACGAGGGGACATAGCTTTAAATGGAGGGGTGATGAATATAGGATGGATGTCAGAGGTGGGTTCTTTACTCAGAGGGTAGTAAGGGCGTGGAATGCCCTGCCTGCAGCAGTTGTGGACTCGCCAACTTTAAGGGCGTTCAAATGGTCAGTGGATAGACATCTCGATAAGATTGGAATAGTTGAGGTTAGAGGGTCACTAGATTGGTTCCACTGGTCGGTGCAACATCGAGGGCCGATGGGCCTATACTGCGCTGGAATGTTCTATGTTCGATGTCCTATTTACTTATTAAATTCTAACAGGACGAGACAGGGTAAATGCAGTGAGGATATTCCCACTGGTGGGGGAGTCCAGAGCCAGAGGTCACAGTCTGAGGACAGGGGATTGACCATTTAGGGCGGAGGTGAGGAGACATTTCTTCACCCAAAGAGTGATGAGCCTGTGGAATTCATTCCCACCGGAAGTAGTTGATGCCAAAACATTGAATGCATCCAAGAGGCAGCTGGATATCGCACTTGGGGCGAATGGGATCAAAGGTTATGGGGAAAAAGCAAGATTAGGTGATTGAGTTGGATGATCAGCCATGATTGTGATGAATGGCGGAGCAGGTTCGAAGGGACAAGTGGCCTCCTTCTGCTCCTATCTTTTATGTTTCTAGATATAATTTCTAGGTTATATTTTAACAAGCATTTGAATTGATAATGTGTTGTGGAAATACAATTTCACCAATAATTCCTGGCAGTGTTTATTATTTAACTCTACTCTCTGTGCCTGAAGTTGTGTGGTAGCCTTCCTGCTGGATAACACTTCTACACAGTCACTCGGCTGCTCACAGGAGGCATTGCTGCTTACTGTACATCCATTTACTTTCCATTTCTTAATTTTGTGACCCTCGGGTTGCTTATTGCACATGAAGGCAGATTTGTCACATGGATCAACAGGATGGAAATGTATCGTTATTTCACACTGTTCCTGCAAAACCAAGTGATAACCAAGAACAGGAACATAAATTACTTCCCACCCTCTCCCCTCCCTCCAAAAAAAGTAGAACACTGGGAATGTTTTGGGAAATGGAAAGCTGAGCTGATTCCCCCCACATTAATCCTGAATCTCTTGGTAATGGTACAAAGCTTGAATTCATTCCCTTGAACAATGTCAGCAAGATTGGGTAATGATCAGCTGCAGGATATTGACCCAACATATTAACAGGAACCCCACACCACCGAGCTCCGTCCCACTGGTCCTAATTGGACCATTGCTCTCATTTACACTATTATCTTTAGCATTATTTACCTTTGCATGTGCAAAGATTACTTTAGTTTGGATCAATTCCCATAACCTCCCTACACTCCTGAAAGAGACTATACATCCATCGAGCCTGCAAGCAATTTCCGAAAGAGTATCCTGGTTCACCACCCTGCCCCATACCTGGAACCCCACACATTTGTCATGGCTCCTGAATCGAGCCTACAATTACTTGGTCACCAAGGGGGAACACAGCATGGCCAATCCAGCTAACCTACACATCTTTAGAATATGGCAGGAAATGGCAGCACCCGGAGAAAAGCCACACACAAACACAGGGAGAATGTGGAAACTCCATACAGACAGTACCTGAGGCTGGAATTGGACCAGGGTCCCTGGCGCTTTCAGACAGCAGTGCGAATCACTGTGCTACCATGTCACCCTTTGTGTTTCTACTCGCTCATTCCAAATTATAATTTATATTCAATGATTGATTTGATTAGATATTATTCATTCATTGTTGGGGATAATTGGTTCCAGGGACAATCATTACAAATTGCCACTGGATATAAAAAAATCTTTCACACTCAAATTTGAAAACCTCTCAGCCTGGTGCATTATTTACTTTTTGACTTTCTTTCTTTACAGTTAACCGAGTGACCATTATCATCTTGTCGCGGGAAAAATGTGGTCTCTCCAAATGTGTAACTCGCTCCCTGATGGCCATGGCAGCAGCAGATCGATTGGTTGTCATTTTCGACCTAACCTTGAAACAGATTCCTATTCTTTGTTGGGAAGTGTGCCTTTTTGTGGAGTCCATCGCTTTGTACAATATACACACCATCCTGCTTTATGCAGCTACTGGCTGTTCACTCTGGTTCACCGATACTTTCACTTTTGATCGTTTTGTGGTCATTTGTTATCAAAAGTTCAAATATGAATACTGCATTGAGAAAATGACTACTATGGTTCTCGGAACTGTGACTGTACTGAGTTGTTTGAAAAATATTTTTTGTTACTTTGTGCTAACAGGCTGGTATGCACTGGTGAACCAATCCTGGTTATGCTCTATATCAGAGGATGCTCGATTATCAACTGCCTGGGGATCAATCGAGTTCCTTCATCACATTTTAAACTCGGTGGTCCCATTTGTTCTTGTTCTGCTGATCAATGTTTTCACAATCAGAAACATTCTGGTGAAAAGTATAGCCTGCTGGAGACTCTGAGCTCAAAATTGTGGGAAGGCTACCAGAGACTCAGAGATAGAGGGGAGAAGGGAATCCATCATTCAACTGCTTGTAATTTTGGGGAATTTTATACTCTTATGGCTACTTTTAATGGAAAATTCTACATGGGTCAGAATGCACTGGATGGGTTTTACCTTTGGATTTATGCATAACTGTGTGTGAGAAATGACCTTCCTGCTCCAGCTCCTGAATTGCTGCACAAAAACTGCATTTATGCTATGACCCGACAAAGTACAGAGCACAATTGAAGGAGATGATGAAATATCTCTTTAAAATATTTGTAAATTCATTAAATATTGAGAAAAATTACACCTTGAAAGCAGTTTTATTTTTCTCAAACAATTTCTTCTGTGTGTCAATGGTACAGACATACTGGGGGCATTTTGCTATATCTTGGGCTCTGCAAGGCATCTCCAGTTTTTGTTGTGCTCCTGGAACAAAATCCTAAATTAGAACATAGAACAGTACAGCACAGCACAAGCCCTTTGGACCTCGATGTTGTGTCGAGCTTTGTCCGAAACCAACATCAAGCTATCCCATTCCCTATCATTCTGGAGTTCTCCATGTGCCTATCCAATAACCGCTTCAAAGTTCCTGAAGTGTCTGACACCACTATCACAGCAGGCAGTGTATTCCACACCCCAACCACTCTCTGAATAAAGAATCTAGCTCAGACATCCCTCCTATATTCAACTGCTTGTAATTTTGGGGAATTTTATACTCTTATGGTTACTTTTAATGGAAAATTCTACATGGGTCAGAATGCACTGGATGCACTTAGATAGGGTGGATAGTGATAGCCTTTTTCCTCGGATGGAGAAAGCTAGCACGAGGGGGCATGGCTTTAAATTAAGGGGTGGTAGTTATAGGACGGATGTCAGGGGTAGGTTCTTTACCCAGAGGGTGGTGAGGGATTGGAATGCCCTGCCTGCTGCAGTTGTAAATGCGCCTAGTTTGGGGGCGTTTAAAAGATCTATGGATAGGTTTATGGACGAAAAGGGATTGGTATAGGCTAGTGGGTCATTGTTTTTGTAACTGGTCGGCGCAACTTCGTGGGCCGAAGGGCCTGTTCTACGCTGTAATGTTCTATGTTCTATGTTATATCTCCCACCATGATCATTATAGTTATGCCCCCTCGGAACAGCTACATCCATCAGAGGAAATAGTCTCTGCATGTCCACTCTATTAATCCCTCCCATCCAACATTAAGTTGCTCTGATCCTCTTCCTCTCTAAAGAGAAAAGCCCCAACTCCCGCAACCTTTCCTCATAAGACCGACCCTCCAAACCAGGCAACATCCTGGTAAATCTCCTCTGCACTCTCTCCAAGGCTTCCACATCCTTCTTATAGTGAGGTGACCAGAACTGCACACAATGTTCCAAATGTGGTCTCACCAAGGGAGTTGCAGCATACCCCCACGGCTCTTAAACTCTAACCTCCTGTTAATAAACGCTAACACACTATAGGCCGTCTTCACAGCTCTATCCATTGGAGTGACAACCTTCAGAGATCTGTGAATATGAACCCCAAGATCTCACTGTTCCTCCACATTCCTCAGAACCCTGCTGTTGACCCTGTAATCCACATTCAAATTTGTCCTACCAAAATGAATTACCTCGCACTTATCAGGGTTAAACTTCATCTGCCATTTCTCGGCCCAGCTCTGCATCCTAACAATGTCTCCTTGCAGCCAACAAGAGCCCTCCACCTCATCCACTACTCCACCAATCTTGTCATCAGCAAATTTACTGACCCATCCTTCAGCCCCGTCCTCCAAGTCATTGATAAAAATCATAAATAGCAGAGGACCCAGCACTGATCCCTGTGGTACACCGCTGGTAACTGGTCTCCAGTCTGAAATTTTTCCATCCAACACCACCCTCTGTCTTCTATGAGATTCAGTGAGAAGTCTCACAACACCAGGTTAAAGTCCAATAGGTTTATTTGTAGCAAACATCACTAGCTTTCGGAACTGGCTGTTCCTTCAATGGGAGTTCTGGAACATTAACCTGGTGTCGTAAGACTTCTTACTGTGTTTACCCCAATCCAACACCAGCATCTCCACTTCTATGAGATAGCCAGTTACTTATCCAATTGGCCAAATTTCCCTCTTTCCCACACCTCCTTACTTTCTTCCTGAGCCGACCTTGGGAACTTTATCAAACACCTTACTAAAATCCATGTATACGACATCAACTGCTCTTCCTTCATCCACACACTCAGTTACCTCCTCCTCAAAGAATTCAGTCAAGTTTGTGAGGCAAGACATACTCTTCACTAATCCGCGTTGACTATCCCAGATTAAGCTATATCTTTCATGCACAAACTCTGATCTCACTGTCCCCGGGTGGGGATCAGGTTTGCCAAATCACTGATGTGGTGTCGAAGGGGTCGAGGTTGATGAGCACTCAGTGGTCGTGTGCAGGTTCGGCGGTTCTGAACAATGCACAGAGGGATGCTGCACATTTCACTTTGAGATATCTCAGTCCTGGGATCATGCGTTGCCTTGTCAAGATGAGAACCTGGTATTCACTTGGGTAACGAGGAACTTCAGTTGCTCGAGCCCAGGGACTGGGGCTTGGCCAATGATCAGGAGAGTGGAAAATATTAATTGCCTTTGCATGGTTTTGAGGGTCCTCTTTCGGGGTCTATCACAACTGGGAGGTTTCAACTTCCACTGCTGTGAGTTCTTAGTCTGTACAGCGATAGTTGGGCAGTTGGCTCCTGAACTTGGGCCAACCTTTCTGCACTGGAATGACAGATGTCATTCTGTGTGGAATCTCGCCTGCCTCCATAACGAATATATCTGCAGAGCAGCAGACTTTTCGGTTCAGCATAAGATCCAATATGGTGTTGGCCACCGTGCTGGTGAATGGGATAAAGGATCCTCCCTTTATTGTAACACGACTGTCATGTGAGGAATGGTCAGGTAATGCTGTAACTCCAGCTCGCTGATCATTTCTGTGGGACATCGCCACACATTTTGGAGCATTGTAGAATTTGTTCTGTTCCAATGTTCCAGTTGGTCACAATTTTGAAGTGTACATAGAGTTATTTCTGCTTCTATCTGCTTTCGGGTTTGACAGGCCGCTGCCTGGAGTCCATTTTCTTCAGATCTTCAATAGTAACTGCCCGAGTTCATTCCCACAGGGAAATATTACAATCCCTAGCAGCTTGTGGGCAGTTAATTTGTCATCTCTCACATCACTCCTTCCTGATATGGGATAAAGTACTTATTTTCCAAATCTGGAATCTTGAATTCTTGACTTTCATGGTTCCTTTTAATCTTCTGCTGATGTCAAGTTGCTGAAAGGAGATTCCTGATGAAAAGACATTGCGTGCTGGAAAGGGAATGTTTACACCATTAGCACCAGGTTAAAGAATATAATATATACAAACAGCTGCCATGGTGTAGGTCTGTCTGGGACAGACTTCCCATCTGCTAAAACATTGTGCTGGCTTGACTGGAATGTTTCTCGAATCCAATGAGCTCGACATTCCATGCGTTTGCCTTTCTCTTTAACAGTTAACAAAAGTCCAGAAACAAGCTTGTGATTATCTGGAGCCATCTTGTCACCCAGACGTTGTCAGTTAAAAAAGGGGGAAAAGCATCAGGCTGACCACAAATCTAACAACAAACATATTAGTCTTTGACAGGTCTGAGTAATGATAAAACCATTTCAGACTCACAATGATGACACACAGCAACACATTAACACCCAAGAATCATTGATATGTTATGGGCAGCAGCCCCAAAACTTCCACAATTTTTACATTCAGCAAGCCTCCTGCATCCATTAAATCCGAGAAAATTATCTACTTTATGAGGAATAAAAAAGTATTTGAAAAAAGAGGTTAACTGAGCTTGTTTGTTTAGTCACTGTAATTATGTTCATCTCCGTAGATACTCATGATGTCACAAGAGACTTTCTATCTCCTGTTAAGAAGGGGTTCCTATTCACGTGTTAGCTGATAGTGTTCGCAGAAGCTTCACCTCCAGCTCATAAAGTTTAGCAGCGCCAGTGACAAGGAGAGGATCGGTCAGAATCTCAGATCAATAGACTGGAGTGTCACAACAATGCATCAGCATCGAATGACAATGGATTGGAATGTTACAGCAATTGATGATAATCTGGGATTAACACAATTGAATGATACGGCAATGGTTCAGAGTCTGAGAACAACCTGGTGGAATATTACAGCAATGGACAGAGATTTGTCCAATTTGATTGACAAGCTTCATGATAATAGCTGGTGGATAACGTCAGCTCATCGGATCACATTTGTAATTTACATTTTCCAGTACTTTTACTATCCCATCCTGGCCATTATTGGCGTCCCAGGTAAATCTCAATAACCAGTTAATAATTAGATAAGAATGTTTGACGGTATTTCTCCTCTCGTCCCTTTGTTTGCTGTTGCCGTTTCTGTTGAGTCTCAGTGTTCAGATATTAACATCCCCATGTCCATTTGCATTTAGAATGTTCTTAATAATTCAATTTCTCCACTTTGCTCCAGGTGGAATCTATCATAAACTTCATATGCACCATCTCACAGTCTGACCTGTATTCATGCATCCAGAGAACATTTGTGTTTGGCTGATGTATGAATAACTTTTTTCCTCAGGTGGGTGAAACTGGCTGGGAGGTCCCTTGGCTTTCCCAACATATCGAAATTCCTGATGCTGTGTGTGTCTCTGTTGGTCCCCAAAAGAAATTTCAACAATGCCAAAAACCTTATCAGTATCTCCTGCAATTAATCTTCAACTTTTCTGACAGTCGCTTTAGTTACTTAATTCTGAAACAGGCAGCCAGTCCCAGCATTTGTGCCACTCCGACTGAGAATGAGAGATATCTTCTCAGAGGTATTTCTTTATTATTATTCATTCCTGGGACATGGGCGTCGCTGGCTGGTCAGCATGTATTGCCCATCTCTTGTTGCTCTTGGAGGGCAGTTCAAATTTAACCCCACATTGCTGTGGCTTTGCAGTCGCATGTCGGTCAGTGCAAGTAAGGATGGCAGATTTCCTTTCCTAAAGAACATGAGTGAACCAGATGGGATTTTCTGAAAATCGACAACGGTTTCACGTTCGTCAGTATATTCTTAATTCCAGATTTTTTACTGAATTCAAATTCCACCAACTGCTGTGAAGGGATTGGAACCCCGGTCCCCAGGGCACTAGCTGCGTTTCTGGATTTCTGGGATCTAGCGATAATACCACTGGGCCATTGCATTGAATGTCCCTCAATACAAAGCACAACACTCAAAAAATCTTCACTAGTTGATTGTGAGCCCACCATGTAGAAATATCATATGTATTGTGAGTGCAGGAGAGTCTCTATGTGCATGGTGGAGCTGACCACCAGTGTGATGACCTGGTGCTGTAGATGTTTGAAGCGATGAGAAATAGCCTCCAGTACACGCTGAGCATGTGTCCAAGTTCAAGGTTTTCTGCTGCAGGCTTCATATCAATACCTTCACAGGAAATAAATATTCTCACCAGGTATTTAGTGAACACCTGAGGAAGAAAAATTCTTCTTTGCTCGACACATTCCTCCTGAACGGGTTGAGTATTTTATTCATTTCCACGTGACGTGGGTGCCGTTGGCGATGCCACCATTAGTTCCCCATCACTGGTTGCCATTGATGACAATGGGGTTTAGGTCCACACACAGTTAGGTTAGGAAGAGAAGACCAGGAATTTGACCCAGTGACAGTGAACGAAAGGCGAGACATGTCAAAGTCAGGATGGTGCATGTTTGGGAAAAGAGGTCATTCATGATATCCCTTCTGTTGATTCCCTCACCATGTTCCACACGTCTAGTCTAGCAGTTTGGTCAGTTGGAACATGGCCAGCTGAAACTGTGGTGACACTACAGATCCATTTCTGATGATGACATTGAAGCCACCCACCCACAGTGCTTTGTGCGTTCTTGCCACCCCCTCCCCGCACCATCCCCCCTCTCCCGCTCCCGTGCTTACTCAAGGGTTGTTCATCATGGAGGAACATTGACTCACCAGCCGTAGGTGAACGGTTGCTGTTATCGATGTCCATGTTTGACCTGATGCCATGAGACTTCATGCAGGTTCGATACTGAGGCCTGCCAGGACAACCCCCTCTCGAATGGAGACCATTGTGCCATTCCCTCTGCGAGTTTTGTGCTGCCTCTGAGGCAGGACATATCCAGGAATAGTGATGCTGGCGTCTCTGACATTATCTGAAATGTGGGAATCTGTGTGAATAACAATGATTGGCTGTTGCTTGACTCGCCTTCCGAGCAACTCTCCAAATTTCCATACATCGACCCAAATGGTGGGAAGGAGAAGTTTGCAGCGTCGCCAAGGCTGGGTTTACTGTTGTTGTTTCGAGTGCCTCGGTCAATGCCGGGTGGAATGTTAGATTTCAATCATTTGAATCTTCTTTGCAGCGCTGAATACAACTAAGTGGCATTTTGGGCAATATGTGAATATAGACAGACAGAGAAACAGACACGGAGAAAGGCTGAGGCATGGACAGACCAGAGACAGAGAGGGACAGGCAGATAGACAGACATGCTGACAGATGCTCAGGTGGTTCGATGAAGAGACAGAGATGCAGGTTGCAGCATCGAGCAGGCTGAAGATGGACCTTTGAAAATGGCTGAAGACGGTCATGAGAGCAAGGAGCTGAATGAAAATGCTGAGACACGTTTTGTCTAACAATGACCAAATCTTGCATGACAGGCCATTGAGTAGCAGTTACTGTCAGACTTGCCTTGCCCATTTCATTCCTGTACAATGTTAACCTGTGGGAATGTGGTGGGTTCATTTCACCACTGCTTCTGGGATTGTGCTCTGCTCTGAAGAACTTTCTGCAACATCGCAGGGGTTTTGATGAGGTCCCTCATGCAAGACTTCTTGAGAAAGTGAGAGAGCATGGGATCCAAGGGGCTTTGGCCTTGTGGATCCAGAACTGGCTTGCCTGCAGGAGGCAGAGAGTGGTTGTGGATGGGTCTTTTTCTGCATGGAGGTCAGTCACCAGTGGAGTGCCCCAGGGATCTGTTCTCGGACTCTTCCTGTTTGTCATTTTCATAAATGACCTGGATGAGGAAATGGAGGGATGGGTTGGGAAGTTTAGTGATGACACAAAGTTTGGTGGTGTTGTGGATAGTCTGGAGGGATGACAGAAGTTGCAGCAAGACATCGATAGAACAAAACAAAGAACAAAGAACAAAACAGCCCGGGAAACAGGCCCTTCGGCCCAACGAGCCCGTGCCGCCATTTTAACACCAGCAGTCCCCCGCTCTGCCCATGACCCTTATCTATTGTTTTATGGCCATCCACATTGAGGGAAACTAATTTAGGGACAATTTATTCCTTCCAATCAGCCTAACAGCACATCTTTGGGGTGTGGGAGGAAACCGGAGCACCCGGAGAAAACCCACGCAAGCACGGGGAGAATGCGCAAACTCCCACAGACACCGGCCCAAATCCATGTGTCTGCACAGCAATCAGTGATAGTCACTGAGCTGTCGTCTTGCCCAGTATCTGGTCCAGTTTAGGCACACACTAACGACATGAAGCACTAGGCCAATCTCAAACAACCAAGAGCAGCCCCAGTACGACCCATCGCGTGTATGCCCCTCGTTGGACACGAGGCGGACCGACTTAAAACCTGTGAATGAAAAAGAGAAAAAACATTATTATCACACCAGATCCATTTATCTTACTAGGGATGTCCCAATGCTAATGAACCTTATTTAAAACAATCTCCTAGATCCACCCATCTCCAACCCACTCATGTGCCTGTCTAAGTTACTCTTCAATGACCCTAGCGTGCCTGCCTCCACCACCTTATTTGGCAGAGCATTCCATACCCCCACTACCCTCTGTGTGAAATACCTCCCTCTAATATCCGTGTTATACCTCTCCCCCCTCATTTTAAGCCCATAGCCCCTGTGTGTCTCTATCATAGGAAATAACTTACCTCTGGTTACTCTATCTATACCCTTCATAATCTTATATACCTCGATTAGATCCCCCCTCAGTCACCGTCTTTCAAAGGAAAACAGCTCCACTTTACTCAATCTTTCCTCATACCCCAGTCCTTCCATACCAGGCAACATCCTGGTAAACCTCCTCTGCACTCTCTCCAGAGTCTCCACGTCCTTTCGGTAGTAAGGCGACCAGAACTGGATGCAGTACTCCAAATGCGGCCTAACCAACGTTCTATACAACTGCAACATTAGACTCCAGCTCTTATATTCTATACCCCTTCCTATAAAGGCTAACATACCATAGGCTTTCTTCACCACACTCTCCACTTGCACTGCCACCTTCAAAGACTTGTGCACTTGCACTCCCAGGTCTCGCTGCGATTCTATACTCCTTATGGGTTTACCCTTTATCATATAACTGCCCCCTACATTATTCCGGCCAAAATGCAGCACCTCACATTTATCCGGATTGAACTCCATTTGCCATATATCTGCCCAATCAACCAGCCTATCAATATCCCGCTGTATTGCCAGACACTGCTCCTCACTGCCCGCCAATCCAGCCATCTTAGTGTCATCAGCAAATTTGCTGATCACACCACCAACTCCCTCTTCTAAATAATTTATATACCCTACAAAGAGAAGAGGTCCCAGTACCGAGCCCTGCGCAACACCACTAGTGACAGACCTCCAGCTAGAAAAGGACCTCTCCACTACTCCTCTCCGTCTGCTCTTAGCAAGCCAGTTCTCTACCCATCTAGATACCTTGCCACATATCCCATGAGCCTTAATCTTTTCTACCAACCTACCATGAGGGACTTTGTCAAACGCCTTACTGAAATCCATATAGACGACATCAACGGCTCGTCCTTCATCGACCGTTTTTGTCACCTCCTCAAAGAATTCTACCAGATTCATAAGGCAAGACTTCCCCTTTACAAAGCCATGCTGTGTATCCTTAATCAGATCACAACGCTCTAAGTGCTCGTACATCCTATCCCTAAGAATCCTCTCCATCAACTTGCCTCCCACTGACGTTAAACTCACCGGCCTCTCGTTACCCGGGTTATCCCTCCTACCCTTTTTAAACAACGGTACCACGTTCGCTATCCTCCAGTCCTCTGGGACCTCACCTGTGTCCAAAGAAGAGACAAAGATTTGCGTCAGAGGCCCAGCAATCTCATCCCTCGCCTCCCTAAGCAGCCGAGAATAAATGCCATCGGGCCCCGGAGATTTATCGTTTTAATGCTAGCTGAAAACCCTAACACTTCTTCCCTCGTAATCGATAGATCCTTCAATTGGTCTACCGCTCCCTCGATGACCGTACCAGACATCAAACCCCTCTCCTTCGTGAATACCGATGCAAAGTATTCATTCAGGATCTCCCCCATTCCCTCAGACTCCAAGCACAATTCCCCTCGTCTGTCCCTGAGGGGACCAATTTTACCCCCAGCCACCCTTTTGCTCCGAACATAGGAGTAAAACGCCTTTGGATTCTCCTTAATCCTACCTGCCAAAGCCATCTCATGCCACCTTTTTGCGCTCCTAACTCCCCTTTTGAGATCCCTCCTACTCTCTCTGTACTCCTCCAACGCCCTCTCTGTTCCCAGCTGCTTAGACCTCACATAAGCCTCTCATTTCTTCCTAACCAGGTCTTCTATATCTCTAGTAATCCACAGCTCTCTAATCCTACCTTTCCCATCCTTCCTCCTAACCGGCACATGCCTTTCCTGCACCCATTGCAGTTTTCCCTTGAAAGACTCCCACATGCCTCACGTGGACTTGCCTTCCAACAGCCTATCCCAGTCTGTATCCCTAAGCTCCTGCCTAATCCGGCTGTATCTAGCCCTCCCCCAATTTAGCACCCTCCCCTTAGGACAGCACGCAGATAGGATGCAAGACTGGGCGGAGAAGTGGCAGATGGACTTCAAAGCGGATAAATGTGTAGTTGTCCATTTTGGCAGGACCAGTGGGATGAAGGAGGACAATATCAAGGGCCTACCCTTGATATTGATAGTCTTGATAGTCTTGATAGTCTTAGCAGTGTAAAGGATCAGATGGACCTTGGGGTCCAGGCCCATAGGCCTCTTAAATCAGCCGCACAGGTGGAGGTTATGGTCAAGAAGGCTTATGCTGTGCGAGCCTCCATTAACCGATGGATTGAGTTTAGGAGTTGGGAGATAATGCTGCAAATTTATAAGACCCTTGTCAGACCCCACTTGGAGAACTGTGCTCAGTTCTGGTCGCCTCACTACAAGAAGGGTTTGGAAGCCATTGAGAGGGTGCGGAGGGGATTTAGAAGGATGTTGCCTGGATTAGGTGGCATGCCTTGGGAGATCCTGAATGAATACTTTGCGTCGGTATTCATGAAGGAGAGGGGTTTGATGTCTGGTTGAGAGGTGACCTGATAGAGGTTTAAAAGTTGTTGAGAGGTGTAGATAGGGTGGATTCTGGGAGGCTATTTCCCATGGCTGAAATGGTCGCTACGAGTGGACACAGGTGTGAGGTGCTGGGGAGCAGGTACAGAGGAGATGTTAGGGGCAAGTTTTTCACTCAAAGGGTATTGAGTGAGTGGAATTGGCTGCCATTGGTGGTGGTACAAGCAAATTTGCTGGGGTCTTTTAAGAGACTTCTGGATGAGTACATGGGATTTAGTGGGATTGAGGGTTATAGATTGGCCTGGTAGGTAGGGATATGATCGGCGCAACTTGTGGGATACAACCAATGGCAGCCGATTCCACTCACTCACCACCCTCTGAGTGAAGTCACCACCCTCTGAGTGAAGGTTCCCTGGGCTGATACTGGAGATGAGGGTGTTGGCTTTTGAAGAGAGACTGAATAGACTAGGCCTGTACTGACTGGAGTTTAGAAGGCTGAGGGGGAATCTTATCGAGACTGACAAGATAATGAGGGGCTAGATAGGGTCGAGGTAGAGAGATTCTTTCCGCTTAGAAAGGAAACCAGTACGAGAGGGCACAGCCTCAAAATAAGGAGGGGGGGGTGCAGTTTAGACCAGAGTTGAGGAGGAACTTCTTCTCTCAGAGGGTAGTGAATCTCTGGAATTCTCTGCCCATTGAATCCGTGGATGCTACCTCGTTGAAGATGTTTAAGTCACAGTTTGTTAGATTTCTGATCAATAAGGGAATTAAGGTTTATGGGGAGAAAGCGGGAAAGTGGAACTGAACCACTTTCAGATCAGCCATGATCTTATTGAATGGCGGGGCAGGCTCGAGGGGCTGGATGGCCTACTCCTGCTCCAATTTCTTATGTTCTTATATTCTTATACAACATGTCACTTACTGTCCTGTCTGGAGACAATACACATCTCTTTGAACTATGCTTAATGCTATCTCCACTCACATTGTTTGCACCTTTTAGACTTGAACAGCACAGTAGCTGTAAAGACTCACATTCTAATCAGTATTCTGTAAACTGTGAGTGCCTTTATATGCCCTGTTTCTGATCAAAACTTTCCACACTCCTGACGAAGGAACAGCATTCCGAAAGCTTGTGGGTTTACTATCAAATAGAACATAGAACATAGAACATAGAACATTACAGCGCGGAACAGGCCCTTCGGCCCACAATGTTGCGCCGACCAGTCTTATTTTTAAAAAAAAAACATTGACCCACTAATCTAAACCAATCCCTTTTCATCCATAAACCTATCCACCAATCTCTTAAACGCCCCCAAACTAGGCGCATTTACAACTGCAGCAGGCAGGGCATTCCAGTCCCTCACGACCCTCTGGGTAAAGAACCTGCCCCTGACATCCGTCCTATAACTACCCCCCCTTAATTTAAAGCCATGCCCCCTCGTGCTAGCTTTCTCCATCAGAGGAAAAAGGCTATCACCATCCACCCTATCTAAACCTCTAATCATCTTATATGTTTCAATAAGATCCCCTCTTAGCCGCCTTCTTTCCAGTGAAAACAACCCCAAATCCCTCAGTCTCTCCTCATAGGACCTCCCCTCCATACCAGGCAACATCCTGGTAAACCTCCTCTGCACCCTCTCCAAAGCCTCCACATCCTTCCTGTAATGTGGGGACCAGAACTGCACACAGTACTCCAAGTGCGGCCGCACCAGAGTTGTGTACAGTTGCAACATGACGCTGCGACTCCTAAATTCAATCCCCCTACCAATAAACGCCAAGACACCGTACGCCTTCTTAACAACCTTATCTACTTGATTCCCAACTTTCAGGGATCTATGTACACATACACCTAGATCCCTCTGCTCCTCCACTCTATTCAAAGTCCTCCCGTTAGCCCTATACTCAACACATCTGTTATTCCTACCGAAATGGATTACCTCACACTTCTCCGCATTAAACTCCATCCGCCACCTCGCGGCCCAGCTCTGCAACCTGTCCAAGTCACCCTGCAAACTTCGACACCCTTCCTCACAATCTACCACACCTCCGACTTTGGTGTCATCAGCAAACTTACTAATCCACCCAACTATACCCTCATCCAGATCATTAATAAAGATTACAAACAGCAGTGGCCCCAAAACAGATCCCTGAGGCACACCACTCGTAACCGAACTCCATGATGAATAATTACCATCAACCACCACCCTCTGTCTCCTATCTGCTAACCAATTCCTGATCCAAGTACCTAAATTACCACAAGTCGATAAACTTGTTGGACTTAACCTGGTGTTGTGAGAATTTTTACTGTGTTTACCCCAGTCCAACACTGGCATCTCCACATCATTTCATCCATGTATGAAGTTACTTAGAAATTCGGCCCATTTTGAATTAAAACCAGGCTATTTCTATAATATTAACATGAACATTTCCAGTTAAATATTTAAACCTGTCAGAGTCAAACACAGCTCGGCCAAATGTCAGTTGAGTTCATACATCAGAGTTGAATGTTTTCCTGCATTATCAGTTGCTGAATGTTGAATTGTTTCTGGATAGGAAGGCAGTCATTGCAATGATATGAAGAAGGATTGGCAATTTGTCCACGATGCCTTTGATCATTTCATTGTGAATATTTTGTGGTATTTTGCAGACTTTTCTGTCCCTTCACTTGCGTTAATTCCAGAAATCTCAGGATGAATTAACACAGCAAAATGCTTCCATAGTCTGTGCCTATAAAGCTTGATGTCTAATATCTGGATTTACTTCTGCTCCTTAAAGTTAACGTGATGACAATTGGAATACTCTCTCAGGAAAGATGTGGTCTCTCCAAATGTGTAACAGACTACCTGGTTTTGATGGCAGCCGCTGATCTACTGGTCGTTATTTTTGATGTGATATTGAGACAAATTCCAATTGTTTATTGGGAGGATTTCCAATTCCTCTGCGACATGGATGTGTGTAATATCCACGCTGTGCTCCTTTATGCAGCTACTGACTGTTCTGTTTGGATCACTGTCGCTTTCACCTTTGAACGACTTGTGACAATTTGTTGCCCCATGCTGAAAAGTAAATTGTGCACCGACAAAATGGCTAAAGTTGTCCTGGGATCAGTCACTGTTCTGAGCTGTGGTAAGAACATATTTTGGTATTTTATGTTGTCAAATTGGTATGTGATGGTGAACAACCCATGGTTTTGTTTTGTAACTTTCGGTGTCATACAATCTCCTGTCTGGATTGCCGTTGAACTCAGCCATCAGATTCTAAACCCCTGTGTCCCATTTGTTCTGATTCTGTTGTTCAATATTTGCACCATCAGGTACATTCTAGTGACCAGCAGTTCTCGCAGGAGACTCCGAAATGCCATCAATGGAAAAGGTACCAAAGACCCAGAGATGCAGAATCGAAGGAAATCTATTATTTTACTCTTTGCTATCTCAGTGAATTTTATCATATTATGGGCAACGATAATGGTGTACTCTGTATGGAGGCGGATGTATTATTTGGGGTATTATGCTGTTTGGATGGATGATATTGTTCAGGAGTTCGGTTTCATGCTTCAGCTCATGAATTGCTGCACAAATACTTGTATATACGCAGTGACCCAGAGGAAATTCAGAGAGCAATTGAAGAATGTGCTCAAATATCCCTTTATGCACAATGTGCAATTATTTCAATGATGCTGATAACAGGCAAAGAATAATTCATGGAATCCTTGATTTAATTGCACATTTCCCAACATGACAGGGCCACACGTGACAGAGCAGGTTGTACCCTGTTGATGTATTTTTTGATTGTAGAGAATTAAATGTGAATATGGGGAAAGGCAGGAAGACCCTGATGCTATGGTGGTGCTGAACATTTTTTGACAATGTAGGAGAGCCTGTCTAAACAGTGGCAATAAATGCTGCAGGAAACTCGCAGTGGGATTTGAACGGAATTAGGATTTGGTGCAAAGCGAAAGCTTCTCAGTCAGTTCCTCGCAGAGCAAGCAGCAAATTTAGCCTTCAAAGATTGAATACAGTTGGATAGCCCTCTGTTTCCTCCAGCTCCACACCTCCACCATCACCATGGACCTCCCAGAAACCAATACCGGGAAGAGGATGAGATGGTGGTAATTATAGAGGGAAATGGATCCATCCATTCGGAGCATGTGTGGAATGGATGATTCAGCATTTATACCAATTGATGAGATTTGAATGCTGCAGAAAATAAGAGCAGGTGATAGATAAACAAGCAATTCACGAGTGGATGGGATCGAACACAATCACAGTGGGAGAATGTGTGTGTTATAACTGGCAGAGATGGAGTGAGAAAACCGTTACACTGGTGAGGTGAGTGATAGAGCAGATAAACAATGCGGGTATCAGTATATGTGGAATTAATGGAATATGAAGTCACATTGGAATTTCAGGATCTGTGCAACAGGCACTGGGGGAGTGTTTGTGATTGATGACATGCAAAGAGGATATATGGTGATGGATCTGGTAGAGCAGAGGAGCGGGTGAGATATCACCCTCTATCCAATAGAGGTGAATGTGTACCGTGAACAGAAGGGAAGTTGTTGGGTTGTAAGTTCGCTGCTCCATCATGTAATGGATCAAAGTCAATAATATTTGGGAAGTTTTTTTAAACCTAATCATGAACATATACTTTTTGATCCCTGTGTGTTGGTCAGAATCTAGATGTTTAAATGGTGTTTAGATTTTATTTCTTCAGTTTCTTCCATTTTCAAAGTTACCTGTAAGTGCATTGGTTTGTTAAGCTAAGGGGGGATTTACAACTGTATAACAAACACAAGGAATATGAAATAGTTTTATTTTTAATATTAGAAACCCGGGAGTAACACTGAGACAGCAAAAGTAAATTGAGTTGATTGTGTTCCCAGTAGCAGGGAACAGTTTTATCACTCTGCAGAAGGACAAGAAAAGAGCTTGCATATTGCACATCATAAATTAATAAACCAAAATTTCACAAACCATGGGAGCGGTATAAAAGGCAGAATCTGAAGACCTTCTAAAGATTTGATTCCAAAAACTGAAATCTTTATGGGGTAATTTTCAAAGTACTAATTCCTGGAAGGAGGTGCTGTTCTGCTTTAAATATCACTTCTTCTTATTGTAATAAATCTTTAACTCGAATAAATAACCATCAACTTTCATTTCAAAAGTTTTATATCTGAGTTTCTGAAAAAACCCCTCAACAAACAAATTGCATCATCGTTCTGTTCCCAGTATCCATTCGGGATTTGAAGAGCCTGGACTGAGCAACTGGTATCGCATCAAATAACTGCTGGCTCTTTGTGGAATTTAAAACAGGAATTTTTTGATGTCCTTGAGAATGGTAAATTCAAAGGGAGGGAGTGTGGGGAGAAGATTTACTGCAGGTGGGTATACGAATGCAAACTGGTACCGGGGTTAAAAGAACAGAAGAACGTAAGAAATAGGAGCAGGAGTCGGCCATCCAGCCCTTCGAGCCTGACCCACCATTCAATAAGAAGGATTAGCTATGGGAAATGTGCGGGGTTATGGAGATTGAGCGGGGTGGGGTGGGATTGGGGTAGGATTCTCTTCAGGGATTCAATGTGGAATCCAGCAGCCGAATTGCCTACTTCTGCTCTGTGGGAAATTTCTGTTTCCATTCTGCAATGAAATGGGTGGGGTTTAAAGTGGGAACCTCAAAAAGTTCTGAGAGAGCTTTCAAAGTTCGACAAAAGGTGAATAAACCTCAGACAACAGAACTGTCACAAAATTTGCAGTTTGACGTATGCGCAAGGATGGAAAAACGACACGATTAAAGGGATTGGAGATCACTTCTATTTGATTTGATTTGATTTGATTTATTATTGTCAGATCCATTAACATAGAACATAGAAAATAGAACACCACAGCACAAACAAGCCCTTCAGCCCACAAGTTGTGCCGATCACATCAATACCTACCAAGCCATAGAAATATCTGTAACTCCCAATCACATTAGATCCCATATACTCATCCAGAAGTCTTTTAAAAGACCCCAGCGAGTTCACCTCCACCACCACCGACAGCAGCCGATTCCACTCACTCACCACCCTCTGAGTGAAAAACTTACCACAAACATCTCCTCTGTACTTGCTTCCCAGCATCTTAAACCTGTGTCCTCTCGTAGTGACCATTTCAGCCCTGGGAAATAGCCTCTGAGAATCCACCCTATCTATTCCTCTCAACATTTTATAAACCTCTATCAGGTCGCCTCTCAACCTTCGTCTCTCCAGGGAGAAGAGACC
Organism: Carcharhinus amblyrhynchos; assembly: GCF_965287045.1. NCBI lineage: Eukaryota > Metazoa > Chordata > Chondrichthyes > Carcharhiniformes > Carcharhinidae > Carcharhinus > Carcharhinus amblyrhynchos. The sequence goes on from NC_137355.1 coordinate 981,661, forward strand.
TGGTTCCCTCAACCTATCTTCATAAGGCATGCCTCCCAATCCAGGCAACATCCTTGTAAATCTCCTCTGCACCCTCTCAATAGCTTCCACATCCTTCCTGGAGTGAGGCGACCAGAACTGCACACAGTACTCCAAGTGGGGTCTGACAATGGCCTTATATATTTGCAGCATTACCTCCCGACTCCTGAACTCAATCCTAAACTTAATGAAGGCCAGTACACCATACACCTGCTTAACCACATCCTCCACCTGCGAGGCCGATTTAAGATTCCTATGGACCTGGACCCCAAGGTCCTTCTGCTCTTCAACACAGCTAAGACTCCGACCCTTGATATTGTACTCCTGTATCCCATTAGTCCTGCCAAAATGGACCACTGCACATTTATCCACGTTTATCCACATTTCTTGTGCGCGACACAGACAAAGCATACCGTTCATAGAAAAGGAAATGAGAGACTGCAGAATTTTGTGTTACAGTCACAGTGAGGGTGTAGAGAAAGATCAATTTAATACAAGGTAAGGCCATTCAAAAGTCTGACAGCAGCACGGAAGAAGATGTTCTTGAGTCATTTGGTACATGGCTTCAGATTTTTGTATCTTTTTCCTGAAGGAAGAAGTTGGATCAGAGAATGTCCGAGGTGTGTGGGGTCTGTAATTAATGAAATAAACCTGTTGGATTTTAACCTGGTGTTGTGAGGCTAATTATTGATCAAATTCTAACAGGACTGGACAGGGTAGATGCAGGGGGGACGGGGTGGTGGTGGGGTGGGGTAGGGTTCTCCCCCATGGTGCTGGAGTCCAGAACAAGGGTCACAGTCTGAGGACACGGGGTGACCATTTAGGGCGGAGGTGAGGAGACATTTCTTCACCCAAAGAGTGATGAGCCTGTGGAATTCATTCCCACCGGAAGTAGTTGATGCCAAAACATTGAATGCATCCAAGAGGCAGCTGGATATCGCACTCGGGGCGAATGGGATCAAAGGTTATGGGGAAAAAGCAAGATTAGGCGATTGAGTTGGATGATCAGCCATGATTGTGATGAATGGCGGAGCAGGTTCGAAGGGACAAGTGGCCTCCTTCTGCTCCGATCTTTTATGTTTCTAGATATAATTTCCAGGTTATATTTTAACAAACATTTGAATTAATGTGTTGTGGAAATACAATTTCACCAATAATTTCTGGCAGTGTTTATTATTTATCTCTACTCTCTGTGCCTGAAGTTGTGTGGTAGCCTTCCTGCTGGATAACACTTCTACACAAGCACTCGGCTGCTCACAGGAGGCATTGCTGCTTACTGTACATCCATTTACTTTCCATTTTGATTCCTTAATTTTGCGACCCTCGTCTGTTTAAAATATTCAACTTGGATGATGATGATGATGAAGCGTTCGTGTTAGTTCTGTCCTCTGTGTTCTGGCCTTATTGAAGATTGGAATGTAGTCCTGGCAATAACATACCTGACACAGGCTCAAAATCAGACAGGCACACACTTTCTAAAGTAGAAAAATGCAATGGGTGGCAGCTTAACACTTCAGCAATGCCTTCATTTCACATCATCAGCAATTGGCAGCAGAGACATTGTTTCCATTTGAATCATCTCCAGTGATCCACAGACAAAGAGAAATTATCAAAAGATGGAACGGTGCATGATTCTACACATTAACCCAGTCTGACTAGATAATGATAAGGAATAAGAACTTGGGAAGACTCTCCAACAACACCCGAGGATCGCTGGGTGTCAATGTGGAGAAAAATGCTGGCTTGCTTATTGCACATGAAGGCAGATTTGTCGCACGGATCAACAGGATGGAAATGTATCGTTATTTCACACTGATCCTGCGAAACCAAGTGATGACCAAGAACAGGAACATAAATTACTTCCCACCTCGTCCCCTTCTCTGAAAAAAGCAGAACACAGGGAATGTTTTCGGAAATGGAAAGCTGAGCTGGTTCTCCCCACATCAATCCTGAAACTCTTGGTTATGGTACAAAGCTTGAACTCATTCCCTTGAACAATGTCAGCAGGATTGGGTAATGATCAGCTACAGGATACTGACCCCACATATTAACATGAACCCCACACCACCGAGTTCCGTCCTACTGGTCCTAATTGGACCATTGCTCTGATTTACACTATTATCTGTAGCATTGTTTGCCTTTGCATGTGCAAAGATTATTTAAGATTAGAACAATTCCCATAACCTCCATGGCAGCACCCGGAGGAAAGCCACTCACAAACACAGGGAGAATGTAGAAACTCCATACATAGAGTCCCTGAGGCTGGAATTGGACCAGGGTCCCTGGCGCTGTCAGACAGCAGTGCTAATCACTGTGTTACCAAGTCACCCTTTGTGTTTCTACTCGCTCATTCCACATTATAATTTATATTCAATGATTGATTTGATTAGATATTATTCATTCTTTGAAGAGGATAATTGGTTCCAGGGACAATCATTGCAAATTGCCACTGGATATAAAAAAAACTTTCACACTCAAATTTTAAAACCTCTCAGCCTGGTGCATTATTTACTTTTTGACTTTCTTGCTTCACAGTTAACCTAGTGACCATTATCATCTTGTCTCGGGAATAATGTGGTCTCTCCAAATGTGTAACTCGCTCCCTGATGGCCATGGCAACATCAGATCGATTGGTTGTCATCTTCAACCTTACCTTGAGATGGATTCCTATTCTTTGTTGGGAAGAGTGTCTTTATGTGGAGTCCATCGCTTTGTGCAATATACACACCATCCTGCTTTATACAGCTACTGGCTGTTCACTCTGGTTCACCGTCACTTTCACTTTTGATCATTTTTGGTCATTTGCTATCAAAAGTTCAAATATAAACACTGCATTGAGAAAATGGCTACTATGGTTCTCGGAACTGTGACTGTCCTGAGTTGATTGAAAAATATTTTTTGTTATTTTATGCTAACAGGCTGGTATGCACTGGTGAACCAACCCTGGTTATGCTCTATATCAGAGGATGCTCGATTATCAACTGCCTGGGGACCAATCAGGTCCTTTCATCACATTTTAAACCCGGTGTTCCCATTTGTTCTTATTCCGCTGATTAATGTTTTCACAATCAGAAACATTCTGGTGAAAAGTACAGCCTGCCGGAGACTCTGAGCTCAAATTGTGGGAAGGCTCCCAGAGACTCAGAGATAGAGGGGAGAAGGAAATCCATCATTCAACTGCTTGTAATTTTGGGGAATTTTATACTCTTATGGTTACTGTTAATGGTAAATTCTACATGGGTCAGAATGCACTGGACGGATTTTACCTATGTATTTATGCATAACTGTGTGTGAGAAATGACCTTCATGCTCCAGCTCCTGAATTGCTGCACAAAAGCTTGAATTTATGTTGTGACCCAGACGAAGTTCAGAGCACAATTGAAAGAGATGATGGGATATCCCTTTAAAATATTTGTAAATTCATTAAATATTGAGAAAAAAATGATAACTTGAAAACAGTTTTATTTTTCGCGAACATTAATTTCTCCTGTGTGTCAATGGTACAGACATACTGGGGACATTTTGCTATATCTTGGGCTCTGCAAGGCATCTCCAGTTTTTGTCGTGCTCCTGGAACAAAATCCTAAATTAGAACATAGAACAGTACAGCACAGTACAGGCCCTTCGGACCGTGATGTGCCGAGCTTTGTCCGAAACGAAGATCAAGCTATCCCACTCCCTCTCATTCTGGAGTTCTCCATGTGCCTATCCAATAACCGCTACAAAGTTCCTGAAGTGTCCGACTCCACTATCACAGCAGGCAGTGTATTCCACACCCCAACCACTCTCTCTGAGTAAAGAATCTATCTCAGACATCCCTCCTATATCTCCCACCATGAACATTATAGTTATGCCCCCGAGTAACAGCTACATCCACCCGAGGAAATCGTCTCTGCACGTCCACTGTATTAATCCCTCTCATCCTATATTAAGTTGCTCTGATCCTCCTCCTCTCTAAAGAGAAAAGCACCAGCTCCCGCAATCTTTACTCGTAAGACCAACCCTCCAAACCAGGCAGCATCCGGGTAAATCTCCTCTGCACTCTCTCCAATGCTTCCACATCCTTCTTATTGTGAGGTGACCAGAACTGCACACAATATTCCAAATGTGGTCTCACCAAGGGAGTTGCAGCATAACCCCACGGCTCTTAAACTCTAACCTCCTGTTAATAAACACTAACACACTATAGGCCTCCTTCACAGCTCTATCCATTGGAGTGGCAACCTTCACAGATCTATGAATATGAACCCCAAGATCTCACTGTTCCTCCACATTCCTCAGAACCCTGCTGTTGACCCCGTAATCCACATTCAAATTTGTCCTACCGAAATGAATCACCTCGCAGTTATCAGGATTAAACTTCATCTGCCATTTTTCAGCCCAGCTTTGCATCCTGACAATGTCTCCTTGCAGCCAACAAGAGCTCCCGAACTCACCCACTGCTCCAACAATCTTGGTGTCATCAGCAAATTTACTGACCCATCCTTCAGCCCCGTCCTCCAAGTCATTGATAAAATCCACAAATAGCAGAGGACCCAGAACTGACCCCTGTGGTACACCGCTGGTAACTGGTCTCCAGTCTGAAAATTTTCCATCCAACACCACCCTCTGTCTTCTATGAGATGCAGTGAGAAGTCTCACAACACCAGGTTAAAGTCCAATAGGTTTATTTGTAGGAAACACCACGAGCTTTCGGAACTGGCTGTTCCTTCAATGGGAGTTCTGGAACATTAACCTGGTGTCGTGAGACTTCTTACTGTGTTTACCCCAATCCAACACCAGCATCTCCACTTCTATGAGATAGCCAGTTACTTATCCAATTGGTCAAATTTCCCTCTTTCCCACACCTCCTTTCTTTCTTCCTGAGCCGACCTTGGGAACTTTATCAAACACCTTACTAAAATCCATGTATACGACGTCAACTGCTCTACCTTCATCCACACACTCAGTTACCTCAAAGAATTCAGACAAATTTGTGGGGCAAAACTTACTCTTCACCAATCCGTGTTAACTATCCCAGATTAAGCTATATCTTTCCAAATGGTCATAAATCCTATCCCTCAGGACCCTTTCCATTAATTTACCAACACCAAAGTAAGACTGACTGGCCTATAATTACCAGGGTCATTCCTATTTCCTTTCTTGAACAGAGGAACAACATTCACCATTCTCCAGTCCTTTGACACTATCACCATGGACAGTGAGGACCCAAAGATCAAAGCCAAAGGCTCTTCAATCTCATTCCTTGCCTCCCAAACAATCCTAGGACATATCCCATCTGGCCCAGGGGACTTACCGACCCTCAGGTTTTTCAAACTTGCTAATGCATCCTCCCTCAGAACATCCACCTCCTGCAGCCTATCAGCCTGTATCACACTCTCATCCTCAAAAACATGGCCACTCTCCTTGGTGAACATTGAAGAAAAGTATTCATTCATCGTCTCTCCTATCTCTTCTGACTCCATGGACAAGTTCCCACTACTATCCTTGACCAGCCCTAACCTCACCCTGGTCATTCTTTTATTTCTCACATAAGAGTAAAAAGCCTTGGGGGTTTTCCTTGATCCGACCCACCAATGAACCGCCCAACTTATATACAGGTAAAAATAAAACACTGAACCAGCAACCACAGCAAACTACAAACCTTCCCAGGCCTCTCCACGGCCTACTTCCAGTTTCCCGTTTCCTACTGCACTGGAACAAAAAACTCCGAGAAAAAGTAAAATAAAAATCAAACTCTTACACTCAGCTCTCCCTGTACGAATCGCTCCCTCTCTGCTTGCTTTGGTGGAACAATGAGGTCGATACCTCGAAGGTGAGTAACTTTTATAGAAAAAAAATCCTTCCCATTAGGAAGCCAGATTGACCCATTTGTCAAGCCACCCAACTGAACCTTGTTTTCTCATCCTTACATACTCTTCCTTTTCCCTCTTGACAAGACATTCAGCCTTCTTTGTGAACTATGGTTGCCTCACTCGGCCATTTCCTCCCTGCCTGACAGGGACATACCTATCACGGACACACAGTATTTGTTCTTTGAAAAAGTTTCACTTTTTGTTTGTTCCCAGACCGGACAGTTTCTGTTCCCATCTTATGCTCCCTAATTCTTCCTGAATCGCATCATAATTACCCCCGCCCCAATTATAAACCTGAAGAGATTGATGAAGAGAGTGAACCTGTGCCTCAATTCTCGAAACGAAGGTGGTGGCTCCGGACCACTGCACTCTGCCTACTTCAGAAGCAGAACTGCAGGAACCTGTTCCAGTGTTGAAATGTCGCAAGATCACAGGGGGAGAGATGCAATGACAATATCGATTGAGGCAGTTAATGTTGTCCAAATGGGGAGCTATGCAGGGGTATATAGTGTGGAGTGTTCCTTTTACTGGCACTGAGGGGGTATATTTTCAACTGGGCAGTATCCACCTTACCATTACTAAGTATTGTAAATGAATCTTGATTTGATCAAGGGACACCGGTCTTTTTGAGTTCGTGAAATTTGAGGTAAAGGACAAAAAAAACATTCTACTGGAGTGGAAACTGGGGTGGAAAATCGACAATGATTTAAGGTAATCATTAAGCATTTAATTCCAGATTTTCATTGAAGTATTGTGCTTGAATGGAACCTGAAACAGGGCCCCCAAAACATTGTCCAAAGTCTCTGTATCAATAGTCCAGTGACATTGCCCCTGGGCCCCCATATGCACCTTTTCTTATTGAAAACACTGGTTTCGGGTTTTGTGATACAATGACCCTGGTTTAGAAGCTATCGTGTGTTGGCAGGAATAAAGCTTATGACATTAGCAGCAGGTTGGAGGCCAGGAGATGCAAATAATTGTCTTTGTTCACAAGTGGTGGTGGCAGAAGTTACATTTTTGAAGCCATTCTGTTAGCTTGGCTGGAGTGTTTTTGCGATCGGGTGCTATATTCAAGTGTTATTTTTTGGTTTTGAAATGAAACACGTTCCCTATAGTGAACGAAAATAATTTAATTTCACGCATTGACTCATGGAAGGTGGGATATGAGTTGCAGTTCTGTGCAGGAATTGGTCCATTCATATCAGCATATAAAACACACATTCAGCAGGGGAAATGGTCTTTCCCCACTGCATCCTCTTTCTGAGGTTTAAATCCTGGTTCAGACATCTGAAAGAAACAAATCCTGGCATTTGCAAATGTTGGGAGGCTTGCAGAGTATTTATGATCCATCTGTTTGAGGATGTCCATTTCATGCACAAACTCTGATCTCACTGTCCCCGGGTGGGGATCAGGTTTGCCAAATCACTGATGTGGTGTCGAAGGTGTCGAGGTTGATGAGCACTCAGTGGTCGTGTGCAGGTTGGGCTGTTCTGCACAATGCACAGAGGGATGCTGCACATTTCACTTTGAGATATCTCAGCCCTGGGATCATGTGTTGCCTTATCAAGATGAGAACCTGATATTCACTTGGGTAACGAGGAACTTCAGTTGCTCGAGCCCAGGGACTGGGGCTTGGCCAATGATCAGGAGAGTGGAAAATATTAATTGTCTTTGCATGGTTTTGAGGGTCCCCTTTTGGGGTCGATCACAATTGGGACTTTTCAACTTCCACTGCTGTGAGTTCTTAGTCTGTACAGCGATAGTTGGGCGGTTGGCTCCTGAACTTGGGCCAACCTTTCTGTGCTGGAATGACAGATGTCCTTCTGTGTGGAATCTCGCCTGCCTCCATAACGAATATATCTGCAGAGCAGCAGACTTTTCGGTTCAGCATAAGATCCAATATGGTGTTGGCCACCGTGCTGGTGAACGGGATAAAGGATCCTCCCTTTATTGTAACACGACTGTCATGTGAGGAATGGTCAGGTAATGCTGTAACTCCAGCTCGCTGATCAATTCTGTGGGACATCACCACACATTTTTGGAGCATTGTAGAATTTGTTTTGTTCCAATGTTCCAGTTGGTCACAATTTTGAAGTGTACATAGAGTTATTTCTGCTTCTATCTGCTTTCTGGTTTGACAGGCCGCTGCCTGGAGTCCATTTTCTTCGGATCTTCAATAGTAACTGCCCGAGTTCATTCCCACAGGGAAATATTCCAATTCCTAGCAGCTTGTGGGCAGTTAATTTGTCATCTCTCACATCACTCCTTCCTGATATGGGATAAAGTACTTATTTTCCAAATCTGGAATCTTGAATTATTGACTTTCATGGTTCCTTTTAATCTTCTGCTGATGTCAAGTTGCCGAAAGGAGATTCCTGATGAAAAGACATTGCGTGCTGGAAAGGGAATGTTTACACCATTAGCACCAGGTTAAAGAATATAATATATACAAACAGCTGCCATGGTGTAGGTCTGTCTGGGACAGACTTCCCATCTGCTAAAACATTGTGCTGGCTTGACTGGAATGTTTCTCGAATCCAATGAGCTCGACATTCCACGTGTTTGCCTTTCTCTTCAACAGTTAACAAAAGTCCAGAAACAAGCTTGTGATTATCTGGAGCCGTCTTGTCACCCAGACATTGTCAGTTAAAAAAGGGGGAAAAGCATCAGGCTGACCACAAATTTAACAACAAACATATTAGCCTTTGACAGGTCTGAGTAATGATAAAACCATTTCAGACTCACAACGATGACACACAGCAACACATTTACACCCAAGAATCATTGATATGTTATGGACAGCAGCCCCAAAACTTTCCCAATTTTGGCATTCAGCAAGACTCCTGCATCCATTAAATCCGAGAAAATTATCTACTTTATGAGGAATAAAAAGTATTTGAAAAAAGGGGTTAACTGAGCTTGTTTGTTTTGTCACTGTAATTATGTTAATCTCCGTAGATACTCATGATGTCACAAGAGACTTTCTATCTCCTGTTAAGAAGGGGTTCCTATTCACGTGTTAGCTGATAGTGTTCGCAGAAGCTTCACCTCCAGCGCATAAAGTTTAGCAGTGCCAGTGACAAGGAGAGGATCGGTCAGAATCTCAGATCAATAGACTGGAGTGTCACAACAATGCATCAGCATCGAATGACAATGGATTGGAATGTTACAGCAATTGATGATAATCTGGGATTAACACAATTGAATGATACGGCAATGGTTCAGACTCTGAGAACAACCTGGTGGAATATTACAGCAATGGACAGAGCTTTGTCCAATTTGATTGACAAGCTTCATGAAAATAGCTGGTGGATAACGTCAGCTGATCGGATCACATTTGTAACTTACATTTTCCAGTACTTTTACTATCCCATCCTGGCCATTATTGGCGTCCCAGGTAAATCTCAATAACCAGTTAATAATTAGATAAGAATGTTTAACTATATTTCTCCTCTCGTCCCTTTGTTTGCTGTTGCCGTTTCTGTTGAGTCTCAGTGTTCAGATATTAACATCCCCATGTCCATTCGCATTTAGAATGTTCTTAATAATTCAATTTCTCCACTTTGCTCCAGGTGGAATCTATCATAAACTTCATATGCACCATCTCACAGTCTGACCTGTATTCATGCATCCAGAGAACGTTTGTGTTTGGCTGATGTATTAATAACTTTTTTCCTCAGGTGGGTGAAACTGGCTGGGAGGTCCCTTGGTTTTCCCAACAAAACGAAATTCCTGATGCCGTGTGTGTCTCTGTTGGTCCCCAAAAGAAATTTCAAAAATGCCAAAAGCCTTATCAGTATCTCCTGCAACTAATCTTCGATTTTTCTGACAGTAGCTTTCGTTACTTAATTCTGAAACAGGCAGCCAGTCCCAGCATTTGTGCCACTCCGACTGAGAATGAGAGATATCTTCTCAGAGGTATTTCTTTATTATTATTCATTCCTGGGACATGGGCGTCGCTGGCTGGTCAGCAAGTATTGCCCATCTCTTGTTGCTCTTGGAGGGCAGTTCAAATTTAACCCCACATTGCTGTGGCTTTGCAGTCGCATGTCGGTCAGTGCAAGTAAGGATGGCAGATTTCCTTTCCTAAAGAACATGAGTGAACCAGATGGGATTTTCTGAAAATCGACAACGGTTTCACATTCGTCAGTATATTCTTAATTCCAGATTTTTTACTGAATTCAAATTCCACCAACTGCCGTGAAGGGATTGGAACCCCGGTCCCCAGGACACTAGCTGTGTTTCTGGATTTCTGGGATCTAGCGATAATACCACTGGGCCATTGCATTGAATGTCCCTCAATACAAAGCACAACACTCAAAAAATCTTCACTAGTTGATTGTGAGCCCACCATGTAGAAATATCATATGTATTGTGAGTGCAGGAGAGTCTCTATGTGCATGGTGGAGCTGACCACCAGTGTGATGAATTGGTGCTGTAGATGTTTGAAGCGATGAGAAATAGCCTCCAGTACACGCTGAGCATGTGTCCAAGTTCAAGGTTTTCTGCTGCAGGCTTCATATCAATACCTTCACAGGAAATAAATATTCTCACCAGGTATTTAGTGAACACCTGAGGAAGAAAAATTCTTCTTTGCTCCGCACATACCTCCTGAACGGGCTGAGTATTTTATTCATTTCCATGTGACGTGGGTGCCGTTGGCGATGCCACCATTAGTTCCCCTTCACTGGTTGCCATTGATGACAATGGGGTTTAGGTCCACACACAGTTAGGTTAGGGAGAGAAGACCAGGAATTTGACCCAGTGACAGTGAACGAAAGGCGAGACATGTCAAAGTCAGGATGGTACATGTTTGGGAAAAGAGGTCATTCATGATCTCCCTTCTGTTGATTCCCTCACCATGTTCCACACATCTAGTCTAGCAGTTTGGTCAGTTGGAACATGGCCAGCTGAAACTGTGGTGACACTACAGATCCATTCTTGATGATGACATTGAAGCCACCCACCCACAGTGCTTTGTGCGTTCTTGCCACCCCCTCCCCACACCATCCCCCCGTCCCGCTCCCGTGCTTACTCAAGGGTTGTTCATCATGGAGGAACACTGACTCACCAGCCGTAGGTGAACGGTTGCAGTTATCGATGTCCATGTTTGACCTGATGCCATGAGACTTCATGCAGATTCGATACTGAGGCCTGCCAGGACAACCCCCTCTCGAATGGAGACCATTGTGCGATTCCCTCTGCGAGTTTTGTGCTGCCTCTGAGGCAGGACATATCCAGGAATAGTGATGCCGGCGTCTCTGACATTATCTGAAATGTGGGAATCTGTGTGAAGAACAATGATTGGCTGTTGCTTGACTCGCCTTCCGAGCAACTCTCCAAATTTCCATACATCGACCCAAATGGTGGGAAGGAGAAGTTTGCAGCGTCGCCAAGGCTGGGTTTACTGTTGTTGTTTCGAGTGCCTCGGTCAATGTCGGGTGGAATGTTAGATTTCAATCATTTGTATCTTCTTTGTAGCGCTGAATACAACTAAGTGGCATTTTGGGCAATATGTGAATATAGACAGACAGAGAAACAGACACGGAGAAAGGCTGAGGCATGGACAGACCAGAGACAGAGAGGGGCAGGCAGATAGACAGACATGCTGACAGATGCTCAGGTGATTCGATGAAGAGACAGAGATGCAGGTTGCAGCATCGAGCAGGCTGAAGATGGACCTTTGAAAATGGCTGAAGACGGTCATGAGAGCAAGGAGCTGAATGAAAATGCTGAGACACGTTTTGTCTAACAATGACCAAATCTTGCATGACAGGCCATTGAGGAGCAGTTACTATCAGACTTGCCTTGCCCATTTCATTCCTGTAGGATGTTAACCTGTGGGAATGTGGCGGGTTCATTTCACCACTGCTTCTGGGATTGTGCTCTGCTCCGAAGAACTTTCTGCAACATCGCAGGAGATATTCTTTAAAACATTCTTTAATTGTAACTGTAAAGCATTCCCCAGGGCTCGGAAAAAATGTTTTCTAAATGTTGAACTTGGACTTAGAAATTCGGCCCATTTTGAATTAAAACCCGGCAATTTCTATAATATTAACACGATCATTTCCAGTTAAATATTTAAATCTGTCAGAGTCAAACACAGCTCGGCCAAATGTCAGTTGAGTTCATTCATCAGAGTTGAATGTTTCCCGGCATTATCGGTTGCTTAATGTTGAATTGTTTCTGGATAGGAAGGCAGTCATTGCAATGATATGAACACGGATTGGCAATTTGTCCACGATGCCTTTGATCATTTCATTGTGAATATTCTGTGGTATTTTGCAGACTTTGCTGTTGCTTCACTGCGTGCAATTAATTCCAGAAATCTCAGGATGAATTAACACAACAAAATGCTTCCATAGTCTGTGCCTATAAAGCTTGATGTCTAATATCTGGATTTATTTCTGCTCCTTAAAGTTAACGTGATGACAATTGGAATACTCTCTCAGGAAAGATGTGGTCTCTCCAAATGTGTGACACACTACCTGGTTTCGATGGCAGCTGCTGATCTACTGGTCGTTATTTTTGATGTGATATTGAGACAAATTCCAATTGTTTATTGGGAGGATTTCCGATTCCTCTGGGACATGGATGTGTGTAATATCCACGCTGTGCTCCTTTATGCAGCTACTGACTGTTCTGTTTGGTTCACTGTCGCTTTCACCTTTGATCGACTTGTGACAATTTCTTGCCCCATGCTGAAAAGTAAATTTTGCACCGACAAAATGGCTAAAGTTGTCCTGGGATCAATCAGTGTTCTGAGCTGTTGTAAGAACTTTTTTTGGTATTTTATGTTGTCAAATTGGTATACGTTGGTGAACGACCCATGGTTTTGTTTTGTACCTTTCAGTGTCATGCAATCTCCTGTCTGGATTGCCATTGAACTCAGCCATCATATTCTAAACCCCTGTGTCCCATTTGTTCTGATTCTGTTATTCAATATTTGCACCGTCAGGCACATTTTAGTGACCAGTAGATCTCGCACGAGACTCCGAACTCCTATCAATGGAAAAGGTACCAAAGACCCAGAGATGCAGAAGCGAAGGAAATCTATTATTTTACTCTTTGCTATCTCAGTGAATTTTATCATATTATGGACAACGATAATGGTATACTCTGTATGGAGGCGGATGTATTATTTGGGGTATTATGCTGTTTGGATGGGTGATATTGTTCAGGAGTTTGGCTTCATGCTTCAGCTCATGAGTTGCTGCACAAATACTTGCGTATATGCTGTGACCCAGAGGAAATTCAGAGAGCAGTTGAAGACTGTGCTCAAATATCCCTTTATGCACTTTGTGCAATTATTTCAATGATGCTCATAACAGGCAAAGAATAATTCATGGAATCCTTGATTTATCTTATGTTCTTATGTTCTTAATTGCACATTTCCCAACATGACAGGGCCAATTGTGACAGAACAGGTTGTACCCTGCTGATATATTTTGAGATTGTAGAGAATTAAATCTGAATATGGGGAAAGGCAGGAAGACCCTGTTGCTATGGTGGTGCTGAACACTTTTTGACAATGTGTAGGACAGCCTTTCGAAACGGTCGCAATAAACACAGCAGGAAACTCGCAATGGGAATTGAGCGGAATTTGGATTTGGTGCAACGCCAGAACTTCTCAGTCAGTTCCTCGCAGAGCATGCAGCAAATTTAATCTTCAAAGATTGAATACAGTTGGATAGTCCTCTGTTTCCTCCAGCTCCACACCTCCACCAGCACCATGGACCTCCCAGAAACCAATACCGGGAAGAGGATGCGATGGTGGTAATTATAGAGGGAAATGGATTCATCCATTAGGAGCATGTGTGGAACGGATGATTCAGCATTTATACCAATTGATGAGATTTGAATTCTGCACAAAATAAGAGCAGGTGATAGATAAACAAGCAATTCGCGAGTGGATGGGATCGAACAAAATCACAGTGGGAGAATGTGTGTGTTATAACTGGCAGAGATGGAGTGAGAAAACCGTTACACTGGTGAGGTGAGTGATAGAGCAGATAAACAATGCGGGTGTCAGTATCCGTGGAATTAATGGAATATTTAGTCACATTGGAATTTTGGGATCTGTGCAACAGGCACTGGGGGACTGTTTGTGATTGATGACATGCAGAGAGGATATGTGGTGATGGATCTGGTAGAGCAGAGGAGCGAGTGAGATATCACCCTCTATCCAATAGAGGTGAATGTATACCATGAACAGAAGGGAAGTTGTTGGGTTGTAAGTTCGCTGCTCCATCATGTAATGGATCAAAGTAAATAATATTTGGGAAGATATAATATTTATTACAAAATCGTGAAAATATCCTACTTGATCCCTGTGTGTTGGTCAGAACCTAGATTTTTAAATGGTGTTTAGATTTTATTTCTTCAGTTGTCTTTCATTTTCAAAGTTACCAGGAAGTTCATTGGTTTGTTAAAAATCTAAATTGCAAGGGGGGATTTTCAACTGTATAACAAACACAAGGAATATGAAATAGCTTTATTTTTAATATTAGAAACCCGGGAGTAACACTGAGACAGCAAAAGTAAATTGAGTTGATTGTGTTCCCAGGAGCACGGAACAGTTTTATCACTCTGCAGAAGGACAGGAAAAGAACTTGCATATTGCACATCATAAATTAATAAACCAACATTTCACAAACCATGCGAGCAGCATAGAAGGCAGAATCTGAAGACCTTCTAAAGATTTGATTACAGAAACTGAAAAAATTAAATGAAATATTCACCCTAGTCAGCCTTCTCCTTTTTATATATTTATAAAAACTCCTGCTATCCTTCTTTATCTTAAGCGCTAGCCCAGCTTCATAGTTTCTCCTACCCTTCTTTATCAGCTTCTTTGTCATTCTTTGTTGACATTTAAACCTGTCCCAATCCTCTTCTCGCCCACTACTCTTAGCTACTCTAAACGCATCAGCTTTTAATTTAACACTTTCCTTTACCTCCTTCGTTATCCACGGCTGATTATCTCCTCTCCTACGATCCTTTTTAACTGTCGGAATAAATTTCTGCTGAGCACCAAGAAAGATCTCCTTAAAGAGCCTCCACTGCTCCTCAGCAGACCTACCTTCCAACGCACTCCCCCAATCAACATTCGCCAATTCCTCTCTCATCCTACCGTACTCCCCTCTGTTCAAACAAAGGACACATGTCTGGGATCCCACTTTCTCCTCCTCCATCTGCATCAGAAACTCCACCATACAATGATCACTCTTCCCAAGAGGATCCTCCACCACAAGGTCCCTAATTCTACCCGCCTCATTACATAACACCAGATCCAAGATAGCTCGCTCCCTCGTCGGCTCCAACACACACTGTTCAAGGAAACTATCCCGGCAGCATTCCAAGAACTCCTCCGCGAGCCCACCGCGTCCAACATGGGTCGACCAATCAATATGTAGATTGAAATCCCCCATAATTATCTCCGTTCCATTCCTGCACGCCGCATTTATTTGCGCGTTAACAGCCCGCCCCACCTCCAGATCATTATTTGGACACAAACCCCTTTCCACTCAACCACTTCATTGGATCCCACCTCCCTGTGTCTCCGGAACATCTTCCCTCGATTCCACTCACTCAATCTCCTCAAACAGGAAACTCCATCTCACTCAAACACTACATTCCCCTTCACTCATTCACTCCCTCACTCTCCATCAATACACGCCTCCCTCAGTCTCGGGGAATGATGTCCCCTTGGGTGACGGTGAGGGAAGTGTTTGGGTCGACTCTTTCTCACAATGTGGCCTACCTGAGGTTGGAGATGGAGCTGGGACAGAGGATGACTGCTCGCTGGATTCTCCACTCGATTCTTCCCCGTCTGTGGGAGGTGTGGCTGTCCCTGAATCCACAAAAGGTTCAACAAACTTGTGTCAGTCAATATTGGGGAACAACAGAACCCAGCATCAAACTGCTCTTCCAGTGGGGTTAATAAAGGGGAGTCAGAGGCAAAGAGGTTTTCTCACCGGACTCGTTACCCGGGGGATTGACCGGAGACCCGCCTTCCAATCCCACCGGGGAAATGGTGCAGTTTCACCTCAATCGAATCCTGAAATTAGAAGCCTGACACTGACCACAGCCGACGGACGGAAGAAGACATCCAGTTCATCAACATCCATTCAGGGGAATGCAGTCTGGCCCCGTTACCCGGGCAACCCTTCACCTGACTCCACAGACACAGCAGTCACTCAGCCCCAGCGCCCCGCCCCCTCTGTCCCTGTGCCCCGCCCCCTCTGTCACTGGTCCCGCCCCCTCTGTCACTGCGCCCCGCCCCCTCTGTCACTGTGCCCCGCCCCCTGTCACTGCGCCCCGCCCCCCTCTGTCACTGTGCCCCGCCCCCTCTGTCACTGTGCCCCGCCCCCTCTGTCACTTCGCCCCGCCCCCAGTCCCCGCGCCCCGCCCCCCAGTCCCCGCGCCCCGCCCCCTCTGTCCCAGCGCCCCGCCCCCCCAGTCCCCGCGCCCCGCGTCCCCAGTCCCCGCGCCCCGCCCCCCCAGTCCCCGTGCCCCGCCCCCTCAGCCCCAGCGCCCCGCCCCCTCTGTCACTTCGCCCCGCCCCCCAGTCACTGCGCCCCGCCCCCCAGTCCCCGCGCCCCGCCCCCCAGTCCCCGCGTCCCGCCCCCCCTTCCCCGCGCCCCGCCCCCCAGTCCCCGCGCCCCGCCCCCCCAGTCCCCGCGCCCCGCCCCCCAGTCCCCGCGCCCCGCCCCCCAGTCCCCGCGCCCCGCCCCCTCTGTCACTGTGCCCCGCCCCCTCTGTCCCCGCGCCCCGCCCCCCAGTCCCCGCGCCCCGCCCCCCCAGTCACTGGGTGTGTCAGTGTGTCGGCACGGACAGTGTCACCCTCCTGGGTCAATACTGAAACAGTGATGTCCCTGTGCAATAAGCAGCATTGTCACCTGTGGCTTTCAGCTTATAGACAAAGTAACTGCCGCAGTTTCTGATCTTTATTTCTTGCTTCCTCATGCAAAATATCCAAAGTGGTTGAAAACAAACTGTCCTGGTTCCTTCTCCCTGTTCCAGGGTGGGATGTGATCCTGAAATGAGGTGTATAAATATTGGAGAGTGTAAGCGATGTGAACAGTGCTGGACAGTGAGAGTAAATCTGATATTGGAAAGAAGATTCTACCCTGTAACCAGCCTGGATATTCCGTGGAGCAGTGTCCCTCTGTTACGGGAATGTCCGCAATCTTCCACCCGCCAGAACTGGGAAAAACACAGCGTTACTCCCGCATTCTCCCCATTCCCCATGGGAGCAAGTCCCACATCCTCCCCCACTTCCTACAGGAATAAGTCCCACTTCCTCCCCCACCTCTTAGTTAACTCATTTCTCCTGAATTCCCCACTGGATTTGTCTGTGGAATATCTCAGACAGACAGTTTCCATTCTAGTTTTCGTCTTGCTTGAGAGTGGAAACATCTTAGAACATAGAACATTACAGCACAGTACAGGCCCTTTGGCCCTCAATGTTGCACTGACCAGTGGAACCAATCTAATGACCCTCTAACCTAAACTATTCCAATGTTATCCATATGCCTATCCACTGACCATTTGAATGCCCTTAAAGTTGGCGAGTCCACAACTGCTGCAGGCAGGGCATTCCACGCCCTTACTACCCTCTGAGTAAAGAGCCTACCTCTGACATCCATCCTATAATTACCACCCCTTAATTTAGAGCTATGTCCCCTCGTATTAGCCATCAACATCCGAGGTAAAAGGCTCTCACTGTCCACCCTATCTAACCCTCTGATCATCTTGTATGCCTCAATTAGGTCACCTCTCAACCTTCTCTCTAATGAAAATAACCTCAAGTCCCTCAGCCTTTCCTCATAAGACCTTCCCACCATACCAGGCAACATCCTGGTAAACCTTCTCTGCACCCTTTCCAATGCTTCCACGTCTTTCTTATAATGCGGCGACCAGAACTGTGCGCAATACTCCAAGTGCGGCCGCACCAGAGTTTTGTACGGTTGTAACATGACCTCACGGCTCCGAAATTCAATCCCTCTACCAATAAAAGCTAACACACCGTACGCCTTCTTAACAACCTTATCAACCTGGGTGCCAACTTTCAGGGAGCTGTGCACGTGTACCCCGAGATCTCTCTGCTCGTCAACACTACTAAAAGTCCTTCCATTAGCCCTATATTCTGTACTCCTGTTATTCTTACCAAAGTGAATCGCCTCATACTTTTCCGTATTAAACTCCATTTGCCACCTCTCGGCCCAGCTCTGCAGCTTACCTGTGTCCCTCTGCAAACTGTAACATCCATCCTCACTGTCTACAACTCCTCCAACTTTGGTGTCATCAGCAAATTTACTAACCCATCCTTTTACACCCTCATCTAGGTCATTTATAAAAATGACAAACAGCAGTGGCCCCAAAACAGATCCCTGAGGTACACCACTTGTAACTGAACTCCAGGTTGAATATTTCCTATCAACCACCACCCTCTGTCTTCTATCAGCTAGCCAATTCCTGATCCAAACTGCTAAATCACCCTCAATCCCATGCATCTACATTTTCTGCAGTAGCCTACCATGGGGAACCTTATCAAACGCTTTGTGAAAATCCATATACACCACGTCAACTGCCTTACCCTTATCCACCTCTTCGGTCACCTCTTCAAAAAACTCGATAAGGTTTGTGAGGCATGACCTACCCTTCACAAAACTGTGTTGACTATCCGTAATCAACTTATTTCTCTCTAGATGATTATAAATCCTATCCCTTATAATTCTTTCCAAAACGTTGCCCACAACAGAAGTAAGGCTCACCGGTTTATAATTCCCAGGATGGTCTCTACTCCCCTTCTTGAACAAGGGGACAACATTTGCTATCCTCCAGTCTTCCGGCACTATACCTGAAGCCAATGACGACATGAAGATCAAAGCCAAAGGCTCTGCAATCTCCTCCCTAGCCTCCCAGAGAATCCTAGGGTAAATCCTATCCGGCCCAGGGGACTTATCTATTTTCATACTCTCAAGAATTACTAACACCTCCTCCTTATGTACCTCAATCCCATCTGGTCTACTATCTGGCAACGCAATATTCTCCTCGACTAGACTGACCTTTTCCTGCTTGAATACTGACGAAAAATACTCATTCAGTGCCTCTCCTATCTCTTCAGGCTCCACGCACAACTTCCCACTGCTGTCTCTGACTGGCCCTAATCTTGCCCTAACCAATCTTTTATTCTTGACGTACCTGTAGAAAGCTTTCGGATTTTCCTTGATCCTATCCGCCAAACTCTCCTCATGTCCTCTTCTAGCTCTTCTTAATTCTCTCTTTAGCTCCTTCCTGGCTAATTTATAACTCTCCAGTGCCTGAACTGAGCCTTCACATCTCATTTTTACATAAGCCTCCTTCTTCCTCTTCACCAGAGATTCAACTTCTGTCTGTATGGGGGAGGTGGCTGAGTGCTATCTGTATAGGGGAGGGGGACCAGAGCTGTCTGTATGTGAGGGCATATGAGGGGTGGCAGGGATCTCTGTATGAGGGAGGGGGCCACCGCTGTCTGAATGGGAAGGGGACTGCCTTTATAGCGAGGGGGAGAGAATATGAAAAAAGGGAGGTGTTGCTGCAACTGTACAGGGCACTGGTGAGGCCGCAGCTGGAGTACTGTGTGCAGTTTTGGTCCCCTTATTTGCAAAAGGATATATTGGCCTTGGAGGGAGTACAGAGAAGGTTCACCAGGCTGATACCGGAGATGAGGGGATTAGCTTATCAGGAGAGATTGAATAGACTGGGCCTGTACTCATTGGAGTTTAGAAGGCTGAGGGGGGGATCTTATCGAGACTTACAAGGTAATAAGGGGCTAGATAGGGTAGAGGTAGAGAGATTCTTCCCGCTTAGAAAGGAAACCAGAACTAGAGGGCACAGCCTCAAAATAAGGCGGGGGGGGGGGGAGGAGTTTAGAACGGAGTTGAGGAGGAACTTCTTCACTCAAAGGGTGGTGAATCTCTGGAATTCTCTGCCCGTTGAAGTGGTGGAGGCTGCCTCGCTGAATATATTTAAGTCACGGGTAGATAGGTTTCTGATAGACAGGGGAATTAAGGGTTATGGGGAGAAAGCGGGAAAGTGGAACTGATCCACTTCAGATCAGCCATGATCTTATTGAATGGCGGGGCAGGCTCGAAGGGCTAGATGGCCGACTCCTGCTCCTATTTCTTATGTTCTTATGAGAGCCAGCAATGTCTGTGGGGTGATGTAGAGGCCAGCGATGTCTGTGTTGGGGGAGGGGGGGGCGGTGGGGTAGGGAGGTGGGGGGAGGGGGGGTTCAGAGGCCAGCGATGTCTGTGGGTATTGGGTGGCAGTGATCTGGATGCTGGGTGATCTTTTATCCGATCTCCCAGCGATTTGTCCATGTGTGGATTCCCACCCATCCTGCTGATTTCAGGCTCTTTGGCACGAATAGCAGCCCCCCCCGACCCCACACTCCCCCACCCCCCACCCCGCACTCCCCCACCCCCCACCCCGCACTCCCCCACCCCCCACCCCGCACTCCCCCCCCCACCCCGCACTCCCCCACCCCCCCAACCCGCACTCCCCCACCCCCCCAGTTTTTAACGATATCCACGATTGTTCCCTTTACACTGCACAGAGTGGGGAGTTTCGGGTCTGAGGCTGCGCTGAAAAATCCCCGTGATCTGTAACAGCTTTCTCACAAATTCAGCACCTTTCAGAGAATCACCCCCATAACTTCTCTGCCAGCTCTTTCAACCAGTGCAATCTATACAACCAATCCTTTTCATCTGCTGTGTTCCTACATCCATGCAATCCTGCCTGACAGTGTCCATACACTTTCCTTTTGATTATTAATCATGATACGGTTTCCATAACTCTCCTGCAGATTTACTACAGATTATCACAACACACCCTGCTGTGAAAAAAAGCACTTATCGTCCCTCTCATTTTTCTCTCTTTTTCCTCGGATGGTGATGGCTAACACGAGGGGCTTTAAATTAAGGGGTGGTAATTATAGGACGGATGTCAGAGGTGGGTTCTTTACTCAGAGGGTAGTAAGGGCGTGGAATGCCCTGCCTGCAGCAGTTGTGGACTCGCCAACTTTAAGGGTGTTCAAATGGTCAGTGGATAGGCATATGGATAACATTGAAATAGTTTAGGTTAGAGGGTCATTAGATTGGTTCCACTGGTCGGCACAACATCGAGGGCCAAAGGGCCTGTACTGCGTTAGAATGCTCTCTGTTTATTTGAACAAAAAGCTGTAAATTGTAGGCCTGGTTAACACATACTTTGCTGTTAAATTGCTTCCTGGTTCTCTATTTTTTGACCCCTGTCTGATGCTGAACATTTTCATTGAATCTTTGCCGCACTAAGGAGAACATGCAGAAACTCTGAATAATCTCCATGTAACTGAAGACCAGAATTATGGCAAACATTCTGGTGCACCTTTATTTAACGTTCAAATGAATGAATTGGTACAATTCATAATGTCTGATGTTATCTGAAGCAAAGTGAGGCAGAGTTAGTACTATCCCCTTGCTTTTAGATTCTGTATCTAGTGACATAGCACCTCGGTCCTGCTACTTTCAGAGGTTTGTTTAAGCACACCATCATTGAACTGAAATATGTTCGCAAATGTACAATTTAGTTTCTATTAGTCTCCATATTCTTCCTTCCACCTTCATGCCACAATAATGATCATAATTCACGTCCAAGTGCAAAACATCAGTGTCCTGGGGTCGAGAACTCTCCTTCTCATTGGTTCCATCTTCAAGATCTACTTCATTTAGCAATTCCTGTCCACGTCATTTTGAAACAAACTCATCTGCACTCAGAATAACATTTTCTTTGAATTTGTTAAACTCAATTGAAATTTTTTATGACGGTGATGTAAATCCCAGCTGAGTACTCGCTGCCAGCATACCCTGCATCACAATGTTATCAGCTAATACACCTTCAAAAATGGAAAAAATATGCTTCCATCTCTTTCCTCAAATTTGGAAAATCTTGTAAATTAAACAAATTACTTTGTCACTGTGCTGTGATCTGTAATTCCATGGTCAATGTTTTTTTTTAAAAAAATAAGACTGGTCGGCACAACATTTTTGGGCCGAAGGGCCTGTTCCGCGCTGTAATGTTCTATGTAATGTTCTATGTTCTATGTAAATAAGTGGCTTCTTTCTGGAAACTTCCCTTTAATTGCCAGCGTCTAAGCTTATGTTCTATTTATTTTTCCTCTTCACTTTCCTCCTATTCGTTGCCCCAAAAATCAATTATCTACATGTCAGATTTCATTTCCTTTTCTTCATTCTCCCTTGTCATTCTAACTGCTCCTCCTTCAATATTTGTACTTACTCTTGTACCCAGTGTCTGTTTCTCTCTTTTTTCTCTTTCTTCTCAGACAAGTTTGTTTTATCCGTGTACCTGAACATTAGTCAATTCACACACCTCGCTCTGTGGCAATTCGGACACTCGGAGATTCCTTCTGGTATTCCTCTGTGACTGGGTCCTGAACTTCCTAACTCACAGACAACAATCAGGAAGGATAGGCAACAGCACCTCCTCCACGATCACCCTCAACACCGATGCCCCACGAGGCTGTGTTCTCAGCCCCCTACTATACTCCTTATATCCCTACGACTGTGTGACCAAATTCCCCTCCAACTCGATATTCAACTTTGCTGACAACACCACCGTAGTGGGTCAGATCTCAAACAATGATGAGACTGAGAACAGGAATGAGACAGAGAATCTGGCGAACGAGTGCAGCAACAATAATCTCTTCCTCAATGACAACAAAAGGAAGGAGATTGCATCGACTTCAGGAAGTGTAAAGGAGAAAGTAGAAAGGGTCGAGAGCATCAAGTTTTTAGGTGTCCAGATCACCAACAAACTGTCCTGCTCCCTCCAAGCTGATACTATAGTTAGGAAAGCCCATCAACGCCTCTACTTTCTCAGAAAATGAAGGAAGTTGGGCCATGCCAGCAAGGACTCTCACCAACTTTTACAGATGCACCATAGAAAGTATTCTTTCTGGTGTATCACAGCTTGGTATGGGCTCCTGCTCTGCCCGAGACTGCAAGGAACTACAAAAGTTGTGAATATAGCCCAATCTATCATGCAAGCCATCCACCCATCCATTGACTCTGTCTACACTTCCCGCTGCTTTGGCAAAGCAGCCAACACAATAACTGACCCGACACACCCCGGACATTCTCTGATCCACCATCATCCTTCAGGAAAAAGATACAAAAGTCTGGGGTCATGTACCAAATGACTCAAGATCATCTTTTTCCTTGCTTCTGTCAGACTTTGGAATGGCATCACCTCGCATTAAATTGATCTTTCTCTACACCCTCACTAAGACGGTAACACAACATTCTGCACTCTCTCGTTTCCTTTTCTATGAACGGTATGCTTTGTCTGTATAGTGCACAAGAAACAATACTTTTCACTGTGTGTTAATAGATGTGACAATAATAAATCAAATCAAATCAAATAGAAGTGATCTCCAATCCCTTTAATCGTGCCGTTTTTCCATCCTTGCACATACGTCAAACTTCAAATTTTGTGACAGTTCTGTTGTCTGAGGTTTATTCACTTTTTGTAGAACTTTGACGTCACTCCCAGAGCTTTTTGAGGATCCCACTTAAAACCCCACCCATTTCATTGCAGAATGGAAACAGAAATTTCCCACAGAGCAGAAGTAGGCAATTCAGCTGCTGGATTCCACATTGAATCCCTGAAGAGAATCCTACCCCAATCCCACCCCACCCCGCTCAATCTCCGTAACCCCACACATTTCCCATAGCTAATCCTTTTAACCCCGGTACCAGTTTGCATTCGTATACCCACCTGCAGTAAATCTTCTCCCCACACTCCCTCCCTTTGAATTTTCCATTTCCAAGACCATCAAAAAATTCCTGTTTTAAATTCCACAAAGAGCCGGCAGTTATTTGATGCGATACCAGTTGCTCAGTCCAGGCTCTTCAAATCCCGAATGGATACTGGGAGCAGAACGATGATGCAATTTGTGTTTGTTGACGGTTTTTTTTCAGAAACTCAGATATAAAAATTTTGAAGTGAAAGTTGATGGTTATTTATTCGAGTTAAAGATTTATTACAATAAAGAAGAAGTGATATTTAAAGCAGAACAGCACCTCCTTCCAGGAATTAGTACTTTGAAAATTACCCCTTAAAGATTTCAGTTTATGGAATCAAATCTTTAGAAGGTCTTCAGATACTTCCTTCGATACCACTCCCATGGTTTGTGAAATTTTGGTTTATTAATTTATGATGTGCAATATGCAAGCTTTTTTCCTGTCCTTCTGCAGAGTGATAAAACTGTTCCCTGCTCCTGGGAACACAATCCCCCCATAGCTTAACAAACCAATGAACTTACTGGTAACTTTGAAAATGAAAGAAACTGAAGAAATAAAAATCGAGATTCTGACCAACACACAGGGATCAAAAAGTACATGTTCACGATTTCGTAATAAATATTATATCTTCCCAAATATTATTGACTTTGATCCATTACATGACGGAGCAGCGAACTTACAACCCAACAACTTCCCTTCTGTTCACGGTATACATTCACCTCTATTGGATAGAAGGTGATATCTCACTCGCTCCTCTGCTCTACCAGATCCATCACCACATATCCTCTCTGCATGTCATCAATCACAAACACTCCCACAGTGCCTGTTGCACAGATCCCGAAATTCCAATGTGACTAAATACTCCATTAATTCCACATATACTGATACCCGCATTGTTTATCTGCTCTATCACTCACCTCACCAGTGTAACGGTTTTCTCACTCCATCTCTGCCAGTTATAACACACACATTCTCCCACTGTGATTTTGTTCGGTCCCATCCGCTCGCGAATTGCTTGCTTATCTATCACCTGCTCTTATTCTCTGCAGCATTCAAATCTCATCAATTGGTATAAGTGCTGAATCATCCATTCCACACATGCTCCTAATGGATGAATCGATTTCCCTCTATAATTACCACCATCGCATCCTGTTCCTGGTATTGGTTTCTGGGAGGTCCATGGTGCTGGTGGAGGTGGAGGAGACAGAGGGCTATCCATCTGTATTCAATCTTCAAAGGTTAAATTTGCTGCTTCTTATGTGAATAACTGACTGAGAAGCTTCAGTGTTGCACCAAATCCTAATTCCATTCAAATCCCACTGCGAGTTTCCTGCAGCGTTTATTACCACCGTTTAGACAGGCTTCTCCTACACTGTCAAAACATGTTCACTACCACCATAGCAACAGGTTCTTCCTTCCTTTCCCCATATTCGGGTTTAATTCTCTACAATCAATAAACACAT
Source organism: Carcharhinus amblyrhynchos (assembly GCF_965287045.1). Lineage (NCBI taxonomy): Eukaryota > Metazoa > Chordata > Chondrichthyes > Carcharhiniformes > Carcharhinidae > Carcharhinus > Carcharhinus amblyrhynchos. The sequence goes on from NC_137355.1 coordinate 1,006,843, forward strand.
CAACAGGGCACAACTTTTACTGTCACACTTGGCCCTGTCACATTGGGAAATGTGCAATTAAATCAAGGATTCTATGAATTATTCTTTGCCTGTTATGAGCATCATTGAAATAATTGCACAACGAGCGCAAAGGGACATTTGAGCACATTCTTCAACTGCTCTCTGAACTTCCTCTGGGTCACAGCGTATATATAAGTATTTGTGCAGCAACTCATGAGCTGTAGGATGAAGCCGAAATCCTGAACAGAATCACTCATCCAAACAGCACAATACCCCAAATAATACATCCGCCTCCATACAGAGTATACCATTATCGTTGCCCATAATATGATAAAATTCACTGAGATAGCAAAGAGTAAAATAATAGATTTCCTTCGATTCTGCATCTCTGGGTCTTTTGTACCTTTTCCATTGTTGGGAGCTCGGAGTCTCCTGCGAGACCTGCTGCTCACTAAAATGTGCCTGACAGTGTAAATATTGAACAACAGAATCAGAACAAATGGGACACAGGGGTTTAGAATCTGATGGCTGAGTTCAACAGCAATCCAGACAGGAGAATCCATGACAAAGAAAGGGTCATTGTTTTTTGTAACTGGTCGGCGCAACATCGTGGGCCGAAGGGCCTGTTCTGCGCTGTAATGTTCTATGTTCTATGTTT